>NC_135663.1:76569625-76908030 GCF_964188315.1 Podarcis muralis | reverse complement strand
AGAGACAGAGGCTGAGCAGATCCTTTCACGGCCGGCTGCGAGGCTTGTCAGGGCCCATGATGGATTACTGTCATCTGGCAGTGGGGGGATTAATGATCTGGGGGTCAGAGGGGAGAATTCCAGAGGGAAAGGTCACTGACCGGGGGCACGGGGCAGGACTTGTTGCCTTTTGATGGCAAGCTCGTTTCTACTGTACTTTCCAGTGTCTCTCTCTATTCCGACAGCACGCAAGGACCTCTTGGATTGCGGCGATGCAGACAGAGGGCCTAACCTCTTGCCAGCAAAGGGAGTGGGCTGTTTCCTCTGTCCTTACATTCCACATGCACTTCCCCTTTTCACTAACAGAGGAACCCTCCCTGCTTCACCCCTGCTGCTACATGATCCCAAGCCACCTCACCTCTGATACAGCGTAATCAAAATCAGATGGAGCCCTGGGCACAGATAATAAACAGCAGCCCAAGGAGTCTGCTTTCAGGCGCAGGGGACTACAGAGGCTTTTCTGAGTCCAGAACTGGAGATGACAAAATGTCTATAGCCTGGAGAGAGGCTCTGTGCCAGCAGTTTAAAATATAAACTGTCCCGGGCTCTGTGTTCATCATCCGAGCCCCTTCTTTGCGTGCCTCCTCCACGTGAGATCCGGAGGGGGGCAACATGAAAAAGGGCCTTTTCTGTAGTGGCTCCCTGTTTGTAGAATGCTCTCCCCAGGGAGCTTCAGCTGGCACCTTCATCACACACCTTTAGGCACCAGGCAAAAACAGTCCTCTTCAACCAGGCCTCTGGCTTATTAATAGTTTACACCCTTTCAAACGTGTCTGTGGGAAGGGTGGTGGTATTGTTTTGGTGTTGTTTTACTTATTTATTTGTTTTTATCCTGTATTTTATTGTGCGAACCGCCGTGAGATCTTATGATGAAGGGCAGTATATAAATCTAATCTAATCTAAAGAAAATAAACGGAGCTCAGTTGCTGCAACAGACTTGAATGCATAAATGACTCCCTGACCCAAATCGGCATGTTTGGGACCTTGGTAGAAAGATCTCCAGGACGGCAAAGGTGCTACTTGAGCTGTGGTGCTTGGTGCCCAACTCCAGAGCTGTCACAAGCAAACAGGCTGGTGGCAAATATTGTGCACCCAACAGGATGTCCCCTGCCAAATAAGGTGGCATGTCTGTGGTTCCTAGGCAGCTGCCCATCCAGGCAGCTTAGCTTTGAGACCATGACTCTATTTTAAAGGAAAGGAGATTCCAATGGCTAGCTGACAGCTATCCAATTTACAGCAGAACATAAGAACACAAGCTAATTACCACATGCTGCTATGGGGTAGCCAATGTGCTGCCTGGCAGTTGCTGTGGGCCTACAGCTCCCATCCAACCCAGCCAGCACAGGCAATGGTCAAAGGAGGTGGCAACTGTGAGCCAGCAATATTGGGAGGACTCTAGCCATCTGCCAGGGATACTTTAGTTGAGATTTCTGCATTGCAGGGGGATGGACTAGGTGACTCTTGGGGTCCCCTTCCAACTCTACTATTCTATGATTCTATGACTCCCTCTGACCTCCAATTATCCATCCACAAAGTACAAACACAGTTATGACTGCAAAATGGTCCTAGAGAGACATGGTAACAAAGGCCTGATAGTCCTATCACCACAGGAAAGAAAAAAGAATCACTGATAAGACTATGCCCTTCCTTCTCACTGCTCAGCAGCCTACACACTTTGCTAGAAAAATAAAAAAAAACTTCCTATTGAATCTCAAGACTGGCTAGGAAGAGAGTGTGGTAGTATTAATGGGCATGCAAAAGGATCACGACCAGGAGACCTGGATCCTTTGCTCTCTGTGAGCCTGAAAATTTACCAAAACTCCACTCTTCTGCTCCGTGCCACAGTTCTGCCTCCCCAAAATGGAGTCAATGTCATAATACAATCAAGGCTTACAAACATTTAACTTGCACAATTTCAGGCAGACATGGTTATTATTATGACTATTTACTGAATTTATATACCGCCCTATACCCAGAGGGTAAATGTCACCAGCTGAAATCCAGCAAATTAACACAAGCAAGGCAGAGGAATTAAAAGTTATTTTTGCTCCAGGGTTTCCTGGTGCAAAATAGCTTTGCTGGGATGCTCTTGCGAGATCTCGCAGGGCCATCAGAGCTTCTGAAAGATGTCACACAAGCATCCTTAGCCTTCTGGAGCAGGTGTGCTGAGCAGCCCTTCCCAGCAAGCATGGTAAAGAGCTTAACTACTCTTTTTGCACTGGGAAAACTGTCTCAGATAGATTTAAAAAAGAATTAAGCAAACTGTAGGCAGACTGGCCTATGAGTGGCTACTCTAGCTAAGACAGAAGCTCCATATTCAGAGCTAGTGTACCTCTAAACACCAGCTGATGCAGTAGGGAGACAGTTATGGTGGCGGGGGTGGGGATGGGGCTAGGGGCTAGGGTCTTTAATTCCTGCTTGTGGGGAAACTCTTTCTAATTTGTCACCTCCCAAATCTGTTGTATGCCCCAACCTTGCAGGATACCTTGCTGATGGGAACAGCTTTTCAGTGGCAGCACCCCAATTTTGCAGTTCCCTTCCAAGGGAAGTTGGCCCCATGCTAGACCCCGTTTAGGTCTCCCCTCCCTCCGCTTTGAATGGTATGAAAGTATTAAATTCTGCTCGTCTTCGTTTTAACACTCTGGTTTATTTCAAGTTATTGTTTAAAATTTGTATTTGTGATTGGCTTTTAAAATAATCTTGGGGGTCATTTGGGCCCAAATGTGGTTTTGAAAAGCTTTAACAAGAAATATGGTGCTTGGGGGAGGTGACTGGAGGCCCTGGAGGAATTGCCACCATCTGGTTTTACCAGTTGCTGGAAACCACAGGAGGGGAGAAGGCTCTTGTGCTGGGGCTCAGCTTGCTTGTTTCCTGGAAGAGGCATCTCTTCGGCCACTATGAGAACAAGATCCTGGACTGGATGGGCCAATGGCCAGATCCAGAAGGCTCTTCTTATGTTTTTATGTCACAGGCGGCAAAGAGCAACCAATCCTGCACACTTTTCCAGTATGCAGGAAATAACATACCTCAATGTTTCAATAAAGGGCCAAAAATGTTCCAGGTCAGCCTTCTACAACCTGGTGCCCTCAGATGCTCCGGACTTCCACTCCCATCAGACGCAGCTGATGTCTGTTGCCAGAATCTCTGTGCATGTGGCAAAGCAAGAAGTTACAGGCTCTGCCCTTAGGACTTGTTTGAAAGGTAAGAAAATACAGTCCGGAGAGAAAGAAGCCCTCTCTGCCTGTCTGCCCCCCCCCCCCCGGCCATCCCATAGCAGCCCTCATCACTCATTCCATGCCCCAAGCCCCTTGTCTAGTTCCACAGTGAATCTTCACACCTCCTGATGTGATAGTCATTACCTGATCTGCTAACCTGTGGGCCCTCACATATGTTTATCAAAGCGGGAGCTGGGAAGGAGAGCAATTAATCATGTTCTATTTGATGTGAGGCCCAGTTCTTATCTGCACCCATGGAAATGCCATTGGGCTCCGCTTCCCCTTCACCCCCTGAATAACGCAAGACTGACAGATTGCGTCTGCTTATTAGATGAGCTGCCAAACTGAAGGCTACTTAACAGGCACATGTGTCCTTGTGTCAAGGCGACCCACCCAGTCAAAGTTGCCTAATCTGCCCCGATGCGCCCACTGTGTCCCAACACTACTCCCTAGGCCTGTTCTCATGGAGTTTGTTCACGTTAAGCCTCGCTAGTGTTCAGTTGCTCGATGGCTACTGGCACAGCTGGGTTCAATATACTTCACGCTCATAACATCTTTACCAGATGTTCAACAGCTCTGCTACTGGTGGGGTTCTCACCCCTCTGACCCCTGAACTAACTCCCTCAGCGATATCTGAAGCAGAAACACAGTTTTTCAAGAAGTAAAAGAAGATCCATTGATGTCTTAAAGGCTTAAATGGGAAGGCTTGAGGCCACTGGCTTCAGATATGAAGCAAAGGCCTCCACCGGCATGTTGGCAAAGAGGCCTGCTTCTTCCTTCGGCACTCAGGAGACTTGGCCTCGTCGTGTGGCCTGAGTGCCCAGCATTAAACTAGTAAAGCACATTAACTGAAGCATCTGAACAGAAGTCACTGGCTCTTAAGCTGGATGGGGAAAGGGCCCAAGGGCTCCCTAGCAAGACAGGAAGATGGAAGTATCTTCATGTGACTTACCTTAAAGAAAGCTAAGTGTGGATGAATGGAAGTTCAGACTCATAAGGAGCTATGCTAACGTGAGAGGTACACTGCTATGAAGTGAAACAGGGCACCGAGATTTCTCTGATGAGCAAGGGCCCACAAATTTGGAAGACTGGCAGTCAACAACAACAACAACAACAAAATGCACACTCCTGTGCAAAGCAACTCCTCTCATGAGGGGAAAAGCCTTTATTGCAATTATTGGTTTCAGAGGCATTCCAAGATCCAGTGCCTGTTCTGTGCCTTCAGCTTTCAGGTGCGTGCGGGGCGGGGGGGCAGCACTTGTTGCTGTCATGCCTAGCCCCAGAGGTTCAAAATGCAGAGAAACATCTTGCAACTAAGCTCCAGAGAAAGGTGGGAGATCTTGCTGGTATGAACCACTGATACCCTCTCCAAAAGTCCTCCCTGCTCGCACCTAATTCACACTTGGAAAGAGACTGGCACGTCTACATAGTTATAAAAGGCTCCTTCTGAGGGAAATTCCAACAAAGAAAGAGCAGGCTGTTTTACATTCTGTATGTTCCTTCGTTCTTACTTAGTAATTAAAGTATCCGAAAGCTGGAATAGGTGAATGGCTTAACTCTCTCTGAAGCCGTGACTTCCTTTCCAAATTCCTCAAGGCAGTGCCACAGAAGGCTCCACAGACAAAAGCCTAATGGAATAGCATCTTCCAAGCTCAGAGATGGAAAAAGTAGCCAATAACAGTGTATATGGTAAAGGAAACCTTCCCCTTTTCATCAGTATTCTTCTCCTATCTTTTCCATACAAATACAAATGGAGTATTTGTATTTGTATGGAAAAGATAGGAGAAGAATACTGATGAAAAGCAGAAGGTTTGTTTTACCATATACAAGTTCATGATATGGACCAATAGCCCACAGCAGCAAATAACTGAATTTTAGCGTCACAATAGTTTGGAGCTCAGGGGTTTGAAAAGGCATGGGAATTTTTCACTAGTTTTAGTTCAAAGCAACAGAGCACAATTTCCTTATTTCTTTGCTCATCACTAATCTCCTCCAGGACCCGCAACTAAAAGTCCACAACACCATTGTAAGGAATTTGTATAGTGGAATTAGGGTAAACATGCTCCTGTTAGCTCACTTGATTTGACCTGCTACTGAAGGAGAAATATCGGCAATATTCAGACTCTAGGATATCCTCCAGGTAGCAAAAACTTAGTGGTGAAGCTGCAGGAAAGAAAAGGGGGGGGGGGAGGCGGTATTAAGGGTATTCCCTAGATAGGCTTGATAAGTGCCACTGCTGCCTGGAGATAAAAGAACCCCCTGCCAAATGCTTTCATCAATATCAGTATTTGCTGCAAGCTTTTCCACATCTGAAAACATGCAGATAAGGCCATACAACAGCAGGAAAACATTAAAACCACACGCTTGGGCTTACAAAGCCTCTTCTATGTATATATACATCAAACTCAGAATGGACAAGCCATCTGGGAAAACTAAGGTCACGTAGGAAACCTTGAGCAGCAGCAGCAGAATGGCACAATCAGAAGCTTTTTATGAGATCTTCACAAAGGAGGAACTTAAATGAACAAAACAGTTTTCCTGGCTACAACACCATTTGCAATCCAGCATCCTTGCCTTCTTGAGAATTGATGCACACCCATATTCCCTACGTAGCATAGTTTATTCGCCTGGAAAACAACCTACCTTTTCCAGAAGATTTCTAAAGAAATCCAGACAATGGTATTCTGATATAATGGATCTGTTGGACACTGTGAGAGTAAGATGCTGAGCTAGCAGAAGAATGGAAGGGGAAAGCTAATGCTGTCAGGCCCTTCTTCATGTGTCTCCTCCACAAGAGGTCCAGAGGACAGGCCTTTTCTGTGGTGGCTCCCCGTTTGTGTAATGCTCTGGCCAGTGAGGCTCACCTGGCACTTTCATTACATATCTTGAGGACCCAGGCAAAAATGTTTTTCTATAACCAGGCCTTTGGCTGATTAAACATTCTATGGCTTTTAAAAAGTGTCTTTTTGGGGGTGGGTGGGTGTTATTTTGTTTGTTCTTGATCTTGTTTCATTACGCACTTTGTATTTTTATGTTGTGAACCACCCCATGGTCTTCAGACGGTATACAAATTAAATAAATAATAATAAATAATAAACGAACACAAATTCTATAGCTTGAACCTAAGACTAATTTCACAGGATGTGGAACTATCTGCCACTGGAGATGCTTGCTCCCATTTCCCCTCAAAGCTTACTGAAGAAGTTTAAGCAAACTGACAGCTTGCCTGCTGAAATTTGAGGCATTGGTCCCTGCTGCTTAGACTATTTTTATGGTGCTTGTAATTATTTGTTTTATTGTGTTCCTGTTTTTACTATATGATTACTACATGAGCCACTCAGAGCATTTCCTCAGATGTGGAAAGACAGGATAGAAATATATTTCACAAATAAACACTCGATCAAGGTGACTAGCTACTAGCCATGATGACCATGTTCTACCTCCAGCTGATGGGACTTACAAGCAGGGAGAGGCCTGGAGCACCTAAGTCCTGCCTGTGGGCTTCCCATAGAGGCATCTAGTTGGCCACTTTAAGAACAGGATACTGGACTAGATGGGTCTGATCCAGAAGCCAGGCTCTTATATTCTTACAATGAATTGCCTTTTTTAAGCTTTGAACTAGAGCTCAAGTTCCGTCACAGGCAGCCTCGATAAGCAGAGGAAAACAGCTGTTGGGGCGCATGAGCATAATAAGTGAGCTCCCAAAGTCATGATCATCACATGTCAGTTCTCTCACACAACAGCCACCAAATCATCCAGGAGGGTTGTAAGCAGAAACTCTCTCCCCCATGCCCCCCCCTCTAAAAATCCCTACTTGACATAGAATGTTGTGGGGAAGACAATACTAGGAAGGGGGAGGCTGCCTACACAATTTTCGTGGAGGGTCTAACAAAGTCTGGCCTTTTTTCTCTCCTTAATAAATTACTTTTATGGCATTGTCCCCTTTCTGCATTTATTGTGTGCTTTGAGAAACAAAGATTCTCTGGCAACAGCTCTCTGACAAGGGGAAGTGTATGACAGCATTGGGCACTATCGGAAGGGCTGTCACATGGAAGATGGAGCAAGCATGTTTACTCCTGCCCCAGAGGGTAGGACTCAAACCAGTGGCTTCAAGAAAGGAGATTCCTACTAAACACCAGGAAGAACTCTCTGACAATCAACTGTTCAATAGTGAAATGGTCCCCCTTGGGAGACTGTGAACGCTCCTTCCTTGGAGGGTTTAAGAAGAGGTTGGATGGCCAACTGTCTTGGATGTTTTAGTTGAAACTCCTGCATTGCAGGGGCTTGGACTTGATGACCCTTGGGGTCGCTTCTAACTCTACAATTCTATAGAAACAGAGGGGACCACAAGCATCATCTAGTCCAACCCCCTGCAATGCAGGAATCTTTAGCCCAACATGGGGCTTGAACCCATGACTCAGAGATGAAGAGTCTCATGCTCTACAGCAGGCGTAGGCAAACTCGGCCCTCCAGATGTTTTTTAAGACTACAATTCCCATCATCCCTGACCACTGGTCCTGGTGGCTAGGGATGATGGGAGTTGTAGTCCAAAATCATATGGAGGGCCGAGTTTGCCTATGCCTGCTCTACAGACTGAACCATCCAATTTGAATGATTCAGTCTTTCCAGACAGGGCCCTATTACTTTGATCTCCTTCTTGTTTCCTCTCACTCAGTCATTGCAGGATCAATCCAGACACCGAGGCAAAGGAATCCACCATGATAACTCTCATTAAGCTTATATAGCAAATCCCTCCCTCTTTTGTGGGATGCGGGTGGGTGCACCAGGTAGCAGTAGCTCCACTCCTCTGAAATTTGTTGTTTTAATCCATTTTTAAACTCATGTAACTTTATGCACAAGGGACAAGGACGTCGGTTGCTTAACCAAACCTTAGCCATAACACCTGAATAGCTCTCAGGAAGTCTGCCGGCCCTAAAACAGATGAGAGTGCTTTTGCAGAAATGCAATTCTCCAAGGCAACCTTTCATCTTCAGGACAGCCCAAGAAAGGGACGAGGTCTTCATGAATCCAAAACAGAGTCCTATAATTTGAAGGCATGGGCTAAAGGTTGACGAACCAGCTCCATTTTTTTCTCATTTCTCTATTTTAGTGTCACAGAGGGGGCAATCTCCCCCCTCCCCAGTGTGTTAAAGCCTTCCTCTCCTCTCTCTCGTCATTACTGCCACTGAAGAGGCATTTTATCACTTGCAGGTGCGGCTGCTTTGTGGCAACCTGCTGTGCTCAGAGGAGGCCCGCACATTTGATCTGCATTAGGCCTGATGCAGCAGGGCACTGGACACAAATAGCCTGTCAGGGGATGGTATCCAGGGCCAGGGCTTTTCATCCTCAACTCTTTTTTTCAGGAGCTCATGTGAAATCTGCTGTTTGTCTTTCACACTGGGCCTCCAAGATCAATCCTCAACTTACCAGCCTGTGCTGATTCAACCTTACAATACTGGTGCCACCTAGGAAAGGATGAGCAGCTTGTTCAGAAATCTATCTAGAGCTAAAAGGGCCTCACAGCAACCCTGAATTTTGTGACTGACGCAAGCAAAACACACTACAGACAACAGAGGTTACGTTTTTGCTTCCAGATTTAGTGGCACTAAGCAGGGAGGATATTTGTTGTATTTATTTGACAGTAACAGAAAAACCTGTTTTTTATGGGTTGCCTTAGCTGCTGAGATTGTTTAGAAGCCTCTCTCTCTTTCCCCGCCCCCCCAGCTCTCTCTCTCTCTCTCTCTCTCTCTCTCTCTCTCTCTCTCTCTCTCTCACACACACACACACACACACACACACACAGCTTCTTTTCTTTGCTCCATTAAGAACATTTGCTATTTAAATACTTCAACATACCATGAGGACAAGAAACTTGTGGTTGCAGAGTGAGGCACATTTACCTAACAGACCTCTTGCTTCTACTTGGGTTGGCGTAGGGGAAACAGAAACCCATGTATGCGCAAATGCTGTCATTCCTGCTGTTTTCTTTCCTCCTATCCTCTTTCCATTCCCGCTGTCAATGTTTACACTGCAACCGCCTTGCAACAGGTCTCAATAATAATGAGTCTATCCTTGTTTCAAACCAAGTCTGGAAGGGGGGGAAACGACAGTATCTCTTTTACTTCAACTTCAACTAAGCTGTCTGTTTCGTGGGATTCTCTTTCATAACTCTCCACCTTCGAAGCAGCAGGTACTGTTTCCTCTTCTCCCCACCCACCAAGAAACAAAATCTCTGAAGCCAATCCAAGCAGCAGCTTCATTAGAAGGACTCCAATTCCAGCATAGGACACCAGCAGGTGTATTCCTCTCTGTGACTTTTCAGGTTATCGAAACAAAACTCAGCGTAAGAGTTCTACTCACCCCTCTTCTGCATAAAAATGAAGAGGTCATCCAAGAACTTCTTCCGTTCAGGATCACCATCCAGTTCATACAACTGGGGAATAAAGCAAGTAGATTATAATTCATGCTGGGTTGGCTTTGGAAGGAAAAACAAGGCAACCCAGACATATGGTGAATTTGGGCTGTATCTTTGGACCTTGAAATCTAGTTGTTGGATTCTCTTCCAGCTGCAGAACCATACCAGGGATTAACACATTCTTCACTGCAATGGGCTGCATTGAGCACTGCTGTTTGTGTAACAGGACTACCCCTTCCTCTTATCCTCCCCTGAAGCCCGCCCCACCAGTGCCCCCTCAAATTCTGCTCCAGACAGATTTTGGGGTGCATGGGGAGCTACAGTGGGGAGGAGAGGATAAAGTCTTGTGTGAGTGAAAGCAGGCTCGACGCAGCATCAGATACACCCTAAAGAATGCAACTCAAATGTTGTTTTCCCACTAGGCTCAAATGTACACTCAAACTCAAGCCATTGTACTGACCTTGGCAAAGTCTCGGGATACCTCTCTTCCTCTGCTGCCATCAGCTTCTTCGTTCCAGCTCAGGCTCCCATTCTAAAGAAGAAAAGGAACAAAGAGGCAGTGATTAAAAGGTAGAACGCTAATGGGTTATTTACAACAGAGGAAGCATTTAGGTCAAGAAACAGGAAATCCTAACTGCTACAGCCACCTTCTGTGGGTCAACATCAGCAAGAACTAAGAGTTGAATTCAGAGAAGACCTCCCCCTGCTCAAGGAAGGGCGATTTCTGACTCTGTTCTGGAACAGTGCATATGAAAAGCAACTGTTTTTTTCAATTTGCACAAACTCTTTTCAAGCCCTTTACCTGGCCTGCTAGCATATATGGGTTACACGCCCCCCCCCCACTGTAATGGAACCACAAGACACGGCATGTGCACCTTGCTTCAGCCCTATATTTAACATCTTACGCTCAAGCAAACCCCTGAACACCGTTGAACGTGTACCCACTTTGTGATTATGTGAACCTTTAACTTCATGGGACGGAGGTGCAGTTGCCCTCCCACTAGGATCTGCTCCCACTGCAGACACGTTTCAATGAGAAACTCATCATCCCAGGGAGTTGCCAGAGCAGGAAGAAGTGGCCAAGCAACATTTGCTTCTAATGGTTGTGGGAACGGAAGGACAAATTCTGCTGCCATCTGAACTGCAAACACCACAGTGTAAAAGGTAGCCTGGGCAACAGACAAAAAGCGAACCGGGGGAGGTCAAACACCACCGGCTGGTTCAGATCACCCACCCACCATCTGGTGGTGAGCACATAGGATCTTAAATCAGATAAAAAGCTACTGAATTCACGAAGGGAATTCCAAACAAAAACAGTTTTTAATTAGAGCCACTTTAGTGTCTACAGTCTTAGTGTCATCTGGTAGTGACACATACACTGAATTACCAAGATGAATAGTCCCTGTCAGAGTCAGGCAAAGCTACATTCTCCCTTTCGAAACAGCAGCAGGCTGCCCTAATGCCTGCTGATTTAGTTTGAGCCAGTAATTCCTGCTGGAAAGTCAATTATCCGGTGAGCCCCATCAGCTGAAAGATATTTAATGGAGGATTATTGCCACTTCTGTTATGTCAGCTGTTTATCACAGCACACTGCTTTCCCAGCCCTTCTTCAGAAAGAGCTCAGAAAACAAGCTTTATATATATGGAAGGATGACCACTCATCTACCCTTTGTGCAGAAATCATGCACACCTTTCTTCCACGCTCATCTGCACCATTGGTCAACAGATGCTCCAAAATGTACTGGTAAGCAAGTAGTTTACGACTACCATCACCCTGTGAGGACTGTTTGACACACAAGCTGGAGGAAGATCCCCCACCCCCACCCCAAAATAAACAGGAGCTGAATTGTTCCTTCGTTTGTGGACTGTTGGCATCCGTCTGTCTTGAGAGACAATGGGAGTGCACCTACAGGGGTGAATTCAAACCACTGTGTTACCAGCATCAAAGTAACCTCCCCTGGACACAATCCCGTGCTGTTAGTATGAAGGTCCCAGACTACAGACCAGGACTTTAAACAGAAACGTCTATCAGCAGAGATGCACGAAGACATAGTCAAAGGCAGTAAATGAATGCTCATATTTTACTGGTGAAGAACACAGAGGCAGAGAAAGGCTCGTTCACGTCTCACCATAGTTTAGCGTGCCATCTGAAGGCAGCCACTGAATTAAAACCTGCTTTTCTTGTTAAAAGTGGGGGAGAGAAAGAATGGGGGGAAATATTTGTCTTGGGTTAAAGGTATGATGCAACTGGGCGAGCATTAATTTTTTGTATTGTTAATGTATTTTTTGCAACAAATTAAAAATATGAATTATTCAAACAGACAGCATGGACATTTACTTTCCATTTCACTAGAGAAAACACTTTTGCTCACTAACACTACGCCTTGTTTCTGTAGAGTTCTGGGCACTTAGCCCAGAATCCAGCACATCCAATGTGTTAGTAGCACTTGCCCTTAAATAAGTGATCTTACTTAGTGCCCTTATGTATATTGAGAGCCAAGAAGAAATATATGAATTTTATAACTGCACCCCTTATTACTAAGCAGAAACAACTGTGCAGTGGCAAAAGGGTTGTGAACTGCATAACCAGAGTTCATGCTCCTCAGTAATATAAACGTTCCATTTGGTTGCAAACAACTATTTTGAATTGTTACAGCAACCACAGTTATATGATTCTACGCACTCATATTCAGGGAATTCATGAATCACAAAAAATGGAAACTTTATTTATAGCATACCAATACACCAATCCACTCTGACTTCCAGCAGGTGGGAAGGCTTCAGGGCAAGGCATGGCTGCTTGCTCTTTCCCATGACTGGCAGAAGGAAAATATATTGATGTATGAAATAGTGAAAAAGCAGAATTATACAGAGAGAGTTGTCAGACAAACTTGCTTCATTTACCTAAATCGTACAAGTTGCAGAATTTACTTAATGGTATAGAGTTGGGAGTATTTGGCATTATATTAATCATAGAGTTGGAAGGGATCCCCTGAGGGTTCATCTAGTCCAACCCCCTGCAGTGAGGGAACCTCAACTAAAGTATAAAAGACAGGTGGCCATCTAACCTCTGCTTAAAAACCTCTAACAAAGGAGAGTCCACTACCTTCTGAGAGTGCTCATTCTACCTTCAAACGGCTCTTACCCTCAGAAAGCTCCTCCTAAAGCTTTCCCTTGCCTGTATAAAATGAAACACAATACAACATGATCACTTCCTCCCAAGTTTCAGAGTACTTCCACTTCGTCAATCAGTTCTTCTCTGTTGGTGAGAAACAGGTCCAAGATGGATGATCCCCTTGTTGTTTCTCCCACTTTCTGGGAAATGAAACTGTTGGCAAAGCAATGGAAAATTTTGTTCGACCTTACATTCTTGGCAGAGTTTGAGTTCCAACAGATATAGGGGAAGTAGAAGTCTCCTATGACTACTATATTGCTCCTTTGTGAATGTCTGGTAATCTGTTGTAGGAAGGCATCATCTAAGTCTTCAGTCTGGCTTAGAGGTCTATAGCAGACACCCACAGTAAGGTCACGGTTGTTTCCCTCTCCTACCATTTTTATCCATATATTCTCAATCTGTCTTCTATGCTCCAGGTCATGGATCTGTTCACAAGTGGACACTTCCTTTACATACAATGCTACTCCTCCTCCCTGCTTGCTTGGTCTATTCGTTTTGAATAGATTATACCCCTCAACTTCTACATTCCATTCATGGAATTCACCAGGTTTCAGTAATACTTATTAGGTCATATTTGGTCATATTTGCCATTCTGTATTAAGTGCTCTAATTTGTCTTGCTTGTTTCCCATGCTCTGTGCATTAGTACAGACAACTGAAACCAATAGTCTCTCTAGCTGCTTCCTTATTGTAGTTTCTTGCCCTCTGACAGGTTTTAGGAGTACCACCTCAGTTTCCTGTGCATCAATGAAGCTATTATCTCCAGAACCAGGTGTTCTTCTGTCATCTGTAATGTTGTCTCCCTCCCTCTCAAGATCTAGTTTAAAGCTCACCTGATCAGGTTTGTGAGACTCTTAGCAAACATATTCTTGCTACCCCCTGTGGGGTGTAGCCCATCTCTTGCCAGAGGTCCCTCCTCAAGGAACTGGAGATCATGATCCAAGAAGCCAAACCTTCCTGATGATACCACCTACACAGTCAGTGGTTTACCTCCAGTATTTTCTTCTTCCTTCCTGGGCCATGACCTTCAACAGGAAGGTGTGATGAAAAGACCACCTGCGCCCCAAGGCTCTACAGCTTCTGCCCAGAGTCTCATCGTCCCTAGCTGGAAGGCTGTCTGTGGCAGTATTGTTTGTATCCACATGAATCAGAAGGAGCGGTTGTGGTCAAGGGGCTTTATAAGACTCGGCAACTTCTCTGTCACATCGTGAATCTTTGCACCTGGAAGATAGCACACCCCCTGGGACATCCTGTTTCCTTCACACACTATTGCCTTTTTCCTCCTCAGCAGGGAGTCACTTACCACCACCACAAGTTTCTTCCTCCTCGAGGGAATGGCAGGAATCGTTCTATACAGTGTGCCTTCTAAAGGCTCCTTGGAATGTTCTAAGGTCTGCAACTGCTGTTGAGTCTTCCCCTCTTGTATATTGGAGCTTAGCTGGATATTATTGGGATAGGTTACAAAGCCAGGAGCCTAATGGCTCAAGTACTTGCTGCTACTTCCTCTCGGCTTGTCTTCTTCAGACTGCAATTCTCTTTCTCAGAGTTCATTTCCTTGAAAGGTAGCAAGTGGGTTATCATCATACTCATCCACATCTGAAGGGTTAAGGTCAAGAATAAAAATGACTCCTCCAAGTTCATCTCCTCCTGTCTCTTCGTCTTCTGGGGGGTGGCAGGAATCATTCTGTGCACTGTACCTTTCACAGCCACTTTGGTATATTCTGAGGTTGGCAACTGCTGTCCTAGCTCCTCAGGCCCAGAATCGGTGTCTGAGATGAGAGCATGAAATTGATTTTGCAGCTCCAATGACACAGCATGGACCCCGACAGTCCTACTTCTGTGTGTCATGTACTTCCAGGGGATTGTCTCTTGCAATGGGCAATCTTTCTCCTCTGTACGGGCACCCCACCTGTGCTGCTGTTCCAGCACAGTCCACTCAGCTCTATCAAGAAACTATGCATCTTGTCCTACAGCTCAAAGTGTGACTAGGTGGGCCTCAAATTGCTATACCTTCTCTTCCAGCAAGGCAACCAGTTTGCACTTGCTACAAGTATATTTACGTGTTCTCCAGACAAATATGGCACAGGTGCTGCAGGTTACTGCAGCAGCTCTCTCACCCTTCATGTTTCTTGGTCCTTTGCACAACACGAGACATCTTAATATTTATTATTATTAATTATACACAGAATACAAAAAGTCTTGGCACTAACCAGGTAAAAAAGGTCATACACTCCTTCCCCAGACACACAGACAGAAGCTTCTGGACTTCCTCTCCCAACCAATTCACCCTAGCAGTCATTTCCCCTGCCTGCCTCAAGCAACTGAGCAGGTAACTGAACTCCTGCCTGGTCCTCCCCATCTTGTTCCTGCTTAAGTCTTTGCTCCCATCTGATCCTGGACCACTTGCTGCACACTGGCAACTTGTAGTTACTCTAGAAGTTTCTTTTCCTGCATATTTACTAGAATACATACTTGGCTATGGTGCATGCTAGCTATGGCATGTTTTGGATCAACACCAGCAAGGTTTTACAAAGCAGAGGGGTGGTGGTAAATGCTACAGATAAGGATTCCTCTCTCTCTCTCTCTCTCTCTCTCTGTGTGTGTGTGTGTGTGTGTGAGTGAGAGAGAGAGAGAGAGAGAGAGAGAGAGAAGAAAGAGAGGCAGCTTTAGGCCTTAGGGGCATCCCCAAAACCTGCTGGCGACATTCCCCTTCATCTCTGATCCACAAACACACCTTCTAAGGTTAGTCAGCTATCAAAGCATGCCAGGGAGCTGTTCCTCCCCAGAGATTGCAAGCCTGACTTTACAAAAGCAATTAAGAGCTGCAGCTATTTTAGGATTACTCCCCAGCCACCTGGGACATCTTATTAGAGTGGAATTCAGATGTCCAAAACAATTTCAGTTTCCCTAGTACTGCCCACCCCCAAAGCCACTTAACCCTTTCCTGAAGTGGAAATTCCTGACACGACGACACTTCTCCATTTCTATTTCTTCAGAAGCCAAACTTGTAAATGGTTGGAGGGCCCCTCCCATGGGGCAGCTTTTCCCACCAAAAGGATGAACCATTTCTTTCATTTATGCACCATGGGCCCTGCCTATGCAGAACTCTAGTCTTCAAAAGGCTGCCTTTTGGCAGGGGATGTAGCAGCATTTAAGATCTCTCACATCAAAGTCCTATGACACCTTCATTCTGGAGGAACACGCCAAGGACCATCAGAGGCATTTATTACCATTATTGCAATATTTGCTGCTGCAAGCCTTATAAAAACTGGTGCAACAGAAAACTGAAGACAAAAACCTTTTGCCTAATACTGTGCAACTCTTTCAACAACTGCTGTCAAATGGGCAGCCGCCCTTGGTTCCATTTCTCTGTTGGTGCTTCCCAGAGCTGCTTTCTTTCATGCACCCACTCCACAAAACACTTTGGTTCCTATTATTTATTACACTTGCAGTTAATTTTATCTGTGAGACTTTATATCCTGCCCCAACCTAAAGGGGGGGGATCACAACCACCTGAAAACAAAACTAAAAGAAAAAGATAAAAATCTAAAGCACGTCATCCAAATAAAAACTGCACGAAAACCTAAATATAAGGCTGAACTGACAAACTCCAGACTGGCTTAGCTTCAGCCACCAAATGCCAGCCCAAAGAGCAATGGTTTTGCAGCACCTCCGCAAGAAATTCAGGCCAAAAGGATTCCAGCACTGCTAAGCCTTTACCAACAGCACCCACACAGGAAAACTTCCAGTGGACTGTGCCCTTTGGGCCCAGATATGATTGTAATAGAAACACTCAATCTTTCAGAGAGGGAAGTAATTTCAGATATTTGTGCACTAGATTCTTATAAAATCACTCCAAGAGCTCAAAGCAATGTCTACAAAGGCATCTGATATTGCTATATGCCGCACCCAAGCTATTTAGGGCTATAAATGTCAGAAACAAACTTAAGAGCAGAAAGGCTGCAAACATCCCCTGTTGCTTAAGTTGCTGTAATGCGTTTCACCCTGTCAAAGAAGTGCCATGGCATTTAGGAACAACCTGTGACTAGTCTTAGAATCATAGAATTGTAGAGGTGGAAGGGACCCATGAGTCATCTAGTTCAACTCCCTGCAATGCAGGAATCTCAACTAAAGCATCTATGATAGATGGCAACCCAACCTCTGCTTAAAAATCTCCAAGGGACAAGAGTCCACAACCTCCTGAGGGAGACCATTCCACTGTCAAACAGCTCTGTCAGAAAGTTCTTCCTGATGTTTAGTTGGAATCTCCTTTAAGCCATTGGTTTGAGTCCTACCCTCCAGAGCAGGAGAAAACAAGTGTCTTCCTTCCTCCTCTTTCCATATCACAGCCCTTGAGATATTTGGAGATGGCTATCATATCTCCTCTCAGTCTCCTCTTTTCCAGGCTAAACATACCCAGCTTCTTCAACCATTCCTCCTAAGGCTTGGTTTCCAGACCCTTGATCCTCTTGGTTGCCCTCCTCTGCACCCGTTTCAGTTTGTCAACATCCTTCTTAAATTGTGGTGCCCAGAATTGGACACAGTATTCCAGGTGGGGTCTGACCATGGAATAATAGAGTGGTACTATTACTTCCCTTGATCTGGACATTATACTTCTGTTGATGCAGCCTAGAACAGTATTAGCTTTTTTTGCTGCTGCATCACATGGTTGATTCATGTTAAGCTTGTGGTCCACCTTGTTCTACATGAGCAAATCTCACATACAGATTGCTGCTGTAGCCTAGTCTCAAGGCCCTCAAGTACAAATCACAATGGCTGAACCAGAATCTCCGGCAGGGAAAGGCCAAAGCCTTCTCCAATCATCAGCCTAAATTTGTGAGAATTGTTCTTACCACTGAGAGGTTATGGGAGCAGCAGTGAATGTAGGACCATTTGAAAATGTGAATGCCGTGAAAATTAAGAGGTTCAGCCATATCTGAAGATGGCTCTTCAAATCACAGACTAACCATCTTCATTATTTTAGTCCTCTTTGATTTATAACCCCCCACCCGCCCTTTTCTATTCTATTTATTTAGAAAATAGCAAGGCTTGAATATCTAAAGTGGTGGTTTCTCCAGGAATAAGCACTCATTTTGAGACAAGGAAAGGTTGATCAAGGATTTGTTCTGGTTTTGCCCACCAGCTTTGCCACACACACACAGAAGTGAGAGAGGGGGTGGTGGGGGTATTTGAAGATTACTGGGGAAGCAGCAGAAATTCCTTCTGTGGGTGGAGAGAGGAGCCCTCGGAAGTGAACCAGATGCTGTTAAAAAGAAAAACTGTTGTAGTACAACACTCTGATAAGATCAGGTTTACTATCCTGTGCTCTTAAGCACTAGCAGAGAAGAATGCTGTAGTAATTCTCTCTCCCACACATACACCGCCCCCCCCCGATGTACACCTTCTATTGCCTGTTATACTTTGCATGAGCTGCCTTGAGTCCCTTTCTGGGGAAAAGGCAGAAGGTAAAGAAATAAGTATAATAATAAGAGCTGGGAAATGCTACTCCCCCCCCCCCCCCCAGCAAGTGGTGTGAAAGCTCCGGTGGCTTTCTAAATGCTTGAGAAACATGAAACCAATCAAGGTTAAGTGTGACAAAAAAGGAAATACGCTAAATTTTGCATGTGTAGTTGACCAGTTGACTCTTTTGTTAGACTTCCTTAACAACTTTAAAATCCATGGTTAGGCAACGCCTCGGTTGGGACCAACCAAAATGTCACAAAAGTGTGGCAAGCTGCTTAGTTCTCCAGAACTCTTCAACACACAAGTTACCCAGAGTGGGCAGGTCAGCAGTGGGGGCAACAAATACTAGGTTTACGCTGTAACCATGAGCTCAGCTTGGAGACTCATTTTCAAAATGAAGCCTGCAGGCTGACTAAGTCCCTCCCAGATGCTACACATATCAGATTACACACCTATGATAAAACCATACAAACTAGACACTCGTGGCAAAGACCCATTTAACCAGCTGGAACAAAAATGTCTCCAATTGTTTCTGGAAAGTGCAGACAGTGGGTGCCTGTCTTATTTTGACAGGAATACTATTCCACAAAGAAGCCCGGCTCCAGGTTACTGTGGAGCAGGATTCTGAAATCTTTGGAACTTGCAGGAGAAACTGTCCTGCAGACTGCAACTATCCCCTGAGCATTTACGGGATAAGGCAGTCTCTCAAGTAACCTGGTCCTGAGCTGTAAAGGGCCTTATATGTTGGTACCAACACTTTGAACTTTGCCCAGTAGCAGATTAGCAACTAGCACAAATCCTGCAAGCAGGCTGAGGTTATTTTGCCCCCCGCCCCAGCAACCTAGTCATTTGGTTTTGCACTAGCTGCACCTTCCAACTCAGCCAAAGGCTGCCCCACACATGGTCCATTGTAGTAATCCAACCAAGAGGTTAGCAATGCATGGACAACTGTGCTCAAGCTAACCCAATCCAAGACTGACCGTAGTGATCTTACCAATTGAAGGCCATAAAAGGCACTCCTAGCCACCAAGAACGCCTGTGCATTCAGCAACAGAGCTGGATCCAGGAGCACCTCTTAACTACGCACTTACTCCTTCAGGGAGAGACCGACCCCATCCAGCACAGGTGTCTGAATTACTTCCTAGACCTGGGAACCACTCACCGACAGAGTGTCTATCTTGCCAGGATCCAGACGTAGTTTATTAGATCTTATCCACCCCACTACTGCATCCAGACACCGGTTTGATCACACATCTTTGCACACACATCCCTCACTTTCCACAGCAACCGCTACAAAACTGAATCTAGAATGTAGCTCAGAAGACAGAAGGTTGATTTTCAGGGACTGGGACCACTCATGTCTCTGGGACAGGGCACTTGCCTCTACCCCAGCAGTACTCCAAGTACCACCACCTCTATTATTTTCTCTCAACTAAGTAAATAGTTGATGTGCATCTCCACACAATGGCATTCTTGGTTACAATCTGTGCTATTCTTCTAGAAAAAGAGGTCACCATGGACACCTTCCTTGTTCTCCTAGAATAGCAAAGGAGCCCCCTGAGAGCTGCCGGAACTGAGTTCCAGCGAGTTCCAGCTGAAAAAAAGCCCTGGTTGCAATGTAGGCTGGACTTGCTGTCCATCCTTAATGCTGGCCACTGGGATAGATGCAGGTGTCCTGTCCCAGAGACACGAATGGCCCCAGTCACTCAGAATCAACCTTGATTCTGCCTGCTTAGCTACATTCTAGATGTTTTAGTCACTATACAGTGACAAAACTTTGCAAAGAGTGCAACAAACAAGACAGCAGTTTCTGTCCCAAGCAGATAAAAATTCATACAGTGGTGCCTCGCAAGACGAAATTAATCCGTTCCGCGAGTCTCTTCGTCTTGCGTTTTTTTCATCTTGCGAAGCACGGCTATTAGCGGCATAGCGGCTATTAACGGCTTAGCGGCTTTAAGAAAAAGGAAACAAACTCGCAAGAACTCGCAAGACGTTTCGTCTTGCGAAGCAAGCCCATAGGGAAATTCGTCTTGCGGAACGACTCAAAAAACGGAAAACCCTTTCGTCTAGCGAGTTTTTCGTCTTGCGAGGCATTCGTCTTGCGAAGCATCACTGTATTATCTAAACAAATGGACTTGGGACATCAAGAGAAAATAAATAACAAATTTCAATGCATGGACATGACTATTTTGAACACTGTCCTAGGAGCATCACATTTTCTCCTCCAGCCATAAATTTATGTGTGTGAGAGCATTCGGAGATTTTATGTTCATGGCAGAGATGTTTCAGATTCCAAATTCATCATCAGCATCTAAACTGAGCACTGCGCTGCATGTGCAAGGCTTAAAATAATAATAAACCCATACCATACCACATTCAGATTCCGGACTTCAAGACTGTTTCTTCACTTTTGACCTCAATCTGACACATCTTAAATGGATCTGATGGAGAACTCAAACATCCACAAGTGTACACATATTAAGATAAACTTATCTGCTTGAAAATCTGTGCCACTGTTTCTATGCAACAAAGTCATATAAATGTAAACACAAGCATTTTAAACATGCAGCGGAAGAGTTATGTAACTTGCTGTGAAATGTTACCCCAAGTGAACAGAACTTGCTGCAATTCTCTCTGCACTTCTTCTTCACCCTGGTAACCTGAGAAAGTATTCAGCTATGCCTACAACTGGAGAGGGGCCCACACCTCTGCAAGGAACACCCTTCCCCTGCAAAGTTTTCATTTCTCCTCTGCTCAATTGCAGCCGGCCATAATAACCTTCCTACTGTAGCCGACTGAGCCCAGATGGATCTGGGAAGCTTAGGGGAGATAAAAAGCCGAAATGGCTCCCTCTGCTTTCCTTTGGGGATTTGCCAGTCCCTTGACAAGCGGCCAGCCCTTCCCTCCTCATTTTGTGCTGACAAGATTCTCACCGCCCCTGTGTCATAAGCTGAGCCAGCTCTTTTGTCTGCAAGGGTGCTGCTCTACAATTATTTACTTGACTGTGGGAGGCTGAATGGAACTCCAAGCAGCCAGGCATCACCACCCGCCTGCCTTCCAGTAGTATTTAGCAACTGAAAAGAGGACTTGCCTGCAGTGGGGTGGAGCTCGAGTTTTAAAATGAGGTTGAAGAGCGGGGAAAGTGGCATCATGCCAAAAACACATTTTGGTTCAGAGTGTCAATTTCAAGTGAAGTTAATGCAGCAGAGAGCCATTTTTAGATCAAACATATGTACTGGTCAATGTAAAACACCATTTAAGGAGAACTTGCTAACTATCCGACAGAAGAACATTACCAAGAGAGATCAAATGATTCCATTTCTTCCACCTGCACAAGGGTAAGCATTTGATGTTGTGGGACTACAACTCATTAGGCTCTGCCAAGGGTATGGGGTGAGGGGAGCTGGTCCACCAGATGCCTTATGGAAGCCGATAAGCAGGGTAGGATGGCAAAAGCTCTCATCTTTGCTTCCTGATCAACTTCTAAATCAACCTGGAGTTTACATATGACGATCTATGACCAACCAAGACAGATGTTTCCTGCGAATTTACCTAGCCTTCTTCCAAAGCCATCTAAGCTAGTAGCCATCACTATATCATGTGGCCATGAATGCTCTGGAGCGACTGCCCACCATAGCCTGAAACAGGGTGGGTAGCCTGTGGCTCCTTCAGATATGGGCAGATAACCCCCATTTTCCCTGATGAGTAGCCATGATGGCTGGGGCTACTGGGAGAGGGAGTCCCAACAGCAGGTGGAGTACTGTAGGCTGACCAGTCCTGGCTTGTAACACTGTCCTCCTTGAGACACATGCCTTTCCAGTGTTTCTCAACCTGTGGGTCCCCGGATGTTGATGGACTACAACTTCCATCATTCCTAGCCAACATGACCAGTGGTCAGGGATGATGGGAGTTGTAGTCCAACAACATCTGGGGGCCCACAGGTTGAGAACCGCTGCAAGTCATCAAGACTGGATGACTGGTAACAAACTCCACGTGGGCTGATTTTGGAGGGCATTCAGGAACTTCAGGAAGTGCTGACCAAACCCAGGCCTTGAAGCATGTTGCTCGACCTGTGGGTCTATTTCCAAGCACAGCTGAAACTGCTCAGTATGACAATTAAAGTCTTAAGCAAGGTGGGCTTAGGAAACGGAAGAGAACTAGCTTTCCCCATACACACCAGCTGTCCACTGAAGTCAGTGAGAGAGATCCTTCTGTGTATCCTGCCACCATCAGAAGCACAGCTGGTGAGCACACAGGGAAAGGCCTACTTGAGTGCAGTGCCCAGATGTGGTTTCCAGATGTGGTTAGAAACCACGCCTCATGAGACTCATGCTTCACCTGAGGAGACCGAGGTGGTATGTTCAAGTAGTTAGAGGGTTGTCCCATGGAAGATGAAGAAGCTTGTTTTCTCCTGCTCCAGATGGGAGAACCCAAACTATTCAAATGACAAGAAAAGAGATGCCGACTAAAGATTAGGAAGAACTTTCTGGCTGTAGGAGCTGCTCAACAGTAGAATGGACTCCTTCAGAAGGTGATGGGCTCTCATTTCTTGGAGGTTTTCAAACAGAGGTTGGCTGGTCCTGTCAAGGACTCTTTAGCTGCAATTCCCGCATTGAAGATTTGGACTAGATGACCCTTGAGGACCTCTTCCAACTCTACAATTCAACGATTCTGTTAAATTTGCTTAGCCCCCTCTCTGTGGACCATCCAATGTAGGCTGAAGACCTTTTCATTTTTGTTTGTTACTAATGTGACACTCTCCCTAGTTTTCAGTTTGCCTGATATCTGCTATTTTATTGTTTAGAATGTTTTTATCTTAAAGGTATGTATTGTTTTTAACTAGATATGAAAACTCTGTAAAGTAAAATGCCAGAATAAAAATCCTAAAATAAAGCAAACAAACACCTAGTGGTGAAGCAGTAGAACTGCTAGCCCATTTACAAAGCTAAGCAGGGTCCAGTATGGTTTCAAATTGGATGGGGAACAGCGTATTGAGATTCCTGCATTGCAGGGGGTTGTACTAGATTACCCTCAGGGTCTCTTCCAACTCTACAATTCTATTGTTCTAAGTAAACAAATAGGAATGCAAACCGCTGGCACCCAGCACTCCCTTCACCATTGGCTATTTATAACATTAAAGGCCAGGAATTTCTGGAATTATTTAGGGACTGCTCACATTGAACAGCCAGCACAGCACCTTCACATAGCATGACAGAATAGTGACAGAATGCACATCACACTATTTACAGTGACACAGATTGCACACCTCTGTCAGGGTCGGCTTATATCGAGCAGGTTGTGATATGGCAGAGGGTAATTGTCCAGTAGGATTTCTATACATCAAAAGCTCAATTGAGCTGTGCAGTTTATCTGAGGAGGGCCAGTGGTCATTTGCCAGACGGCTTGCCACCACCTGACTGACACTCCCCCTGCTCTTTTTGCAGATGTGCTCACTGCAACACCAGTTACTGCTGTTGTGAATGGTCATGGGACTAATCTGTATACATTTCATCCTTGCATAGAAAAGGCAGAAGATGAACCTATTGCATTCTATGACCTTTATTGTGTTTTCTTCCCATATGGGTACACAGATCTCTCTCTCTGTGTGTACAAACACACACAAACTGCTCAACTTTAAGGTACCACAGGATTTTTTTCTTTTTTCTTTTGTAAGGTAAAGGTAAAGGGACCCCTGACCATTAGGTCCAGTCGCAGACGACTCTAGGGTTGTGGCACTCATCTTGCTTTATTGGCCGAGGGAGCCGACGTACAGCTTCCAGGTCATGTGGCCAGCATGACTAAGCCGCTTCTGGCGAACCAGAGCAGCGAACGGAAACGCCGTTTACCTTCCCGCTGGAGCGGTACCTATTTATCTACTTGCACTTTGAGGTGCTTTTGAACTGCTAGGTTGGCAGGAGCAGGGACCGAGCATTGGGAGCTCATCCCGTCGCGGGGATTCGAACTGCCAACCTTCTGATCGGCAAGTCCTAGGCTCTGTGGTTTAACCCACAGCGCCACCCACGTCTTTTGTACTTGCGGTAAAATACCAACATGCTAATTCTCTAGAACCATTTAGAGTAATCACTCCTCAGCAACAAGCAAAGAGGATGTGCAACTAAAGGTCAGCCAACCCCCATGCAAGATGGTTCATGAACACCTAGAGACCAATTTACAATTGACTCAGCAGGCTGGCTGAACTTCTGCCAGTTGCATCACCCTGCATGATTTGAATTGCAACACCCGAAAAGCTCTTTGACCATAGAAGAGTCACAGTATAGAGTGCCCATTACTCTCCAGCCAACAATACCAAAGCTGCCAGCATTAGCTGCAAATGGAAACTGTTAAGGGAGCTGGAGAGACTTCCCAAGGTGTGCTCAGAGGGTTCGCCACATTCCTGCCATGCACTTCACCTTCCTTTCCTGGGCCCATAGTGGCAGGCAGGAGCTGCAAAAATCAAATGGCTTCCCTTCTGTTTTTGAAAAAAAGCTACAAAGGGGCTACTTGACAGCTCACAGGTACCAGCTGCACAAATATAAGTCGGGGGACACCTGGATTGCTAGAAATAGATGTGAAAAGGATCTAAGGTTCTTAGTAGACCACAAGCTTAACACGAGTCAACAATGTGATGCAGCAGCAAAAAAAGCTAATGATATTCTAGGCTTCATCAATTGAAGTATAATGTCTAGGTTAATGGGAAATTATAGTACCACTCTACTCTGCCTTGGTCAGACCACATCTGAAATACTGTATCCAGTTTTGGTGCACAATTTAAGAAGGATATTGAGAAGCTGCAATGTATGCAGAGGAGGGTGACCAGGATGAGAAAGGGTCTTGTGGGGAATGGCTGAGGGAGTTGGATGCGCTTGGCCTGGGAGGGAGGAGACTGAGAGGAGATATGGTGGCCATCTTCAAATGGCTAGGGGGCTGTCACATGGCAGATGGGGCAGGCTTGTTTTCTCCTGCTCTGGAGGCAAGGACCTAAACCAATGGATTCAAGAAAGGAGATTCCGACTAAACATCAGGAATAACCTTCTGACAGTAAGAGCAGTTTGACAGACTCCCATGAAAAGTGGAGGTTTTTAAACATAGGTTGGAGGGTCATGTGTCCTGGATGCTTGAGTTGAGATTCCTGCATTGCAGGGGGTTGGACTAGATGAACCGTCAGGGGTCCCTTCCAACTCTACAATTCTATGATTTACCTTTCCCCCTTTTCAGAACTGACATTTCTCAAGGGATTGGACTGCAATAGCCTTCACCACAGTGCTGCAGTCTTTCCTATTATTTTATAGGCAGGTAAACTACTTGATCTGCCCTTATGCTGGTCTATGACCGTAATAAAGATTTAATTGATTGATACTTGATCTGCCCAAGACAGTCATTTGGCAAGCTCTAACACAGCTTTCTGCCAACCTACTACCTGCAGATGCTTTTAGACTACCACTCCCATCAGCCCTGACCAGCTGATGGAAATTGCAGTCCAAAACATCTGCAGGGCACCAGGTTGGCAAAGGCTGAGCCAATGGAATCCCTCAAGGGAAGTGCCTGCTTCCAGGACCACCAACCGTCAACCCGGGTGGCAGGGGTAACAGCCACTATTACTGACCTGCTTGAGCTGCTCATCCAGCCTCCAGGCCTGCCTTCCAGATGATGAACCACAATATGGAGGGTTGGCAGACTCATTACCCTGCTCATCCTTTCCCTGCTGTCCCCGCTGCCCCCCTAGAATAGGCAGAGGATTAGAGGAAGAAGCCACTCTTTGGTTGTGGGGGGCAACTTTGGAAGCATGAAAATACTTCAAAGCGGAACATGACTCTTTCCCAGTTCTTGGTGCATCATCCTCAAGGTCACCATCTTCCAAATCTTCTTCTCCTCCCTCCTCCTCCTCCTCCTCCTCTTCTTCTTCTTCCTCCTCCTCCTCCGAGTTCATACTGCTCTGATCAAACGTCTGGGCAGCCCCAAGCACAGGTGGGACTCGGGTGGAAGGACCAAGGAGGGGGCCACCTGGAGCCTTTCCAGATGTGGCACCGAGAGCAGCTTGCTGCACCGTCAGCTGCTGGGCATAATGCAGCTGGGTTTCCCTCATCTGCCTCTGTTGCCTCTCCCTGGAATCCATCTGCAGAGGGGCTGCTTGCTGTTGCTGCTGCTGCTGCTTCTGCAGCTGCTCCACGACAGCCTCCAGTTTCATCCTGCTGTTAACATGGCTGCGATAAGGTGAGAGTTCTGCTGGAGAAGACTCCAGCCAAAGCCTTTGGAGAGCAGTGGAATCTGAAAAACAAATATTGACCTGTGTAAGCTACTTGCCGCTGTCCTCCCACCAGGAGTCCTCCCACCAGGACAAGAAGAAAAAACGCAAAGCTCATATTCCCCCGCCCCCTGAATGAGAAACCATGCCATTCAGTCCCAGATTTCACTGCATATTTGGCACCTTTTCATTTACAGCTCCTCTCCCTAATGAAGTGTAGCCTCTGAAGCAGCTTCATGATCTGTGCAAAAGGAACATCCTCCCATCTTGTCAAATTTACGAGATATTTGAGTGTTAGATTTTAGCCTATTTTTATTAAATCCATACATCTTGTCATCTCTCCACAACGAGCCCAAAATACTTAAATTTTGCACAATTAAAAGCAAACAAAATCCAATCCAAGCAGTAAAAAGCAGCACTGAGACCTATTTAAGTACTCAAGAGTCCTATCCTGAATCACGTGCCCCAGATGACTCTTTATTCAGAAGCTTATTTGCATACAAAATAAACTTTTTCCTTCGCCTGCTATTTTACTATGGACTGATCTGATCAGTCAATAGTATTTAAGGAACATAAGAAAATCTGGAGCTTTGTTTGTATGCATTGGCAGTCAAAACCCAGGCAGGAACCTTTTAGACTCAGCAAGGGGCTAACAGGGGCTGTTTTAACTCTCTCTGTTCCTTTTCTCCAGCCTCCAGTTATGTCAGTGCATGAGAATAGGCTGGTCAAAGCCAGCGTGGTGCAGAGTTTGGAGTATGGGCCCAGAAGTGAGGAGGCTTGCTTGGGTACAATCCCACACCGAGCCACAGAGTTCCCTTGGTGACACTGGACCAGTCACTATTTTGCAACCTAACCAATCTCACCAGTTTAGGATAAAATGGGAAGGTGGGAAGAACACGCGTCACCCTGAGCTCCTTGGTGGGAAGATGGGATAAAATGTTATAAAACAAATACTTCTGAATTCCATTTGCTAGAAGCCAACGGAGGGGAGAGTGCTGTTGAGCTCAGGTCCTGCTTACAGACTTCCTATAGACGTCTGGTTGGCGATTGTGAGAGCAGGATGCTGGACTACATGAGCCACTGGCCTGACCCAGAAGAGCTCTTATTATGTTTTTAAACAAGAAACTACCTTTGCATCAGTTTTGATTAGATCAAAGATGTGGAAACATCCTTATAAGGTGACAAGGCATCCGACACAAGAGTTTGTGTGCCCAGTCTGCACACACACTCTGAAGAGGGCCAGTTTCATTTTTTCCAGCAGCTTATTGTTTACGTGACTACTGTGCATGCTAGGGATTTCACTACTTTTGTATTCACACAATTATATACTCATTTGGACTCTGTCTCCAGTTGCAAAACTGTTGCAGCAACAGGCCCCTCATTCATACAACTCGGGAAGCAAAATGTGTGTGAAAAGGGATGGGGGGGGAGAAGAGGCGAGAGAAAAGCCTCAGCACTATCAATCAACAGGGCAGCAACAACAGGGTGCCAAGAAAGAGTTCCACTCTCCCTTAGCAACTGCCCCAATAATAGTAAGACCTGCCTCACAGTTTTGGATGCAGGAAAACACAGCACAATAGCAACCTGCGAATATCAAATGGTTCACAAGATACACCAAGAAAACTTGCAATTGGTAATTATGTGATCAACTCTCCTCAAGGAAAGTTACCTCCTGATAACGAAGAACTAAGCTAGTGATTGCAGGTTTTAAATGTTATAGTGGTCCTGGTGAGATCCCTTCTCTACAAGGGTAAACATAAGGTAGACATGAAGCCCCTTTCCCTGTCCCCTACTGTAGCTGTGCCTAATACACATAGTTGAACTAAACGTATTATGCTCCCATTTTCTGCAATACTTCAATTTTCTTCCCCATATCAAATTTTACATTAGAAAGTATCAGAGGAACAGCCTGCCAAAAGTACCATATGCAAAGATGGCACTTTATGAAAAAAATCACCTCCCATTGTGAAATTTGTACACATCATTTTTACAAGGCAAGAGGGATAGTCAGGAAACAGAATTTTAATATCCAAGAAAGCAAAATGCAAACAGCAACTGAACAAAGTGTTGACCCTTTCCTCTCCCCCCCCCCCGTCAACCTACTGAAACTTTAAAATAAACTTGCTTCTTTTTCTTTGCCTCTTAAGATTGTATTCTGACATTTAGCAAAATAACTTCTCTCTAAATGAAAGAGATTATTTTGCTAAGACTAAGTATGCAGTTTCAAGAACAAGTAGAACAAGCCCATATCTCATTTTGGAGAACACCAAACAACCAAAAGAAGACCAAGAATTTCCAGTGTGCGTCTCAAATGTTCTGCTGAGCTACAGTAAATCAAAATTAAACTAATCCCTTAGCTATACGTCAGGGAGAAATGCTCAAGAGCTCATAGTGCAATCATCCCATCAATCCCAACCCCATGCTTTCAGTTAGATTAGAATGCCACAAGCAATCTTGTAATGCCTGAACTACTACTTGACATACTGTTTACATACTGTTTATAAACTGCAAGGACAACTATGGATTTTGGATAAAAGAGCTGTGACACCTATAAAATCTCTACTTTTCTTGGAACATGCTTTAAGGACATTACTGTAAGTTGTCTACAGTGCCACAGGTGAAGATCCACAAAAGAACAGACAGGGAACATGTGCTACAGGTCCAATACTATAATTCATGACCTGGCATTCTCTTGCTGTGTCCAGTAAACACTTCAGGTGTGGGAACATTTGCTGTGCTCTCTCTCTGGTTCCTGCAGGTCTCACCCAGGTCCAGAACAACTCTTACTTGGCAGGTTCCAGCAAGACGGATGCATCCTTGCCGAAGGCTACAATTAGACATGAATGCAAAACCCTACCAGCCTCCAGTGCTAAAGAAAGGGACCTGAGCAAGGGCTGCCACACCTTAAGTATTCAGGCAACCATCAAATCCCTATCATAGCAGTTCAGTCCTGAGAGTGCTTCCCCCAATTTTCAATGTGCACAATCAATTTCAGATTGCATGTGCTTGCCATACCCTTTGTTTCATTGAAATATCCCTGTCCCCAGCAAATACAGGTTGGATTTGTGGTGTCCATTTGTGGACATCCAGTTGCATCTGCATTTCAATGTTTGAACAGTATCTATGCACTGACTTTAACCATGCTTATGTGCAGAGTAAGCCCCACCATGTCCTGCATTCTGATATACCGTATTTTTTGCTCTATAAGACTCACTTTTTCCCTCCTAAAAAGTAAGGGGAAATGTGTGTGCGTCTTATGGAGCGAATGCAGGCTGCGCAGCTATCACAGAAGCCAGAACAGCAAGAGGGATTGCTGCTTTCACTGCGCAGCTATCCCTCTTGCTGTTCTGGCTTCTGAGATTCAGAATTTTTTTCTCTTGTTTTCCTCCTCCAAAAACTAGGTGCGTCTTGTGGTCTGGTGCGTCTTATTGAGCGAAAAATACGGTAGGTACTTCAGATTGCAGCCTTAAAGGAAAAAGAAAAGCCTCCTGATGCTGTACCGCCACTTCTTCAGGGTATACCATGCAAGACCCTAACGATCAAGATACACTCCCCAATATACTTTAAAAAACACCTCTGCACAATGTTCTGAGAAAAACACACCCAACATCACTGCCCATTCCAATTAATACTCTAGTATCATATATGTGGGAACGCGGGTGGTGCTGTGGGTTAAACCACAGAGCCTAGGACTTGCCGATCAGAAGGTTGGCGTTTTGAATCCCCGTGATGGGGTGAGCTCCGGTTGCTTGGTCCCTGCTTCTGTCTATCTAGCAGTTCAAAAGCATGTCAAAGTGCAAGTAGATAAATAGGTACCGCTCCGGCGGGAAGGTAAACGGCGTTTCCGTGCGCTGCTCTGGTTTGCCAGAAGCAGCTGAGTCATGCTAGCCACATGACCTGGAAGCTGTACGCCGGCTCCCTCAGCCAATAAAGCGAGATGAGCGCCGCAACCCCAGAGTCGACCACGACTGGACCTAATGGTGAGGGGTTCTTTATCATATATGTGTGTACTTGTTTGCATCACCCACATCCCCTTCTTCACGTAACATGTAATCAAGTTGACTACTAATGATGAATAAAAATAAGAAAATTCACTAACAGTACACATTATCTACAAATGTGTATGTCCAAAAACAGCAGCTCACAGCCAAAACAGTACTAAAGAACTTGGTAAAACCAGCGCTTTTGCCAGGGGGTACTCAGAGGTGTGCAGTACCAGTGCGTGCACGCACACGCACACGCACTTTCTCTCTCTTTTGTTAAAAATTGTTGCACTTACTGCAACAACTTCATGGTGAGTACAGGCACCTTTTCTTGTTAAAAACTGTGACACTTACTGCAACAACTTCTTGGTGAGTACCAGCCCCTATTTTTCGGGGGGGGGGGAGAGAACTGGGTAAAACCACACCTGAAAAAATATATGTGGGGGTAAGAGTCACTGCTGCTTGCTGGAAATTGAGCTACAATGGGATTGGATGTACACATAACTGGGCTGCTCTGATTTTAGGTGTTCTGGTAGAAAAAGCCCTGTTATTCTTAACCTTTCCCATACCTTCTCTCCTATAGTCAGCTTTACCCACATCTGATGAATTAATGGTTTGTATTGGCACAACCAGAGCGTTCAACAGTCACTTCTCCATAGACTTCTCTGTGCTGCACTCTAATCACAGAAGCTTTATAATGTTATAGGTCTATAAAATTACAGCCACAACTAAAAACAGTTCTCCTACCCCCTTGACACTAGATCCCAAGTGGAACTGAATTGGTGGCAGCAGATTCAGGACATGGTGCATTCAACTGAAGCAGAAAACACAACTGAGCATCCGGAATTCTTCAAATTCAAACTGTGGCAATGGTGAAAGTTTGTATACTTCCCTTCCCAGAAAAGGCATTTCTTACACCCTCTGAAGTTCACTACGAAATTCTGTTTCCACACACAGAGACACAAACCCACTGTAATAAATAGGGGCTTACTTGACTCGTGTGCAGGATCTCTTCTAACTTAGCTCTTTTTCACACAGACTATAGAGAACTTTCTTATCCCTCCTCAAAAGCGGCTCCCGATAGGATGGGAGGTGGACCAACCCAAAGGCGCCCCACGGCCCTTCCTCGAGAGTAAGACCGGGCAGCAGGATAGGATTCCTCTCAGTCAGGGTCGGAAGATAACGCGTGGCGGAGGGTGCAGCTCCTGCCCCGCCGGAGCGCGCGGCCTGAGGCTGCGGGCGAGCCCCGTTCCCCGGGGGCGCCCAAGGGCCCCGCCGAGACCGCCAGGTCGACGCGCGCCCGGAGCCACCAGCAGCTGCTCTGCAGCCCGAAGCTGAGGGAGGAAGGGCCGCCGGCTTACTCGCGAGGAAGCCCCTTCTCGCCCGGCGGAGGCAGCGCCAAGACGCTCCCCGCAGCCAACTCCGCGCCTCACGAGCGGCCGCCGCCCGCCGCGCCAACTCCCGCAGCCCCGCGGCTCCCCTCACTCCCGCCCCCGCCGACAGGCCGCCTCTTTACCTCAGCGCAGCGACCGCAACAGCCAGGCAGCCCAGGAGGCAGGCAGGCAACCGCCCGCTCCGGCGGGTCTCGCGCGCAGCAGCAGCAGCCGCCGCCTCAGCCGCGCCCCCAAACACCCCCGCCCCGTCCCGTGGTCCCTCCCTCCCTCGGCCGGACCGGAAGCGGAGGGCACAGGCGGCGCGGGGGACCTGTTTGACAGAGCACCGGAAGTAGCGTCACCAACGGGGACTCGAGAGGCGAGCAACCACTTCCGGGTTGGGGGAGAGACGATTATTTAAATTATTAAATGAATAACAAGATAATAGGGGGGAAAGGGAGGATGGGAGGCCCGTTAGGCTAAGTGGAGCTTATTCCAGGGAGAAGCTCCCCCTGTCCCTGCAAATGGAACGGCTTGAGAGGCGCGTCACTCGACTCCGGAGACGACGCTCTGTTCCGTTTCTCTATGGCTCGCTCTCCGATACACTCCGGCCCTTGCCATCTCCACGCCTCTCCCGCCATAGAGACGGCAGCTAGAGCGACACCGTCTGCGGCCATAGACGGGACGCTTCCGACCGGAAGTTTGGACTAAAATGTGTAAAATGTTCGCTATTTATTAACTCCGCCTGAGGGGTTTTTTGTGTAATTATTCTCTAATTCCACAGGAAAAAGTGAGGGGAAAGGGAAATGAAGGTGACACTAAAAAGAAAAAGAGGGAAAGATCTCCACCGGGGACTCAACCATAGAGACTGAGAGTGCGGGGCGGGCGCCTCTTTTTGCAAAATCACCATAGCAACCGATAAGCAGCAGGCCGAGGAGGGAGCGGGGCGGGGCCAAGGAGTGGACGGGCGGGACTCCGTAGTCAACAGCCAATGGGCGTCAGGATTAGTCCGTTCCGGGAAATATGAACGGCTCGTGGCGCAGCAGCGTTGATAGCCGCTCCTCAGAGGCAGTGCGCACGCGCGCCAGTAGCTCTTCGTTCAGATTTTGGCGCCCCCTTCAGTGGGGGGAAGTGACCTGCAGGCAGAGCGCCTGAAACTCGCACACGGAAGGCTGCGGGTTCGATCCCGGATATATATATATATATGCGCGCCATGCTAAAAGGCAGGGCATTGGAGGGCAGCCAGGATCAGCCGGTTCGGTGTTTGCAGCCAGCGTGTTGTCCAGCTGATTCCTGCATTGCACGGGGTTGGACTCTAGACCTTGCAGGTCTCTGACTGTAGGACTCCCGTTGATCATCTAGTATTCCAACCCCCTGAAATGCAGGAATCACAATAGGTAAAGGGACCCCTGACCATTAGGTCCAGTCACGGCTGACTCTGGGGTTGCGGCGCTCATCTCGCTTTATTGGCCGAGGGAGCCGGTGTACAGCTTCTGGGTCATGTGGCCAGCATGACTAAGCCGCTTCTGGCAAACCAGAGCAGTGCACGGAAACACCGTTTACCTTCCCGCCAGAGCAGTACCTATTGATCTACTTGCACTTTGACGTACTTTGGAACTGCTGGGTTGGCAGGAAGGAATCACAATACCATAGAATAAATGAAATAAATAAAATGCGTCCCATGGCTATCAGAGACAGGGCCATTCTGCCGTGGAACCCAAATTCTGGGGCTCTCTCCCTGCACCTAGTCTCCCAGGTATTTATTTTCATCCATTTCACCGATTTTCAAAGCCGACTTCATCCTTCTTTAGAAAACGGAGTTCTAATAAGGCACAGAATGTATGGTAGTTTATAAGAGTTTGTCTGTTCAGGTACTTTGGGGGCACTTGTTAAAAAGCAGATTCAATCCAGCTAATAAAACAAACAGATATTGTGAGGTGGGTTTGAGTTGGATGGAGGTTTCCCTGATTATGACATATAAGGAGATACATAAATGCAATCTATAATAAATAAACTGCTTAATGATGCTGACTGTTGACTCGCATGGAGCTGTATATTCAGGGTTACCCCCCAGAGGTTGGTACTTCCTCCAGCTGCTGCCACCTTGCCCAGTGATCAGGGATGATGGGATCTGGGATCTGGGATGATGCTCATATTCATAAGTTAGGCCTCCCCTTTGCTAAATTCACATTTTACCATTCATTTTTATCACATTCTCCAATTTTTAGAGCAGTCATGTCTCAGATTAAAGCTGGGGAATGTGAGGCGTGATCCCTTTAGGGAGCAAACTGCATTGCATTTGTAGCCGTTGCAACCCTGGGAACTTCCTCAGAGTAAGCCCTGGGTCAGTGTAAACAAGCGACCCTTGGTTACAGCTCATGGTCTGTTTGGAGCGAGACCAACCATAAGACCCGTGTCCAGAGGGGACGCTCAGCCAAACTACCGCTCAGCTCTGGACGCTGTGGCAGCAGGACATGGGGACAAGTGAAGCAGAAACCACAAGTGTGGCTCCCTGTACCCCCAATCTGTCTCGCTGCAACGCTGAGCAGTAGAGTGGCTTCATGTTACGTGTTAGCTCCAAAAAATTGTGTTTATCAAGAGAGTCGTTTACTACAAGAAGCACACCAATTTTTACTTCATTTAGCATGACTTTATTGGCTTGTTTTGTCTGACAGAGAAAATGGATAGTAACAAAGTACTGAACTCCACATGAATCAGAAAAAAGAAAAGGCGAAGGTGGTACACAATCAGAGTGACGGGTATAAATAATATATTATTATTATTATTATTATTATTATTATTATTAAGAGTGCAGCTGTGGACAAGCCTTGGCAAAGCAGTGGACAAAGGTTGTCCCATGCAGGAGCCAAATCAAGAACTGGATAAATACTAAATATCCTGCAAGAGAACAGAATTCAAGAGATAAAAGCAAGGCCCCAATATATATTGACTTGGCCAGAAGAGGTTGGCTGCTTGGATTGTTAGAAGCATTTGCGGTGGACGATGGATGGGCCAGACTCATCGTACTCTTGCTTGCTGATCCACATCTGCTGGAAGGTGGAGAGAGAGGCCAGGATAGAGCCCCCGATCCACACCGAATATTTACGCTCTGGCGGGGCGATGATCTTGATCTTCATCGTGCTGGGGGCCAGGGATGTGATCTCCTTCTGCATCCGGTCAGCAATGCCAGGGTACATGGTGCTACCACCAGAGAGCACCGTGTTGGCATACAGGTCCTTGCGGATGTCCACATCACATTTCATGATGGAGTTGTAGGTTTCCTCGTGGATGCCAGCCAACTCCAAGCCCAGGAAGGAGGGCTGGAAGAGGGCCTCGGGGCACCGGAAGCGCTCGTTGCCAATGGTGATCACCTGCCCGTCCGGCAGCTCGTAGCTCTTCTCCAGAGAGGAAGACGAGCTGGCTGTGGCCATCTCCTGATCAAAGTCCAGGGCCACGTAGCAGAGCTTCTCCTTGATGTCCCGCACTATCTCCCTCTCAGCCGTGGTGACGAAGCTGTAGCCCCTCTCAGTCAGGATCTTCATGAGGTAGTCAGTCAGGTCACGGCCAGCCAAGTCCAGGCGCTTGATGGCGTGGGGCAGGGCATAACCCTCATAGATGGGCACCGTGTGGGTCACCCCGTCCCCGGAGTCCATGACAATCCCGGTGGTGCGGCCAGAAGCATAGAGCGACAGTACGGCCTGGATCGCCACGTACATGGCTGGCGTGTTGAAAGTCTCAAACATGATCTGCGTCATCTTCTCGCGGTTCGTCTTTGGATTCTGGGGGGCTTCCGTGAGCAAGACTGGGTGCTCCTCGGGGGCCACCCGCAACTCGTTGTAGAAGGTGTGGTGCCAGATCTTCTCCATGTCATCCCAGTTGCCGACGATGCCATGTTCGATGGGGTACTTCAGGGTGAGGATACCCCTCTTGCTCTGTGCCTCATCCCCCACATAGCTGTCCTTCTGGCCCATCCCTACCATGACCCCCTGGTGCCTGGGCCGCCCCACGATGGAGGGGAACACGGCCCGTGGAGCGTCGTCTCCCGCAAATCCCGCTTTGCACATTCCGGAGCCGTTGTCCACGACCAGAGCGGCAACCTCATCCTCCGCCATTTTGAATGGATCTGTAGGGAATGCAAGATGGGACAGACTTCAGGCAGCTGCTTTAGCACAAGGGTGGGGACACTTTAGACAACTGAGATTAGAGACAAGCTATGCAACACTAGTGTATTCTCCAGCTTCAGGGAAACCAAGAAGCCCCATCCCAGGTAACTTCATTCATTTTCATCCACCTTGAGAGTGCAACTCTCTAAAAATGCACTTTAGAAATATCCATATGAGTCAGAAGTAAGAAACAAATCAAGCTAAGAAATCTGCCAGATGCTAACCAAGCTGGCATACACATACACATACAACAAAATTTTTACTCCTTGGAATACATGTCAACTACACACATTTAGAGAGGCTTGCCTGACGGAGAAAAGTGCCAGCAGGCCCCGAGAACAATACAGCAAAGGTGCCTTCTGGTGTCAATATGTATTAAGATGGCACTTACGGTCCCTTCCAACTGTACAATTCTATGATTCTATAAAAGATTATGTAGTTTTATGTAGTTTTATGTAGTTTTCAAATTCATTGTTCAGCAAGGGACAATGACAATAAAGATATCGTATTGTATCATATAAAGCCGCACTTGCCCCATCTGTTACATTTTTATGCAGTCATTAAAATTTTTCCTGAGTAGCCAGTCATTTTCTTTGGGATGCGGGTGGCGCTGTGGTCTAAACCACAGAGCCTAGGGCTTGCCAGTCAGAAGGTCGCAGTTCGAATCCCCGCGACGGGGTGAGCTCCCGTTGCTCGGTCCCTGCTCCTGCCAGCCTAACAGTTTGAAAGCACATCAAAGTGCAAGTAGATAAATAGGTACTGCTCCGGTGGGAAGATAAATGGTGTTTCCATGTGCTGCTCTGGTTTTGCCAGAAGTGGCTTAGTCATGCTGTATGCCGGCTCCCTCGGCCAATAAAGCGAGATGAGTGCTGCAACCCCAGAGTCATCCACGACTGGACCTAACGGTCAGGGGTCCCTTTACCTGTAGCCAGTCATTTTAATGATAGTTCTGAACTGCTTAATTTATTACTATTTTTAAAATCTTTTTCTATTGCTGAAGTATTTGATATTTTTGTCCTATGAGAAAATAGTATTAGGGCCTTTTTTGGTTTAAAGAAAGAAAGAGGCAACACGCTAGACTTCTAACGAATTGTGCATAGCATGGAGGAATTGGACGAGAAACGTTTTGTTTCCTCTCTTGTGACATGAGAATCTGTGGACATCTAATGAAGCTGAACGTCAGAAGATTCAGAAGAGAAGACAAAGGATTTATGTGATGAGGGTGGCGGTATATGAATAAATAAAAACAAATTGGAAGCAGGGGTAACTAGACTGCACAGTTTCACTGTTGCATGTTTGCTAAGCAAGACCAGATGTTCCTAGGGGGCCACCTGCATCTTGTTTTAGAAGACATGGTGCCAGATCTTCTCCATGTCGTCCCTCCTGCCTCTTCAGAGGGTGTGCAACTCCATCCAGAACAGGTAACTTGCCAATTTCCTGAACATGGGAGCTACCTTCGCATAGAGCCCCCATCTTCCCAGGAGTCAAGCACAGATGATGGGCCCTCGCCCAGTCCACCACTGCATCCAGACACCGGTCCAAAGCTTTCTCCTGGTCCAGATGCTATGTTGGACTAGGACCAGGAATGTCTGAGTTCAAATCACCGGATGACCGGGAGGCAGTCACTGTCTCTCAGGGTAATTTACCTTGCAAGGTTGTTGTGAAGATTAAAGCAGGGCAGCGGGCACTTATGGCACCCTGAGCTGCTTAAAGGAAAGGTGGTATATCCGTGAAATAAATAATCATGACGGGGTAGCCTATATGGGACTCAGCAGATGTTTCTGGACTATAGCTGCCCTCATCCCGGACTACTAGTTGTGCTAGCTGGAGCCGCTGGGAATTGTAGTTCAGCAGCATCTGGTGGGTACCCCATTTCCCTGGAATGTAAGGTGGGAAGTGCCTCTGGGTCTAGGAACGATGGTGACCATTTCTCCAGTTGCTCCTGCGCAGCTGCTCAGTCCTACAGCTTCTTGGAAATGATTCCTGTGTTCCGCTTCAGACCACAGGCTCCGTCCCTGAGCTACAGCTACTCTCTAGCAAAACTCTGCCCATAGACCAAGTCTGGTCGTCAGTCCATTTAGCCCACTGCATTGCTTACCCTCACCAGCAGCAGCTGTTGGGCCTCCGGACAACTGCTGCTTTCCACCTGGGGATGCCAGGAACAACCTCTGCACTCTGCTGCTGCACCAAGGCCCCTCCAACTGCCCAGGCTGCCGTTTTGAATTTAGCCTAGGAGCTCAAGAAGGTGCCTTGTATGAGATCAGACCTTTGGTCCATCTGGCTCAGGGTGGTCCACACTGGTGGGCAGCAGCAGCTCTCCAGGATTTTAAGCAGGGGCCTCTCCCAGTCCTATCTGGGATTGAACCCAGGACCTGAGTGCAAGGCAGGTCCTTTCCCGTTGAGCTACAGCCTTTCCTTTCCTCCCTCACCCAGCCTCCAGCACAGCTCACCTTGCTTCTGATCATAAGCTAGAGGTTTTTTAAAGAGAGGTGGGATGGCCAACAGTCAGGGATTCTGTAGTTGTGATTCCTGCATTGCAGGGGTTGGACTACTAGATGACCCTTGGTGGTAGCTTCCAACTCTACAGTTCTGTGATTCTACAGAGTAGAAAGGAGACAAACAGAATAGGAAGGATCAGGCAGAGAAACCGTGGGTGCTGAGTCCTGTTTCATACTTACCTGAGGGAGATGCAGTCGCCTTTGCTGTTAATCTCACGGGGATCCCAGTAAACGCAAAATCTTTTCCTTCCTCGTTCCACTTACCTGTTCCTATCCAGTCTGCCCCCTGGTCTTATACCTCAGCTTATCTGTTGAAAATGGTTTTATTGGAAACCACGTGTGCAGTAAAGAAATATCATAAATACACCTCCCGTAGCCTCTCAGGGCAAAGAGCAAAAAGGCTGCATTCTGCAGTATGGCCAAATATGGTCAGATTGAAGCATCTCTGGTCATATTCTAGCAATTCATTGGTGTGTCTTTAAAAAAATGTCCTTCTGCTGACTCAACATCTCCTTCTTGTTGCCAGATTTCACTAGCTTCCTCTGGAAATCCATTTAAAGAGGTGACTGATCCAGCCTGCTCTTTGGAGATTGATTATTGGTTCCCCTTGCAAAAACGTGCTCCAGACTGTGCCTCTGAGGTGCCAAGTAAAAGATGGGTTTAGGATGCAACCCTGTCCACACCTGTTTAGAAGTAGGGGCAGGGGAGAAATTTGGTGGCTTACAAAATCACAAAACAATAAAAGCATGAAAAATCTACAGTACTTTAAAACACACAAAAAGTTAAAATACTGAAACAGGTTAAAATTCACACCAACCTCCCAAGTATCTGGACATAATGTTTTTAGCAGGTGCCGAAAAGAGCTCCGCAAAGGGGCCTGCTGATACCAATAGGCAAGGAGTTCTGAAATGTAGGTGATGCCACACTCAGCAATCTCATTCTTACAAATGTGGAACGGGGTCTTACGTGGCACCTGCAGAGTGCCAATTCCACCGTTCATAGTGGTTCAAGTGGGGAGATGTGGGCACATGTAGGGTTGGTTTTGATGGGTGCTGTGAAGGTTTGGCAACTGAGCCATTCACTTGGGCATTGCTTCACTGTCAGCCTTGGTTTGTTTTAAAATCGCACTGAAAAACTTTTTCGCAGCCTGTTGTTGGCTGTCAGAACCATGGGATGGAAAGCCAGCTGGACAGACCCTGCCTGGAGCGTCTCCCTTCTCAGCCTTGCTGCTGCGGAGATCCATCAGTCACCCTTCTCCGACGTGCATGAGCATACGTTACTCAGCAGAGTAAACACACAACAGATCTGGCTTGAGGCGTGGATACTAGGCTACGTTTATTGTACATATATCAGGACAAAGAAACCATGGCTTCTCTCTTTGCTGTTCTCGCAGAGAGAACACAAATGCAATACAGAGCGGATGTTCCGCTCACGAGACTCCAACAATCTGTGCTGGAATGCAAACAGACATGTGACATGTAACAATCCCACACATCTGCAGCGCGGGAGGAGTGGAATTCTCCAGGCACAGTGGTTGCCTGCAAGGGATTCCCACCCGGCGGGGTTGATGTTGCCAGCCTTCATGTCATATTTGCAAACATCTCTGACACAGAGTTGGTCTGCCAACGGGCCTGGTGCATGAAGCCAGCTCCCCGTAGAGCACATCCTTCGGGATCCTGCCATCTTCTGTTCTGTTGACATGACCAAGCCAGCATAGACATCGCTGAGACAGGAGTGTGAACATGCTGGGAACATACTGGGAATGAGCACATCTTTGTTTGAGACTCTGTCCTGCCATGTGATGCTCAAAATATTCCTGATGCAGCACATGTGGGCACCATTGAGGAGTCACTTCTGATGGTTGTAAGTTGCCCATGACTCACTTCCATAAAGCAGCGTCCTCAACACCCAAGCCTAGTAGACCTTCATCTTGGTATTGGCTGGACTAAATGGGTTATCAGCCTGATCCACAAAGCTCTTCTTACATTCTTAGGTTTTTTTGTTTTTTGTTTACTAAAACAACAAACCATTAATGCTCAAACACATGTTAGCCTGAACACAGAAGACACACCAACGGATCACAACCAACCAGTCTTCTCTTAAACATCCAGAGCCAGTGTAGTGTAGTGGTTAAGAGCGGTAGACTCGTAATCTGGGGAACCGGGTTCGCGTCTCCGCTGCTCCACATGCAGCTGCTGGGTGACCTTGGGCCAGTCACACTTCTCTGAAGTCTCTCAGCCCCACTCACCTCACAGAGTGTTGTGTGGGGGAGGAAGGGAAAGGAGAATGTTAGCTGCTTTGAGACTCCTTAGGGAAGTGATAAAGCGGGATATCAAATACAAACTCTTCTTCTTCTTCTTCTGTTGGCATCACGTTTTCCCATACCCTTTTGGAAAGGCGATTGCCATAGCTGCCTTACCACTACGCTTGTGCAGTTCGGCGTCAATGCAGAGATTGCTAGTTATGGTGGAACCCAGGGAGACAAAATAGTCTTGCCCCTCCCCAGTGCTGATGCATGGAGTGTTGGTGACTTCCTGCCCCAAGATAATTGTCTTCATCAGGCTGATTATCTCCTAATTTACACCTTCTTTGTTCTAATTAGCTGAATAGTCATATTTTTGCAAAGAAATTTCCCCTGATAGAATGCATTTAAATATATTCATTTAGGTATCTTTTCCTATATGTATTTTCACATATGCATTTACACGCACACATTGCCCGGGTATATGCATTTCTGTGTTGTTGTTGTTTAGTCGTTTAGTCGTGTCCGACTCTTCGTGACCCCATGGACCAGAGCACGCCAGGCACCTCTGTCCTCCACTACCTCCCGCAGTTTGGTCAAACTCATGCTGGTAACCTCGAAAACACTATCCAACCATCTCGTCCTCTGTCGCCCCCTTCTCCTTGTGCCCTCCATCTTTCCCAGCATCAGTGTCTTCTGCAGGGAGTCTTCTCTTCTCATGAGGTGGCCAAAGTACTGGAGCCTCAGCTTCACAATCTGTCCTTCCAGTGAGCACTCAGGGCTGATTTCCTTAAGAATGGATGCGTTTGATCTTCTTGCAGTCCATGGGACTCTCAAGAGTCTTCTCCAGCACCATAATTCAAAAGCATCAATTCTTCGGCGATCAGCCTTCTTTATGGTCCAGCTCTCACTTCCATACATCACTACTGGGAAAACCATGGCTTTAACTATACGGACCTTTGTTGGCAAGGTGACGTCTCTACTTCTCAAGATGCTGTCTAGGCCTGTCATTGCCCGTCTCCCAAGAGAAGCATTTCTCCCAAGAGAGCATTTTTGTACTTAACTGGAAAACTGTATTGCAAAATTTGTAGAAATGTCAACTTTGACGGCTGTGCTTCAGTTCACCTCTTGTTTTGGAAAGCGCAAATTAGCTGAGCTCACCATTTATTTATTTTTGTTAAAGATTTCTTGGTTTACAAAAGTATGTACAATGTCTCTTTTTTCAAGTTATGTTTTCTGCAGGTCAGTTTCAAGTTATGTTTTCTGCAGGTCAGTTTCATTTGTTGTGAGACAGTAGTGTTACATTAGTTTTTCTAATAAGGCTGTTTCCCATACTATTTGATACCATTGGTCTACGCTTACTCCTAACAGCTCTCTCCAGTACCTGGCTATGATGCTTCTGAGCTCTTTGTGATGTGAGTGGGCGTTATTATCTTAAAAGATGTTTAGTAGGTCCAGTTCTGGGGTGACTTCTAATACTTGCTTAGTTATTTTGCATTATTTCTTGCATGATTGATGTCCAGAAGAGTTGGATTTTAGGACATTCCCACCACATGTGGAGGTATGTGCCTGTGGAGGTGCACCCTCTCCAGCATTTTGGTGAGGTTCCTGGGCATATTAGTGCTAGTTTCTGTGGAGTTAGTTACCACCTGTTAGTGAGTTTCAGAGTGAGTTCTTTTCTTTTCACTGATACGGATTTAAAGGGAGGTTTAGACCACATTCTGGTCCATTGGGTGGGGTTGATCTCATAGCCTATGTCGCCCTCCCATTGTTTTTAGATTACGTCTAGGGGGCTTGTGGGATTTTGGAGTAGTATTTTGTATATTGTGGATACCATCCCATTACTGTGTCCCTTTGTTGTTAGGAGGTTTTTTTCCGAAGGTTGTCAAGGACCTAGTTGCTGCTGATTTCACTTCTGGATTGTTTAAGAGGGCATGTAATTGGTGGTGTGTTAGCCCAGGGCATTTGAGTGTCCCCTAGTTTGTCTTGTATTTCTTGTGTTGGTGTGGCTTTGTTATTTCTGTAGAAGTCTGCTAGGCTGTATAAGCCTTTGGTTGGCCAGGTTTTAAACTGGAGGTTTTGTGCTGCGTGGTGGAATAGTGGGAGAATTAGTGGGGATGGGGTTCGGAACAGTTTACCTACTTCTTCTTTTCCTGATTTAAGCATGGTCTGTGTGAACCTGTTTAGTGTTGTGGGGATTTTCCTTAGTTTGGGAGGAATCAGTATGCTGTGGTGCGGGTATTTTCAATTGTGTCCCTCTCCAGGTGTACCCATTGTTTTGTCTCATCTTCTAATATATATGGGATTATGTGGCATACTTGGTTGGTGATGTTATAGGCTTCTGTGTTGGGGATTCCCCATCCTCCTTCTGAGGAGGGGAGGTGCAGGTATTTGGGGCTTATTCTTGTTTTTTTTGTGTGAGAAGATAAATGAGTGTAATTTTTTCTGCCATTTGCGAAGTTGGGCTGGGGAAATCCAGATTGGGATCAGGAGGTTAATTTTGGGAGGCTGATCATTTTGATCATGGCTGTTTTGTCTGAGAGAGTGAAGTTGGTGTTCCATCCCTTCAGGTCTTTGTTGATTTGTCACCACAAGGGGTTGTAGTTGTGGAGGTATAATTTGTTGAGCTATCTGGTTATTTGTACCCCATGGTATCTGAACTTGGTGCGGCAAAGTTTTATCTTGGTGATGTTGGTGAATGAGGGGGTTGTTGAAGCACTTAGCCTCAGACTTGGCAAAATTTACCTGAAGACTCGACACCATTGCAAATGTGTTGAGCTCTCTGATTAGGGAGGTTGCTGTGTTTATGGGGTCTGGTGTTGTGACCATTAGGTCGTCTGCAAAGAGCCCTAATTTATAGGCTCTACCTTTTATTTCCACTAGCTGGGCTCACCATTAAATGCAAATGAATTTTTCCTCCATCCCTACTTCTAAACAGGTGTTAACAGCGATGCATCCTAAGCCCACCGTTTACTTGGCCTTTACAGAGGCACAATCTGGGACACGTTTCTGAGCAAAACCAATAATCCATCTCCAAAGATATGTGGGAGGCTGCATCAACTTTCCAGAGAGAGCTCGTAAAATCTGGCAACGGAAAGGAGATGTTGAATCAGCAAGACTTTTTTTCTTAAGCCACACCCATGAATTACTAGAATATGGCCAGAGATGCTTCAATCTGACCATATTTGGCCATATTGCAAAAAGATGCTCTTTGCCCTTTTGCTCTTTGCCCTGAAAAGCCACAGCAGGTGTATTTATGATACTTTTTAATTGCACACATGGTTTCCAATAAAACGTGTGTCAATAGAGAAGCAGAGATATAAGATCAAGGGCAGATTGGCCAGGAACAGGTAAGTGTGATGAGGAAGGAAAAGATTTTGTGATTACTGGGAGCATTGTGAGATTAACAGCAAAGGCAACTGCATCTCTCTCAGGTAAGTATGAAATGGGGCTCAGCACCCACGGTTTCTCTGCCTGATCCTTACCTGTTCTGTTTGTCTCCTCTCTTCTCTGTAGAATCACTGTAGAGTTGGAAGGGACCCACAAAGGTCATCTACTCTGCAATGCAACGTACGCAAAACACCAAATTGGCTAACCCGTCATGATTATTTATTTCATGCAAAGCCCCTTCAAGCAGCTCAGCCTGCCACACGCACCCCTACTTTGCTTTAATACAGTGGTACCTCGGGTTACATACGCTTCAGGTTACATACGCTTCAGGTTACACACTCCGCTAACCCAGAAATAGTGCTTCAGGTTAAGAACTTTGCTTCAGGATAAGAACAGAAATCGGGCTCCGGCAGCAGGAGGCCCCATTAGCTAAAGTGGTGCTTCAGGTTAAGAACAGTTTCAGGTTAAGTACGGACCTCTGGAACGAATTAAGTACTTAACCCGAGGTACCACTGTAATCACAACAACCTTGCAAGGTAAGTAACACTGAGAGACAGCGACTGCCTCCAAGTCACCCAGTGATTTGAACCCAGATCTTCCTGGTCCTGGGCCAACATAACATCTGGATCAGGAGAGGCTGTGAAAGACATGGACTGGCGTCTGGATGCAGTGGTGGACTGGGTGAGGGCCCATAAACTGTGCTTGACTCCTGGAGAGATGGGGGCTCTTTGGGTAGGTAGCTACCATGTTCAGGAAACGGGCAAGTTACCCGTTCTGGAGGGGTTGCATGCTATCTGAAGAGGCAGGTGCGCAGTTTGTGGGTACTTCTGGATACATCTTGGTCACTAGAGGCCCAGGTGTCCTGTGGCTGAGAAGGCCTTTTACCAGCTTTGTCTGGTTCACCAGCTATGGCTGTTCCCAGAGAGGGGTAGCCTAACCCCTGTAGGCCATGCCCTGGTAACATGAGGCACTCTTGTTAAAACAGCTGCACCGGCTGCCCAGCTACTGCTGAACAGAGTTCAGGCTCCTTGTGCTAATTTACAAAACCTTGAACCACTTGGGTCAGTGATCCTCAAGGTGCCTGAATCCTTATTTCCCAGCTTGATCACGGAGATCAGCTTCAGGAGCACCACTGGCTGAGGCTCACTTGATAACAGCAAGAACTCAAACCCTTAGTGCCACCAGCCCACTCCTGTGGAACTCTCTGCCACTAGACATCCAGCAGGTGTCTTCCATGCCAACTTTTGAAGACCTGCTCAAAGCACTCCTATTCTGCCAGGCCTATGTAGGCAGTTAAGGGTGCATTCCCCACAGAAGTCTACTGATGTTTGTTGTAAATTAGTTTAACTTACTTTTAACTTTTTAGGATTCTGTCGTTTTATAGTTTCAGATTGTTGTAAGCTGCTGTGATATATATGTATGGTACAACAGTACATAGATATCTATTATAAAAAAACCCATTACCAACAAAGCCACGAAATGGAGTGGCTATGGAAGGAGACCTTGAATTAGGCAGTTCTAGTGGCAGTTGGTTTGGGTCACTGATACAGCTCCTCCATGTGTCCTTCCTGTTCTCCAAAGATTGGCAGGGGAAAGGGATGGAAATGGAGAGTTGAACATGGGGTAAAGCAGTCTTAGATACTTGATAATTGTTTATATGCATACATTTCCTCCCTTGCAGTGAGTTCTGGAATATTCATAAACCAAAACATGAATATTATCTGGGGGGTAAACAACTCTTTGTTTATTTCCTGCAGACTTGCTCCAAATGGCTGAGAATGGGGCTGCCGCTCTGGTCATTGACAATGGCTCTACGACATGCAAAGCAGGTTTTTCAGGAGAGGACGCCCCCCGGGTGGTCTTCCCCATGGTTGTGGGGAGGCCCAGAGACCAAGATGCCATTGCAGGCTTAGGGCAGGACAGCTACGTGGGGGCTGAGGCACAGAGCAAGAGGGGCATTCTCACCCTGAAGTACCCCATCCAATATGGCATCGTCAGCAACTGGGATGACATGGAGAAGATCTGGCACCACACCTTCTACAACGAGTTGCGGGTGGCCCCCGAGGAGCACCCAGTCTTGCTCACAGAAACCCCCAATAACCTGAAGAACCACCGTGAGAAGATGACGCAGATCATGTTTGAGACTTTTAACACGCCAGCCATGTACGTGGCCATCCAGGCCGTGCTGTCGCTCTATGCTTCTGGCCGCATCACCGGGATTGTCATCGACTCTGGGGACAGCATGACCCAAACGGTGCCCATCTATGAGGGCTATGCCCTGCCCCTCACTCAAAGGCCCCTTCCCATTGCGGGCCATGACCTGACTGACTACCTCATGAAGATCCTGTCTGACAGGGGCTACAACTTCGTCACCGCAGCTGAGAGGGAGATAGTGCAGGACATCAAGGAGAAGCTCTGCTACGTGGCCCTGGACTTTGATCAGGAGATGGCCACGGCTGCCTCCTCCTCCTCCCTGGAGAAGAGTTATGAGCTGCCGGACGGGCAGGTGATCACCATTGGCAACGAGCGCTTCCGGTGCCCCGAGGCCCTCTTCCAGCCCGCCTTCCTGGGCTTGGAGTGGGCTGCTATCCATGAGGAAACCTACAACTGCATCATGAAATGCGATAAGGACATGCGCAATGTCTTGTCTGCCAACACGGTGCTCTCTGGTGGCAGCACCATGTATCCCGGCATTGCTGACCGGATGCAGAAGGAGATCACATCCCTTGCCCCCAGCACGATGAAGATCAAGATCATCGCCCCGCCAGAGCACAAATATTCGGTGTGGATCGGGGGCTCCATCCTGGCCTCTCTCTCCACCTTCCAGCAGATGTGGATCAGCAAGCAGGAGTACGATGAGTCTGGCCCATCCATCGTCCACCGCAAATGCTTCTAACAATCCAAGCAGCCAACCTCTTCTGGCCAAGTCAATATATATTGGGGCCTTGCTTTTAACTGTTGAATTCTGTCCTCTTGCAGGATATTTAGTATTTATCCAGTTCTTGATTTGGCTCCTGCATGGGACAACCTTTGTCCACCGCTTTGTCAAGGCTTGTCCACAGCTGCACTCATAATAATAATAATAATAATAATAATAATAATAAATTATTTATACCCCGCCCATCTGGCTGGGTTTCCCCAGCCACTCTGATTGTGTACCACCTTCGCCTTTTCTTTTTTCTGATTGATGTGGAGTTCAGTACTTTATTACTATCCATTTTCTCTGTCAAACAAAACAAGCCAATAAAGTCATACTAAATGAAGTAAAAATTGGTGTGCTTCTTGTAGTAAACGACTCTCTTGATAAACATTTGGAGAAAAAAAAGTGTGGCTTATATTTGGGTCAATATGGTAAATGGTCCTAAATACCACACATGGGAGGACAAGAATAGGTGCAGAGTTTGGGTGCTGCAGCAGACAAGGTCCTGTCTCTTATAGCCACGAGGCATATTCATTTATGTCATTTACATACCCTCCATCATTTCTCCGATGAAAACAGGAATGTCCTAAGGAAAAGCAGGACATTCCAGGATCAAATCAGAAACCGGCCCGACTTCTGTAAATCTGGAACTGTCCCTGGAAAATAGGGACACTTGGAGGGTCTGAAAATACCTGCACCAAATGAAGGAAAAGAAGCTGGCCTACGAAGCCCTTCCTATAGTTTTGAAAAAAAAGGTCACCAATCCACTTCAAATTACTAAACTGCAATGCTTCTTCAGCCAGCCATTTTTTAGGAATCATGGGGAATGTTTATTCCTTTCTTGTAAATGGAGCCTGACACTCGGAGAGTCTGCATTTATTCTACAGTGTTGGGATTCTTGCATTACAGGGAATTGGACTAGATGATCCACGGGGTCAGGGATGAATGTGCGTTCGAGTTGCGCTCCGCAGCAACCTGGAAGTAACAGAACGTGTTACTTCCAGGTTTCACCGCTCACGCAAGCGCAGATGCTCAAAATGACGTTACGCGCATGCGCGGAAGCAGCAAGATGTGTCGTCACGGCTTACATTGCGTTCAGGATGCGAATGGGGCTCTAGAACAGATCCTGTTCGCATCCCGAGGTACCACTGTACATCCTACCTTTCCTCCAAGGGGCTTAAGCTTGCATGCATGTTCTTCCCATTTTATCCTCACCACGTGTTGCCTCCTTTTTACCCTTGGGTTAGTCTGAGGGTGAGCAACTGGCTGTTCATAATAAGTTAATAAATAATAATAATAATAATAATAATAATACTTTTTATTTATACCCCGCCCTTCCCAGTTCAGAAAACCGGGCTCAGGGCGGCTAACAACAAATTTAAAACACTTAATTGATGCAACAAAAAACAGCATGAAATACAGTATAAAACATGAATGACAATAAATTCAGAATTCAAAAATCAATTTAGGGGGGAAATCCATCCAATAAACATTAGGTGATCACCAGGGCTAGCTGGCTAAATTGGTCCTATTTGGGCCAGCGAGGAGACCAGGGGAGAATTAGCTGTGGGACCCCAGAGCGGGTAATCTTCATAAAAAGGGGAGGGGGAGGGAAGGAAGGGGAAGAAAAGATCAGGCTAAGTTCAAATTGAAAGCCAGGCGGAATAGCTCTGTCTTACAGGCCCTGCGGAAGGAAATTAAATCCTGCAGGGCCCTGGTTTCATGGGACAAAGCATTCACCAGGTCGGAGCCATCACTGAGAAGGCCCTGGCCGTGATGGAGGACAATCTAACTTCCTTAGGGCCCAGGACCTCTAAACTATGGTTATTCATGGACCTTAAGGTCCTCTGTGGGGCAGACCAGGAGAGGCGGTCCCATAGATACGAGGGCCCTAAGCCACAAAGGGCTTTAAAGGTCAAGATCAGCACCTTAAACCTGACCTGATACTCCACTGGGAGTGAATATGCTCCCATGACAGGGACCCTGTGAGGAGCCTCGCATTCTGCACCCGCTGGAGTTTCTGGGACAGTTTCAAGGGCAGCCTTGAATTACAGTAGTCAAGCCTGGAGGTGACCGTCGCATGGATCACTGTGGCCAGATCAGGGCGGGAAAGGTAAGGGACTTAAAAGAGCTCTGCACTTAATTGTGTGTCAGGATTGGACCCTTCACCCACCCCTTTTTTTCGAGGTGCAAGTAGCATCTCTGTGACAGCAGTTGATGTGCCTTTCCTCTCGGGACAGGGGCATCTGGCGCTCCTCTTCTTCCGCTCTTTATGATGCGCCACCCATTGTGCCCCCAACTCTGTCAGCATTTTGTTACTCCACAGCCCAGCAGCAACCATTTTGTTGCTGTCCCCCGCGGAGCTTTCTTCAAAGTCCAGCTGCACCCCCGCCCCGTCCCCCGTGCTCCCTGGCCAGCCCGCTCTTGTCGGAACATGCAAACATGTGATGAAAGAGAGGAGGGGCTGCCACCCACCTTTCCGGGAGAGGGCAGGAAAAGAGGCTCCAGCCTAGGCTGAGGGAAGTGGGCCAGGGAGGGTGTTTGCCCCCAGCCTTGCCCACTCACTCTGCGAACCGGGCATCTGCAAGGCCGGGTGCTGGAGGGCAGTGAGCTGCCCCTGCGAATGGCACAAAGGCTGCCGCATTTGCAAAACAAGATGCATTTTATGCCAGTCATTGATTTGTAAAGACAATCCTTGTATGAGTCAAGACTTCGTCCGTTTTGGAGCTGCGCTGTATCTTTGTACAGGGGTACCTCTGGTGACGAATGGGATCTGTTCCGGAGGCCAGTTCACAACCTGAAAGGAATGCTCCCCGCGTCTGTGTGTGCACAGGTTGCGATTCACCGCTTCTGTGCATGCGTGTGACGTCATTTTGCGCATCTGCGCATGCGCGAGCGGCAAAACCCGGAAGTAACCCTTTCCGGTACCTCCGGGTCGCTGCAGGATGCAACCTGAAAACGCTCAACCTGAAGCAAACGTAACATGAGGTATGACTGTACTTCTTTTAATAATGCGATTTTTATTAAGAACAGGAAATCATGCAAATAATGGGAACTGGTCACCAGATATAATATGTTTGTGCCTTTGTCCTTCTAGGCTGTGGTGATTCATGGTTCTTTCTTTCTGTTATATGGTATAATCTCAGAGTTGGAAGGGAAACCCACTCGCCTGCAACTCAGGAAAGTTTGCGCACTTAAGATATAGAATAAGAGAACAAGAACATACAGTTAAAGAAGATTGGAAAATTTTTATTGAATATATGGGGGGAAAATGTGTACACTTGTTGGCAGCATTAAGATAAATTCAACAATTTAAATAAGTTTTGATGGATGTAATAACTGAATATTAAATAGTTTAGTTTATGTAAAATATGCAGGAATTTATGATATGCAAAATGAACCATGGAAAGAGAAGAATTTCACTGATATTTTAAGGATGTTTAAATGAGTATTCTAAATTGCAAAACAGAATAAAATTAATAAAAAATATATATATAAAAGGAAAGCTTGCACTCTTCCAACTCCTTTAAGCAATCACTAATGGCATTAAAAATAAAAGCAAAACTCAATTCAAGGACGAAAGGCGCTAGACCTCCAACTACCGTAACTGAGGAAGAGAAGCGCCTTAGAAACATCGCGCGCCCAGATTCTTTCAAAACTCACGGCAGCTCCGAATTCCCGCCGGCCTATTGGCCTCTCCTGGCACCCTCCTCTCTTCTGATTGGCTCGGGCGCTTAAACGTCACGACGCTGCTCTACCCCGATCCACGGGCTTCAAGTGTCTCCCCCCCAACCATCCGAGCTGGGACCGCCGCTCCCAGGATGCCCTGCGGATCGACTGACGAGGGGGCGGGGCTTACCGTCGCTCCTCCTCTTCCCTCTCCGGCCGCCCAGGCGAGAGACGCGAGGCCGCTTCCTCCGCGCGGACTCCACTCCCCAGCATGCCTCGCGCGGGGTCAGGGAAGCGCTTCCGGCTGGAGGAGACCGTCGGCTGTAAACATCCCGGTAGGCAGAGCAAGGAGGGGGGATTTTGTAGGAAAATGGGCGTCTGTTGTTGCTGCTGTTCTTTACGGCATATATATATAATGATTTTCAGTTATATACATTTCAGTAGCTTTACAATCATTCTAACATCTCAAAACTCGACTTCCTTCCTCCTCTTTCTGTGGGTCCTTAAATTTATTTTTTTTACATTTCCTGCATATTCTAAATTAACTTATTCTTTTATTCATCTACTTTAGATATATGCTCTTATAAAACTGCAGATTATTACTATTGATTGATTGACTGAATTTATTTACTGCCCTGTACCCAGAGGTCTTAGGGCGGTTCACAGAAAAGATCACAATATGTAAAATCAAAATCAAAATCAAAACAATAACTCAATAACACCCCTCCAAAAAAGAGCCACATTTTAAAAGAGTATAGGCTGTCAATCAGGTCAACCAAAGGCCTGGTTAAAAAGGAACGTTTTTGCCTGGCACCTAAAGATGTATAACGAATCCTGCCAATGACCATATCTGTTTACAGTTTGTAAATATTCAACAAACCATTTCTATTCTTTTATAAAAAGTTTGTTATCTTGATTTCTTATTTTTCTGGTAAGTTTCACCATTTCTGCATATTCCAAAAGTTTTTGTATCCATTTTTCTTTTGTCGGGACTTCTTTCCATTTTGGGGCAAGTAACATTCTTGCCACTGAAGTCACATACATGAATAAATTTCTATACTGTTTAGGTAGTTCTACCCCTATAATTCTCAAAAGGAAAGCTTCTGGTTATTTTAAACATCTTTTTCAATAGAAATGTAGATCATTTCCCAGTAAGCTTTAACCTTACTACAAGATAAATATGCTTTTTCTCTTTGCATTTCCAACACTTATTTGATTTTGATTTATACATTATTGACTATTTACTCAGTGTTAAAAAGGTACCCCTGCCCGTATGGGCCAGTCGTGTCCGACTCTAGGGTTGTCCGTTCATCTCACTTAAGAAGCTGGGAGCCAGCGCTGTCCAGAGACACTTCTGGGTCACGTGGCCAGCGTGACGAAGCTGCTCTGGCGAGCCAGCACCAGCGCAGCACATGGAAACGCCGTTTACCTTCCCGCTATAAAGCGGTACCTATTTATCTACTTGCACTTAGGGGTGCTTTTGAACTGCTAGGTGGGCAGGAGCTGGGACCGAAAGATGGGAGCTCACCCCACCGCGGGGATTCGAACCGCTGACCATACGATCGGCAAGTCCTAGGCACTGAGGTTTTACCCACAGCGCCACCCGCGTCCCAGTACAGCGCCACCCGCGCTACTCAGTGTTTGATACCATCTATATAACATTTTCATGTAGTTTTCTCTTAAACCATAGTATGCTGTAAATTCCATAAATTCTATTGCAGCCTAACAGTATGGCCCCTCTGGAATTTGCCACACGCAAATACACACACACATACACATGAATTTGTAAATCTATCTGTGCTTGGCTATCCGGAGCTGAAATACATGGCATTTCACACACCCTTTCAAACTCATGTATTTGGAAAGGATCCCTAACTTGGCAGAGAGAGAGAGAAGACCTGAAGTACAGGACGAAACTGTATCCATACAGGACATAGCATTAAAATGAAATTGAAATAGGAGACAGTCCTGTATTATACAAGACAAGTGGCAACCCTAGGCAACTAAAGCACTGCAGTTATGTGGTTCCTTTGGGAAGAGCCGTAGCCCATTGCTAGAGCACATGCTTTGTAAGCCGATGGTCACAGATTTAATCCCTAGCAACTTCAATAGGGCTGAGAGAGACCCGTGCCTGAAACACTAATTTCTGAACACCCCTAACTGTAGCTAGTAGTGAGGCATAGAATAATAGAACTTTAGATTGATAGGAACCCTGAGGGTCATCTAGTCGAACCCCCTGCAATGCAGGAATCTCAATTAAAGCATACCTGAACATCTAACCTCTGCTTAGAAACCTCCAAGGAAGGAAAGCCAACCACCTTCTGAGATGGTCCATTTCACAGTCAAACAGCTCTTACCCTCAGAAAGTTCTTCCTGAACTTCCTTATTGTTAGAAAGTTCTTCTTGATGATTAGTTGGAATCTCCTTTCTTGTAACGCTGTAGGGTTTGAGTCCTACCCTACAGAGCAGGAGAGAATAAGCATGCTCCCTCTTCCATGTGACAGCCCCAACTCCCTCAACTGCTCCCCAGAAGGCTTGGTTTCCAGATACTTGACCATCTTGGTTACCTTCCTTTACACCCATTCCAGTTGACTCATGTGAAGCTTGTGGTCTCCTAAGACCCCTCGATCCACTTGACATGTATTACTGGCAAGCCAAGTTCCCCCACCTTATACTTGTGCAGTTGGTTCTTGCTGCCTAAGTGCTGAACCTGACATTTGTCCCTACTTAAATTCATTTTGTTAGTTTGGGCCCAGTTCTCCAAACTATTAAGGTCATTCTGTTTTCTGTGGCATTAGCTACCCCTCCCAGTTTGGTGTCACCTGCAAATCAGTTACCATATTTTTCGCCCTATAGGGCGCACCGGCCCATAGGGCACACCTAGTTTTGGGGGAGGGGAAATAAAGAAAAAAAAATCTCCCCCGGCTCCCCCCCCCCTGGCTTGCGGATATCTGTCCAAAGCCCGGGGCGCGCTCTGCTGTGCTCCACTGCACTCCCCAGGTTTCGGGCTGCAGGCTGCTGTCCGCAAGCCTTGGGAGCCCGGCGGGAAGTCGCGCCGGGCTCCCAAGGCTTGCGGAGAGCTTCCGGAAGCCTGGAGAGTGAGAGGGGTCGGTGCGCACCAACCCCTCTCGCTCTCCAGGCTTCAGCGAAAGCCTGCATTCGCCCCATAGGACGCACACACATTTCCCCTTCATTTTTGGAGGGGGGAAAGTGCGTCCTATAGGGCGAAAAATACAGTAAGCATCCCTCAATTCCTTCATCCACACTGTTTATAAAGATGTTGAACAACAACGGGCCCAAGGCAAAACTCTGCAATAACCCATTTGTCCCTTTTTTCCAGGAACCCTTTGTGAGCACTCTTTGGGTTCCGTCAATCAACCAGCTACAAATCCACCTAAAAGTAACTTCATCCAGCCCACAGTTTACCAGATTATTCGCAAAAATATGGGCGACTTTGCTAAAAGATTTACAGAAATCAAGATACACAACGTCCACAGTATTCCCATGATCCACCAATCTTGTAACTATCCAAAAAAAGCAGAGAGATTTTTCTGGCATGACTTGTTTTTGAGAAACCCATGCTAGGTCTTAGTAATCACAGCATCCTTTTCTAAGTCTCATAGACCAAGTTGGGCACTACTTTCCTTTTGGGTGAAGACAGAGGCAAAGTAGTTGTTGAGCAGTTCTGCCTTCTCTCCGTCCCCCAATAGCATTTCTCGGTCATCTTCACAGAGAGGGCCTGCATCTTGCTTTTTCTTCCTCTTGCTTTGAAAGTAGCCAGAGAAACCTTTTAAAATTATTTTTAACCTCTCTTGCAAGCCTGAGCTTATTCTGAACCCCTGTCTGACCTCCCAGCAGCTGGGTGTGCTGTGAGGTCTGCAACTGCTGTCCTTGCTCCTCTGGCCTAGAATTGATGTCCAAGGTGAGGGCATGGAATCAGTTTTGCTGCTCAGGTGATACAGTTTGCACCCAACCAGTGCTAAGGGCAGTTGGGAGGGAGGTTACACCACGGTTAGTGGTGCCCCTCGGAGGAGACATCCCTTACGTGGAAGGGCTGTAGCGTAGTGGCAGAGGACCTGCTTTGCATGCAGAAAGTCCCACGGTCAACCCCTGGCATCTCCAGATAGGCAAACCCCTGCCTGAAACCCTGGGGAGCTGCTGCCAGGCAGTGTAGGCAGTACTGAACTCAATGAGCCCATGGTCTGACTCAGTAAAAGGCAGCTCCCTGTGTTCCTTTTACAGATTCCACTTGGAGCTCAGATTGGGGCCTCACCGGACCAAGTCCTCCCAGGGAATCAGACGCCATGGCTCTCTCTGAGTGCTACATCGCAGTCAAGCTGGCAGATCAGCCGCTGGCTCCCAAGTCCATTTTGCGCCTGCCAGAAACGGAGCTGGGCGAGTGGCCCTTGGGGGGCTGCAGCATCTCCTACCTGAAGCAGCTCATCACAGGGAAGCTGCAGGAGTCTGTCCCCGACCCAGAACTCATTGGTGAGCTGCTGTTCTTAACTGCCTGCCATATTATCATCATCACCATCATCAGAACTCAAGGTCATGAAATGCCCTGGCCACACCTGCACCGCACATTTAAAGCTGTGTCATGGCTTCCCCCAGAGAATGCTGGGAAATGTAGTTTCTTCAGGGTGCTGAAAGTTGATCAGAAATCTGCACCCCATTCCTTTCACAGAGCTACAGTTCCTGGAGTTCCAGGGAAGAAGAATCCAGGTCTCTCAGAGACAAGGCTAACCACTCTGTTTCGTGCAGGTGTAGCCATTGTTGAACGCCAGCTCCCACCATCCCTGACCACTGGTCATGGTTGCTGTTGCTGATGGGCATTGGACTCCAACAACGAGGCCAAATCCAAGGTGTTACTATAAAGCACTTAGCAACTTGGGACCAGTGTGCCCATCTCCTTGCCCTGCATGTGCCCATTCAACAGCTTTGATTGGTGGAATTCACCCTATTACAGGCGCCACATAAGACCCACTCCACATTTGTAAGAACTCGATCCTTTAGTGTGGCAGCACCTAAACTCTGGAACTCCCTGCCTATTGATCTCAAGCAGGCACCTTCACTGTATTCCTTTTGGTGTCTGCTAAAATGTTCTTGTAAATTGTAAATTGATCTTGATCTTAGGTTTTACCTTTTTGCAAAGCGCTTTCGGGGGTTTTTCTTTTTACAGTCAACCAGTGTATTAATTTTTATGAAACAAACAGTCAGACATCTGGAGGGGGGCACCATGTTGTCCAGCTCTGGTTCAGAAAATGGTGCTGGTACCTCCCCGGCCCACAAGCCCAGCTTTTTCACGTGTGCCATGCTGCACTGCCTGCCTGCCTTTCAGATCTGATCTACTGTGGGCGGAAGCTGCGGGATGACCAGACACTTGAATTCTATGGCATCCAGTCCGGCTCCACAGTCCACGTCCTCCGAAAGTCCTGGCCAGAGCCAGAACAGAAGCCAGGTAAGCCAGGATGGGACCAACCACTTTGGGAACCACTGGTCCGGTGCATGAAGGCCAAGATGTCCCTGCATCATCAAGTCCCTGCTCTGTGTCCCCTTCTGGCACCTCAGACAGTGGAATTGCAGAATATGCTAGACCCTTGTCTCATAGATGCCTGCTGCTGCTGCTGTCGCCTTTTGATAACTGATTCCACCAAGCGTCTGATCTCTTGCTCTCCCCCTCTTCCCCCCAGAGCCAGTGGACAAAGCTGCCGCAGTCCGGGAGTTCCGGGTCCTGCACACCGCTCTGCACAGCAGCCCTGTCTTCAGGGATTCGGTGAGCATATCTGATGCTGCCCCTCCTGGGCCCACTGCGCCCCTTTCGCAGGGAAGTGGGAAGCGTCGATACATTGCAGCTTCTGTTCTCAAAGGCAGCTTGTGGCTTTCTCTGTCAGCCTTGCTGATTTCTCTGTGTCCCCCACGCAGGTCTTCAAGATGCTGGGGAACAAGGAGTCGCTCGATCAGATCATTGTTGCTACCCCTGGCCTCAGCAGCGACCCAGTCGCTTTGGGTAGGTAGGCTTGGTGTGTAGGCAAAGACACTGCCATTCTGCGTTTATCTCAGGCTGTCATACCTGAGCTGGCAAAAGTTTGACACTTAGGATTTAACTGTGTGAGGTCAACCCGTCTTGTCTTCTTCAAACCCCTCCTACCACCCACTGCAGGTACCAGAAGCATTGCAATCAGACCTGCCTTCCGTCTTTCTGGATACTGCCTTCAATTCCCCTTATCATCCAGTTTTCTGACCACCTCCCCAAACCAGGTGGTCAGTCAGCATGCCCACTGAGCATGCTCAGTCCACATTGGGCTGGCTTTTTATGGGGTTCTCCCCGCCAAAATGGACTTATGCATACCCTGGGGTTCCTCTGAGTCTTCTTGGACTTCCCCCTTGTTCAAGAGTGGTGCCAATTTGGTGGGTGATGGCAAAGTAAGTGACAGGGCTCTCCCTCTGTAGACTGGAAATAGAGGGGGTGATGATTAGATGGAGCCCTTGAATACAAGTTCAGGGAGGGGGGCCGGGACCAGTGGGGGTACACCAATGGACCCATTTGGGAAGTAGGATTTTGGAAAAGGAGGACTTTTGATTTGATCCAGGAGTGTTTCTGCTGTATCCTCAGAGGTTAGACGGCCATCTGCTGCGGATTCTTTAGCTGTGATTCCTGCATTGCAGGGAGTTGTACTAGATGACTCTGCAGTTCTATCATTCAGTGCTCTAATCCTCAGTACTTTCAGCTGTAAGGAAGTCCTTGTGGTTTCAGTGGATCTTCTTTCCAAGTAAATGTGCTTGGGGCTGCAGCAAAATGTTGTTGCACTACCCCTACCCCTAGGAAAACACTAAATTAATGAGATTTCCAATCATATTTGGCTTCCTGACTGATAGGATTGATTGCTTCATGCCAAGTCAGTTTAGGTCTGTTTTGCTTACAGCCTTCAGGTTTGCACTTTTTAAGGCAGGGTTTTCCTCTGCAGTTTCAGACAGGGCTCACAGATGGTGTTCGAAACTCCCATTGTTCTAGGCGTATTTTGCAACAGAGAATTTCATTAGTGTTAGTAGTTTCTGAGCTGTGACCATGGCATTGCAGGTTAAAACTGCAGAGTGGAAGGAAAGGAGGACCTTCTGCCTCCCCACTTTCAGTTACTCACTGAAGTCTGGAGAAGAGACTCTCTTAAGAATATTAGAGGGGTGGGCAGGGGGAGGACTAGACCACGTGAAAAATGAACATAATATTTTAGCTGCAGTTCATTCATTTTCGGCTTTGAATTCTTGTTATAAAAAAGTGTGCCTAGACATTCCATTGTTGCACCCATAACCTAGGTTCATGGTGCCATTTAGCTCCTAGCTTTCATATACAGTGGTACCTTGGTTTACAGACGCTTCAGGTCATGTGTTTTTGGGTTGCGCACCGCGCCAAACCCGGAAGTACCGGAACGGGTTACTTCCGGGTTTTGACACATGCGCAGAAGTGCAACCTGTGCATGCACAGATGCGGCACTGTGGGTTGCGAATGCTGTGGGTTGCGAACATGCCTCCCGCACGGATCACGTTCGCAACCTGAGGTTCCACTGTATCAGTTTCTAACACTGCTCACATATTCCTGTGCACCACCCTGAGATCTTCTGAAGTATATACCGGTAAGTTTTCTTCTGAAGTATATAAATTCTGCAGTATGTAAATTCAATAATAATAATATTTCTTGGTGGATAGGATGTTGCAGATTTTTCTTGTTGATTACAATAATTTTGTTGTCTGACAGGTGTCTTGCAGGATAAGGATCTTTTCTCTGTCTTTGCTGACCCGAATATGTTGGACACGTAAGTTTTTGTTTAAGCATCATAGACCTGAGTCCTGGTGTCCTCCTGAGTCACTCCGGAGAGAGATTTTCACAGACAAAACAGATTTCCTGTCAAACTTCAAATCTTTTGCCCCTGCCCCTGAAAAAAAGGGTAAAGGTTTTTGTGGTGCTGATTTTTTTGTAGTTGGCACCTATTTCCCTATGTGAAGGCATCTCAACCAGTTCTGAGTTACTGAACCATTTTGTTTCTGAATTGGTGAGTTCAAATTGATGAACTTGGACTGGAACTGAAGACAAACCTTGCAAAGTTTTAGGAAGAACGTTAGAATTTTTTTAATATCACAAGCTGTTGGGCAGCAGAAAAGGCTGCTACGGAAGGAGGCAACTTTATTTGGTTAGAATTTTTTGTTAAGTCTGGATGGCCTACCTATCAGGGCTGTTGTAGGAGCTAGTTTCTGCCATGGGTGGGGCCAGGGTAGATGTCCTTGGAGGGTCCTGTGGCTGTTGGGCCTCCCCCAGCTTACCTGTTCTTGCCACTCTTTCTAGGCTCATCCCATCCCACCCTGCCTTGGTGAATGCCATTATCTTGGTTCTCCACTCCGTGGCCAGCAGCACCCCCTTGCCTACGGGAGAGACCTCCTCGCGCAGCATGCCTTCCAGCTCCTACCGGGACATGCCAGGTGAGCGAGGCACTCCCGCTTGGGGCACAGATCTCTGAGGGGCTGAGAAGCAAATGTAATAATAACAATAATAATACCTTTATTGTCAATGAACAACCTGTGTACAATGAAATTAACCGAGCCTCACCCTCCACCCCACAAACACTCAATCTCATTGCACTCTGTGTGCTTGTCGCACAACACACCAAGCCTGAAAGTCAGTTGCACTATATTATTTTCTGTTCAGCAACCTAACAGCCCACGGATAGAAACTATTTTTTAGCCTGTTGGTACAACTAACTATACTTCTGTATCCCCTGCCTGAGGGTAGAAGATTAAAGAGGTTCTGGTCGGGGTGTGAATCGTCCCTGAGAATTTTTCTCGCTCTCCTAAGGCATCGATCCCTTACGGGCTCAGGGGACAGCCCATGATATCATGTGTTGTGTTCACCACCCTCTGTAAAGACTTTCTGTCCGTGGCTATCAAGCCAATGTACCACACTGTGATACAATATGAGAGGACACTTTCTATTGTGGACCGGTAGAAGGAGGTCATCAATTGTTGTTTAAAATTGTTCTTTCACAAGACCCTGTGGAAATGGAGTCTCTGTTGGGCCTTCCTAACCACCTGAGTTATATTGTTTTTCCAAGAGAGGTCTTCACTAAGGTAAACTCCCAGGAATTTAAAGGAAGAGACTCTCTCCACACAACCCCCCTGATATACAACGGGGCTAGTTCCCCTCACTTCCTCCAAAAGTCCAACACCATCTCCTTTGTCTTGCTAATATTTAGGTGCAAGTTATTCTCTAGGCACCATGTAGATACTTTTTGAACCTTCCCCCTGTACGCTGATTCGTCTTCACCTGTAATTAGACCCATTATGGTAGTATCAAATGTAGTGCATTTCTGATGTTTTGTAATTCTAAAATGGGGAGTTCGCACATCAGAATTTGTGCCGTCGGTATTGAATGGTACCTGAGTTTGAGGAGAACCCTTTGCTTCCCTCTGGTCTCTTTTCTTGGGCAGGTGGCTTCCTGTTTGAAGGTCTCTCTGATGATGAAGACGATTTCCATCAGGTAATGTTGAAAAGACCCGAGAGTTGCGTTGGGTGTCCCTGTGAAGGACACAAGGCCAAAGGACCATCCAGTCCTGCCTCCTCTTCTGTTAGAATTCCTGCTCCATGATTGCAGTCCTGGGATTTATGTCTATCACATGACGGTGCATGTTTGACTCCACAGAGTGGCAAGTGATGGAGACAGGATGTTTGTGCTACTGTGTTCCGTGAAGTGGGACTATTGTCCTTTGTTCTTTTTTTACTGCCTGATGCTAGAAAGAGAGGGAGCCATGTTGCAGTGCTCTGTGTGTGTGTTTATATGTAAATAAAGTAGATTAGCCAAAATGCTGAGTTGCTGAGGTCTGTTACACAACTGTGAAGACTCTGCGGATCCCTAAGTGTGCCAGTGTCTGTTGACATCGGTCGCTGTGATGTTCGGGCTGAAGAAAGCTTTTGAAGCTCCTGAACGATCGACCAGGAGAGAGGGAACATGCCAGTAGGGCATGTGTCTCTGCCAGCGTCCTACTCTAGTGTAGGCTGACATGTGGGAAACTACAGGGCCAACAAGATGCCTCTTCTGACAAGCCCACCCGCAGGACAGGAGGGCGACTGTACTCAACCCAATTGTGCTGGCCATCAACTGACATTTGGAAGCATACGGCCTCTGTTACCAGAGTTCAGCACACAGTTGCCCTGGCAAATAGCCATTGGTAGCCTTATGTGTCAAAATTGTTCAAAAAGCTGCTCACGTTAGCAGCAATGCTTACCTCTTACAGCAAATTCAGTAGTTTCACTCTGCTTGGAGGGCTTCCTAGTGTTTCATTTCGTTTTGAATTGCTCACAATTGGGTTTCATTGGATGGTCCTGAGTTATAGGATTGTGAGAGAGGGAGAAAAGCTTTCTGCACCATGCCTAATATTATGCCTTGATCATGTCCCCTCTCCTTACCTTATAGTTCAAAAAGTTGAAATATGTCATCTATTAATGAATATGCAGCAAGACCACACATTGCCTTGAAAAATATGTTGGGATTGAATTTAATATGACTTGTAAGCTTTGGGAGGGAGCTGTCTGTTTTTTATATTTTGGAGCGCCTTTTGAATATTAAGTGCTACTTAGATTTTTCAGCACTGAATGGGAATCTCTCAGAGCGAAAACATACGCCCCCGACTCTCAAGTTCTTGAGCTGCCTTGTTCAAAACACAGCCTATACCACCGAATACCAGGTGCTTGGGGTAAAAACAGCCTTCTTGGTGGGCTTCCCAGGGGCTTCAGGTCTGATCCAGAAGGGCCTTTCTTATGCTGGGCAGTTGGCAGGAGCTCTGTATCGACTGGATTTGCCAGGATGCAACTGAATTGCACTCAAAAATAGCAAGAGTCTAGAAGCTGATTCCTCCTGTTGTTTGCATCGTGAGAGAAGTGAAGTAGGAGCAGAATGAACGTTAGAATAGCCCTGCAGAATCAGGCCAATGGCCCACCCAGTCAAGCATGCTGTCCTCACTGTGGCCCACCCGATGTCTCTGCGGGAAGCTCACAAGCAGGATCCGGGCACAAGAGCCTCTCCCCTTCCAGCAACTGGTATTCAGAACCATTTACGGCTCCCAACAGTGGAGGCAGAGTGACTCGGAGCCACTGATAGCCCTCTCTGCCATGAATTTCTCTTAAGTGCGCTGAGTGCTTGCTAGCTCATCCTGATGTGCGAATGCAGCCAGTCTATGAAGTCATCCACAGATCTCCCGGAACTCTGCGGTATTTCCTTTCTAGAGAGGAAGCAGGTGTCTCTGTGTCAGGCAGAGACTCCTCTAGTGGGGATTCTGAATGTTCCCAACTGGTTCAGAAATGGAATCACTCTTTCAAAAACGGAACCCGGAGGCCCCGCTCCTGGTCTCTGCTCGCTTGGGTTGGGGAGTCAGCTGTGCAGTTGAAAGAAACCTTTTTGTGCAAGCAGTAAGCAGCAGCCTTTCCTCTTTGCTCTTGCAGAGCACAAGGACCACACCTTCCAGCAGCACCTCCGGGTCCCGCCCGGCGTCCCTTGGCTACACTGGGGCAGCCGGCCCCCGGCCCATCACCCAGAGCGAACTGGCGACGGCCCTGGCTCTGGCCAGCACCCCTGAGAGCAGCTCCCACACTCCGACCCCCGGGACGCAGGTAAAAGGGAAGCATGGGGTGCGGCTGGATGCTGCTGGGCACCTTCCAGAGGCATTCCTGGGGGTTGGACTAGATGACCTTGGGAGGGCCTTCCAACTAGGATTCTATGGTATTAAAAAGACCTGGGGTGCAGGCCCCTTTTTGTGCCCATGCTGTATACACACATGTGCTTCTGTGCCAAGGGTGAGGGGTTTATTCTCCAGCTGAGGGCCACATTCCCCTCATCGACAACGTGCTGGAGGCCAGGGGTGGGAGGGGCTTGGCAGAAGAAGCCCTGGGGCTTGGGCCCTGTGGGCCACCTCCTTACAGTGCCCTCTGGGACACAAAGCACTGCCTTAGCAGTACAGGAGCTTCGGAGGGGAATATTCTGCTCCCCCTGCGACAGGGATGAGGCAGCTGTGGCCCTCCAGGGGTTATTGGTGGCCTCCAGCTCCCATTCACCCTGACCATTGACTTTGATGGCCCTGGTTGCTGGGCTGGGAGTCCAATATCGCCACAAGTTTCTTCACCCCTGTGGTAAAGTGACCTATAGTGGGAAATCCTCCATTCCCTTCTATGTACCAAAAGCATCTTCTTCTCCTTCTTCTTCTTCCTCCTCTTCCTTTCCTAGGGGCATTCTTCAGGCACGTCTCCGATGTCCTCCAGCGTCCAGTCAGGAACGCCCATCACCAATGACCTCTTCAGCCAGGCCTTGCAGCACGCCTTGCAGGCTTCCGGGCAGCCAAACCTTCAGGTCCGTAACCTTCAGGCGCACCTGCCCACCCCAGTGGCTCATTCGGCTTGGCCGATGCATTCCTTGCTTTTGTGGCCTGGGCAGCGCACTGCGCCCACAAGCCACTTTTACAACGAGGGCTCCTTTGGGGGAAAGAGTGGGGTGGAAATGTAATTAATAAATCAATCAACCTGGTGACATTACATCCTCTTTAACCACCCTACGCAAGATGGGTTAGGCTCAGGGCTAGCAACTTGCCCAATTTCTTTATCTCTCCCCTACTCTGTCTCCCCTGCTTGAAGCTAATTCAAGTGAGCATTTAGTTTCATGACAACCCAGCAGAGCCAGGGAAGCCAAGCCCGAGGCTGCCTGAGGTGATTGCAGGAAGACCTGGATTTGCCCTGGGGATTTCCTGTGAGTTAAGCCTAGTGTTCTGCAGCCTCCATGTGCCCCCTCCTTCTCCCTGAGCAGCTTTATGAAGTGGATCAGGTAGACGATTATCTTGATTGATTGATTGATTAAGGTCCCAGGGCAGGTTATAGCATTAAACACAACATTTAAAACAACTTGCAACCATAAAATTAAGGTGGGTCCTAAAAACATACACCTTGAGTATTCAAAGCCAGGGATACAGCTGTGTCTTCAGAATCCACCGGAAGCTGTGCAATAAAGGTGCCAGGCACAGGTTTGGAGAAAGTCGTTCCACAGCTTGGGCCATCACGGAGAAGGCCCTCTCCCCTTGTCCCCCATCCCTGCAGGCAGAGGAACTGCCAAGAGGGCCTCCTCTGCTGATTTCAGCACCCACCCAAAAGTGCCTGTAATGGAAGGAGGTGGCCTCAGGTATTTGGGGCCTGGGTCATTTAGGGCTTTCAAACATTCACCTTGAATTGGGCCTGGGAATGAACTGGCAACCACCGACTTGCTGAAGAGCACCGTGCCAACTTCTGCAGCCCTGGCTCTGGTTCTCTCCCACTGCCCCTCCAAATCCAGCCATCCCACTTGACTGTGTTGGGACTTGGGCTAACTCTGCTCCTTCCCTCTCTTCCGCCTACAGAGCCAGTGGCAGCTGCAGCTGCAGCAGTTGCGGGACATGGGCATCCACGACGACGAGCTGAGCCTCCGAGCCCTCCAGGCCACTGGGGGGGATATCCAGGCCGCTCTGGAGCTCATATTTGCTGGAGGAGCCCCCTAATGTCTCTGCATGCTTACCTGCGTGCCTCTGACGGAGAGGCCTTGGACCCTGGGAGGTTATTCTATTGCGCTTGATCCCTGCACCCACTGAGCCCGTCCTCAGGCACCCGGCACCCACCCTTGCCCTGTACTCCATCCACGCTGCACTGGGCCATCCCAGAATCTCCCCCACCCTCCACTTTTCCTTGTCTGAAGAAAAGCCTTTTTAAGGCAGAGGGGCTAATGGGCAGCAACAAGGCAGAAGCTCTGACTTTGGGATGGATTGTGATGAACCAGCAGCTGCTTCCAGGGCTGGGTGAAAAGACTCTGCACCCCAGACAGCTGGGTGCCCATGTTCCCCTGTGGGAAGAAGATCGGGCACTGCCCTCTCTGAAGGGATCCTCCATCGTTCTGAATAACTTGCATGCTTTTTCCTCCTGTGTTCATGACTCTTGTCTAGTCTGTATGACTCTCAGGCACCTTAATTAAAGCTGCCCTTCTCCCAACAGCCTGTGCTTCTGTTGTCCATTAAGGTTTTGAGCCTCTGCTGCCCAGCTGACAGCCACCTAGTTCTCTCATGAAGCAGGGGTGGGCATCCAGCAAAGCTGAATGTTGGAAGATTTAGGGCAGCTTAAAAATGGGACTTTTTTGTGGAGTGGACAGTTAAGACCTGGAACTGGCTCTCCCAAGAGGCAGGGCTGGCCACCTGACAGCTTTAGAAGAGGACTGGACAAATTCATGGAGGAGAGGGGGATCGATGGCTTCTAGCCCCCATGGCTATGCTGTGCCTCCACGGTCAGAGGCAGCAATGCTTCTGAATGCCAGTTGCTGGAAACCACAGGAGGGGAGAGGGTTGCTCTTGTGCTTGAATCCTGCTTGCAAGCTTCCCGCAGGCACCTGGTTGTCCACTGTGAGAACAGGAGGTTGGGCCAGATGGGTCATTGGCCTCATCCAGCAGGACCTTCTGGTGTTCTTATGGGAGGACAGAAGGCAGATCAGGATTAAGGCAGGAACTGTATCTGAGTGCAGAGCGCCTGCTTCGTGCATGCAAAAGGACCGAGGTTCAATTATGGCATCTCCAGCTCATGGATTTTTTGAAAAGATCAGGTAGCAGGTGAATGGGAAAGATCTCTGCCTGAGATGTAGGTTTAAATATGCAGGTGATTCCAGTGGACATCTTCTGGTAGTGCATGGAGTAACAGACTATCCTCTGTTAAAAAATAAATTCAATACATTAATTGACCCATTAAGAAAATATATAATTACCTGTGCTAAATATGCATTGGGGATGCAGGTGGCACTGTGGTCTAAACCACAGAGCCTAGGACTTGCTGATCAGAAGGCCGGCGGTTTGAATCCCTGTGACAGGGTGAGCTCCCGTTGCTCGGTCCCTGTTCCTGCCCACCTAGCAGTTTGAAAGCACGTCAAAGTGCAAGTAGATAAATAGGTACTGCTCCGGTGGGAAGGTAAACGCCGTTTCCGTGCACTGCTCTGGTTCGCCAGAAGCAGCTTAGTCATGCTGGCCACATGACCCGGAAGCTGTACTCCGGCTCCCTCAGCCAATAAAGCGAGATGAGCACCACAACCTCAGAGTCTGTCACGACTGGACCCAATGGTCAGGGGTCCCTTTACCTTTAAATATGCATTACCCTGAATATTTAATAAAATTATCAACATTTATTTAATTAGACCCAATGGTATGATGCTCAGTTCATCAAAATGCACACACCAGCAACATCATTATCTGTAAATTCTGAAAATGCACGAAGGGTTTCAGTTCTAATTTGCCAATGCGTTGATCAACAGTAAATAGTGTGGCTGCATATTACGTCAACCTTGAAAGCACTGAATCTTCAAGAATACTCTCAACTTTTTTCTTAACCTCTTAGTCAACATGCCCTCCAGATGTTGCTGCCCCCCCCCCCAACTCTCGTCATTCCAGACAACTGGCCATATTGCTGTAATCCAAAAAACCGTTTAGCTGTAATTCCTGCAATTGCAACTCTACGATTCTGTGAACCTCTAGAAGCCCACAGTTTCCCCATCCTTGGCTGTCATGAAGTTCAGAGGCAGCAGGTGGTGCTCTTCGAACGGAGGGTGTGCAGAGCTCCAGGGGAGTCCCAGCTGGCTACCAGGATGAGCTGGGAAGGAAGAGCATTTAGAGAAGGGCTGAATAGAAATCTGTGGGCAGGTCTCCAAGAGAGGGGTGGTCTCCCCCCATCCTGCAGCCCTGCCACCTGGGGATCCAGCGTTGACATCATCTGAGGAAACAGGAATGCGTAGGGAGCTGTGTCATTAAACCCGGTAACCTGTTTTGAAAGGGAGTCACGTTCTGCGGGCTTTCCTGGCTGCCTCTGTATAATGAAAGATACAGGACTTCCCTGTATCTTTGGAAAGGGAAAAGGGAGGAAGATCATCTGCTTTGTCTGCAAAAGGTCCTCATCTCCAGGAGTCCCTTCTGCTGCCTGTCCTGACTTTTTCCACATTCACCTTCCTTCCCTTGTGTCGTTGGGGTTGGGGTTTTCCAAACACAAGAGCTGTAGTTTGGTCCTCAAAACATGAATCCTTTGAGGTGTAGGGACCTTTTGTTTCACGTGCCCCAGGTAGCTGTTGGACAGAGCTTCAGGGTAGGTCCCTATGACTCCCTTGTTTGTTCCAGAGGTTGGGAAAACCAAGACCACCCAAAGAAGCCATCAGGTCCTTTTGTTGGATTGTTATAAATGAAAATTAATTTTAAAAATTATTATTATTATTATTATTATTATTAATAATAATAATAATAAGAAGAAGAAGAAGCCATCAAGTGGATGATCTGAAACTCCCAAGCACCGTTTTGGCATTCTGTTCCACTACAAAAGCAAAAGCGCAATGAACATGTATCTTTATTATAATAAAACTTATTTTTGGGTGGAAGAAAAAGGCACCCATTGTTACCTAAATAACCATAAGCTTGAAGGAAGAAAGGGGTGGGACCTAAATATTGTCACTCTTCTCCCTCGTAGAAGCCTCAGTGGGGGCTGAATTTTAGTAAATTGGCTGCATATGGCACATGTCTTCCCTCAAAAGACTCCTGGGAACTGTAGTTCGTTAAGGGTGTCAGGAATTGTAGCTCTTTGAAGGATAAATTACAGTTCCCAGGATTATTTGGGCGAAGTTGAGTGCTTTAAACAACCTTTTGATGTATGGTGTATATGCACTGGAGTCTCTCTATGAACTATCTTACAAGGAAGACCTGCAACAAAGTGTTGCAGTGTGGAATCCTGTTCAGGGTGTAAGCCAGCCATGCCCCCTTTCAAGATGCTCCATTCCGCACCCTGTTATTTATTTCTCTGGAAATTCTCACTTATCAGCATTCTTCTCGTCACTGTGGAATATTGCTGTGATAAAGCAATAAGCAGGATTTCGGAAACGGAGTGCAAAGCAAACCACTCGCAAGGCACAGGGTGGAAACTTTAATCTGAGACAATCTGCAGGCTGGAGTTGTGGAAAGAACTCTACGTGGAACAAGCAAGACTTAGTGAGCACTTCTGCTTTTGGGAGGTGCCGTAGCTACAGGATAGAGCAGGTACTTTTAGACTCTGGACTTGGTGGTTCCACAATTACTATTTATGCATTATGTTTATATATCACCCCCAGCTCCCCAGCACATTTAAAAGGCCATAAGTTGTTTAACTGCCCACGGCCTGAGTGAAGAGGCACCTAAAGACACATAATGAAAACACCACAGAAAAGTCCCGTTCTTGTGTTGCCACCCTCTGGACCTCTCGGAGGAGGCACACGAAGAACGGCCTCAGAGGATGATCTCAGGGGCATGTTTAAAGCTTTATAGGCCATTTAAGGCTTTACCTATATTGCCTTTACACGAGGAGCGTTATTCCCCTTAACTTTAAGATTCGGCAAACCATCTCTCCAGAGTTGGGGGCCCATCCTGCGCTTTCTGGAGACCTGGATGTCTCCACAACATCCTGCCCCAATAGCACGACCATCATGTTTCTGATGCTGTTTTTCTTGACCTTCATAGTCTGTAAGCTGCTTTGAACAGCTGGTAGAAAACACGCCCTCCAAAAGTCCTGATTTTCCAGGGATGCTCACGGAATTACAGAAGCTGTCCCAGTTTCTGATCTGATCTCAGAATGTCCCGCTTTTCCTTTTTCCTCCCCTCCACATCTCAGAGAACAATGAAAAGTATTGTGTGTATAGAGGTGAAAAAATGGGCTTCTGTTTCTACAAGAAAAGTAATGCATACCCTCCTACATTTCTCCGATGAAAATAGGGATATTCCATTCTATAATGATAATTTTACTATTTATACCCCGCACATCTTACTGGGTTGCCCCAGCGACTCTGGGCAGCTTCCAACATATATAAAAAACATAATAAAACATTAAACTTTTAAAAAAACTTTCCTATACAAGATTTCTTTCAGATGGCTCACAGGTTGGATATCTCCACGCCCTCCAACATTTATCAAATGAAAATAGCAACATCCTAAGGAAAAGCAGGACATTCCGGGATCAAATAAGAAACCGACATGGCTTCTCTAAATCAGGAAAAATCTCTGGAAAATAGGGACACTTGGAGGGTCTGAAAATACCTGCACCAAATGAAGGAAATGAAGCAGGCTTTCGAAGCCCTTCCTATAGTTCTGAAGAAAAAGGTCGTTAATCCGCTTTAAATTATTAAATTGCAATGCTTCTGCAGCCAGCCATTTTTTAGGCAGTGTTAATGGAGAAATCTGAGGGCTCCCTTGGATAAAAAACAAGGACACCAGCCAGGAATACCAGAGCAAAACAGAAGCCAGTATTTTTGGTCTTTATTGAAGACTGTCCTGATAGGACTCCCACCTGCCACAAGGTGGAACAAGATGGAAGCCCCAAACAAAAGAGAACCCAAACTTTTATTAGCTGCTAATCCCCATGTTACACCCCCCCAAACTACATCACTCATGCATCACGGTTACATCATGAAAGGGGAGGTCTGGTGGCAGTAATCCGAGCATCCTGGACCCTGCCCCATGGTCCCCCTTGCCCTCCACCAAACACCCATCAAGTATAACAAAAAAGATATTTACATTTCCCTGTTTCCCAGCGAAGTTAATCACACCCTTTTGTGTTCACCTGGGTTTGTTATTTCTGGAATAGCTACCTGTCTGGCACTCAGGTATCAAGATGCCAGGGATTATCACTCAGGCAGAGGGGCTGCTGAGTAGCTGAGCTCACATGTCTATATGAATTTCAGAAGTTTCCCCAGTGAGCCAGTACATAGATACATTTATCAGTGAATTCTTACATTTGGTATCATGCAGCAAAGGTCCTTTAAATAGATAGGAAGAAACTGTGATGAAGTGTTTTCTGGGGAACAAATCACCAAAGTCACAAAAGTGACTGTGCTGGTTTTGGTAGTGGGCTGCATGTGCATGATATCTGCTGGAGGGGCAACCCCCCCCCCCCCCGCCAACCTATACATAAATTCCTGCAACAGTTGCATGAGGAATGTTTATTCCTTTATTGTAAATGGAGCCTGACACTGTCTACTCAGAAATAAGTCCCACTGTATTGAATGAAGCTGACTCCCAGGTAAGCCTTACACTGCAGTCCTGATGAGGAGGAGGAGGAGAAAGAGAAGTAAAGGTGAAGGTAAAGGTACCCCTGCCCATATGGGCCAGTCGTGACCGACTCTAGGGTTGTGTGCTCATCTCGCTTAAGAGGCCGGGAGCCAGCGCTGTCCGGAGACACTTCCGGGTCACGTGGCCAGCGTGACGAAGCTGCTCTGGCGAGCCAGCACCAGCGCAGCACACGGAAACGCCGTTTACCTTCCAGCTATAAAGCGGTCCCTATTTATCTACTTGCACCCGGGGGTGCTTTCGAACTGCTAGGTTGGCAGGCGTTGGGACCGCAGACGGGAGCTCACCCCGCCTTGGGGATTCGAACCGCCGACCAATGCGATCGGCAAGCCCTAGGTGCTGAGGATTTACCCACAGCGCCACCCGCATCCCTCCAGAAAGAGAAGGAGGGTTTGCCAAATGCAGCCACATGCTCAACACATTTTTGGGCCTGAGCTTTTCTGGAGAAAGTCAGCAAGTTCGTAAATGTGTAGTAAGGCCATGAAGACAAACCATGAAGCAGGAGAATGTGTTACGTGCACTATAAGGCATAGTTTTAGGTGTTGAGGCAAGAGGGGGAGCTGTTTATTTTGTGCTGGTGTTGCAAAGGGGTCTCCTCACTGGCAATGCATAATGAAGTAATTCTCTCGGTCTCCGCCCAGTGGAGCCGCAAGTGGCGATAATAATTTCTATGATGTAGTTAACTGGAAACAGAATACGGTGCATGATGTTTTGCTTTAATAGGAACCCTTAGCAGTTTCCTTTCTGGAGCCTACAATGACTTCACCACAGATCCATAAATTTTTTAAGCAGCTTAAAATTCTTAGGGAAATATGGGAAACTGCTGTGGGTGTGTATAATTACAATGTTTTTAAAGGGAAAGGTGGGGAACTGGTGGCCCCCCCAATGTTGAGAGCCAACGGGAGTGACTTGTGCCTGAGGAAACCCAGGCCAGCTCTGTAAACCTGCTTTGAAAGCTAGAGCTCAAAATGGAACAAGAAAGGTGAACTTATACGTTATTTGCAGTAATATATTCAATTTTAGCTCACTTTCTCCTAATATATGCACATTCATAAACATTGGTTGGAGAACTGCATTGCTAAATTTGGATAAATGAACATTTTGGATCAGAGCTGTGGGTTGGTTTGCATATTGTTTCTAAAAGAGCAGCTTTGATAGATTTGCCTTAACCTGGGCCGGGGACTGAAACAAATTTCTCCTGCTTCCCTAGACAAAATGTTCCAAATATTCCACTCTAAGTGCCTCTTTTTATCTCATTGAATGCAATTAGTGGGAAGGACAAATACATTTTGTAATCTCAGAGAACAAGTTATGAGCTAGCAGTTTCCATCACACACAATTACCTATTTTCCCACTTGAAAGGCAGGTGGACCCTGTCTAACTTTGGCCTTGCGGATTCCTGCTATATTTGATGTCAGCATCTTTCCATGTTACGCCTCCGCTTGCATGTTTTCATCCATGCCTGTACCCCTTTAACTGGAATATTCTCAGGGGAAATGCCATGGAAGGGCGCGTCCAGCTACAAACTCAGTGGTATCACAAGAGGTTGGTGGACTTTTTGTACACCAATTCCTGTACGCAAGAAACTGTGGAGGTTATTTCCTGTGCAATGACCTGGAGGAGAGAAGTGCAGTGCAGTTGCTGGCCAATGTGTGTGTGTGTAACTAACCATCATACATTGAAAGTGGATTATCTGAAAACAATTTTGCTGGAAGAGGGAAAGCTTTCGGAGACAATCCAAAAGTCGGTCATCGCCTACAAAATAATTTTGGTGAAATGTAGGCTTCCTTACAGCACAATCCTTCAGTGAATGTGTTGGAAATCCTCAGTAGAGCACCCATCTCATCCATTGTCCTACTGGCTCATTGTCCTGGAGGGAAGTTCAGGAGTTGGCGGGGTTTCTGTGTGGTGTAGTGGTTAAGAGTGGTAGATTCGTAGTCTGGTGAACCGGGTTCGATTCCCCTCTCCTCCACATGCGGCTGCTGGGTGACCTTGGGCCAGTCACACTTCTCTGAAGTCTCTCAGCCCCACTCACCTCACAGAGTGTTTGTTGTGGGGGAGGAAGGGAAAGGAGAATGTTAGCCGCTTTGAGAATCCTTAGGGTAGTGATAAAATGGGATATCAAATCCAAACTCTTCTTCTTATTATTATTTCTCTTTCCTCTTAATCACCGCACCACCACCTCTGGTTGTTGTTGTTGTTGTTATTATTATTATTATTATTATAATATTTTATTTATACCTCACCCATCTGGCTGGGTTTCCCCAGCCACTCTGGGCGGCTTCCAACAGAATATTAAAATACAATGGTTCATCAAATATTAAAAGCTTCCATAAACACCAACAGGCACAAACTCCAGGATGGGTGCAGCTTACGAGCACCTTGGGTGAATGTGGGGACTTAGGACCCTGTGGAAACCCCCCTCCCCCATTTCTCTCTCTCCCCCCCCCTGCAATTGCTGGTGGAGCAGCAATGGCAGAGGAGATTTCCACAACAACAAGACCTCTGGGAGCCTCCATCCGTGGTCAGCAGCATCTACAGAATGGCAGAGAGCTCCTTCCAGCCCAAGGGCCACATTTCCTTCTGTCAACCACATGATCCTGGTGGGCAGGGCAACAAATGGAAACACAGTGGTACCTCGGTTTAAGAACAGTCCGGTTTAAGAATGATTTGGTTTACAAATTCCGCAAAAGCGGAAATAGTGTCTTGGTTTGAGAACTTTACCTTGGTCTAAGAACAGAATCCGAATGGAATCCCCTTTTGTATGTAGACTGGCTGCTACACCCACCCAAAACAGCCCTTTATTTTCACTCTATCCTTTTTGATCATGTGAGCACTTAAAAAAGGATGCTGTGATTACTAAGACCCAGCAGGGGTTTCTCAAAAACAAGTCATAACAGACAAATCTCATTGCTTTTTTTGGGTTTGTTTTGTTTTTGAGTTACAAGCTTGGTGGATCAGGGGAATGATGTGGAAACAGTGTATCTCAGTTTCAGTAAAGCTTTTGACCAAGTTCCCCATGATATTCTTCCGAGTAAGCTGGTAAAATGTGGACCCGACAAGGCACTTGTTGAGTAAGGTTACCAGATGTCCGACTGTCCGACGTGTCCGACTAAACGACTAAACAACAACAACAACAACAACAACAACAACAACCAGATGTCCCCATTTCCCAGGGACAGTCCCCGGATTTACAAATCAGTCCCCTGACAAAATCCATTGCAGTTGAAAAGTGTCCCCGGATTCATTGAAAAATATCTGGTAACCTTATTGTTGGGTGGATTTGTAGCTGGTTTGACTGACCCAAAGATGGCCATCCCAATGGCTCCTCATTATCCTGGGGAAAAGTGTCAAGTGGGGTGATGCAGGGTTCTGTCCTGGGCCTGTTGCTGTTCAACGTCTACAAATGAAGGAATCGAGGAGATGCTCATCTAATTTGCAGGTGACACTGGAAGAACAACATGCACAAATATAAGATGGTGGACACCTGGCTTTCCAGAAGTACATGTGAAAAGGATCTAGGGGTCTTAAAAGGTAAAGGGACCCCTGACCATTAGGTCCAGTTGTGGCCGACTCTGGGGTTGTGGCGCTCATCTCGCTTTACTGGCCGATGGAGCTGGCGTACAGCTTCCAGGTCATGTGGCCAGCATGACTAAGCCACTTCTGGGGAACCAGAGGAGCGCACGGAAACGCCGTTGGAGCTGGCGTACAGCTTCCAGGTCATGTGGCCAGCATGACTAAGCCACTTCTGGGGAACCAGAGGAGCGCACGGAAACGCCGTTTACCTTCCCGTCGGAGCGGTACCTATTTATCTACTTGCACTTTGACATGCTTTCGAACTGCTAGGTTGGCAGGAGCAAGGACCGAGCAACAGGAGCTCACCCCGTCGTTGGGATTCGAACCGCCGACCTTCTAATCGGCAAGCCCTAGGCTCAGTGGTTTAACCCACAGCGCCACCTGCGTCCCTCTTCTAGGGGTCTTAGTGGACCACAAAAAGAAGGAAAAAGCTGCCCAATACAGGAGTTTCATGATAAATTCCCATGTGGAAGCACTTCTTTTTTATATAAATACTTTTAATTAGTTTTCAATTACAAAAATCCAAGATATGCCTTATTACATCAATACCAAATTACAATGCCTGTGCTGAAGCATTTCTTATTCCTATGCAACACAACCACCGAACAAAACTTTTCTGCTGAAACTTTTCTGCTGAACAACTCTTTTCTGCTGAAACTTATTCCCACAAAGGTATTAATACCCGTATTGTTTGCTGGCAGGGAAAAATTAGCTGGATGGTGGTGGTGGGGAAAACCTTCAGCGGGAAAACTGAGTGGAAAGAGCCCTTGGATCGTTGCCTCAAGAGCAGGCAGGTTCCTTCCTCTCCTGATCTTAGCTCTAAAGCACCGAGTTCTGGGTTGCATACACACCATACCCTTAAAACACATTGCTTCCCCTACAAAAAATCCCAGGAACTGTACTGTGCTCCTCAGAGAGTTACATTTCCAGGCACCCTTAAACTACACTTTCCAGGATTCTTTGGGGGCAGCCATGTGCTCTAAAGTTGGCTGTGTTCTAAGGCAGTAAAAGGCTCTGCCATTTTGTATTCATTTCCTTGGGATGCAGGCAGCTCTGTGGGACTCAATTCTGAGCAAGGATTTGAGCACGCAGTAGATCTCTCTCTCTCTCTCTCTCTCTCTCTCTCTCTCTCCATATTTCTAAGGGAGGAAGCCATAGCTAATTTTTAACCGGCTTACTAAATGCAGAAGTTCAGATTATAGTGGCATCTCCCAAGAACAGAATTGCTAAATGTGTGGCAGTTTCAGAAATTGCAGAGGAAGTTATGCTGAAACAGACATGTGCATAAAAATTCCTTATTGTCTAATATTTACAGAAGATGCACGGAAGTTTTGTTATTGCTGCACCGTCTTAATTATGTAAGGTGCAAAGCAGCTTTTCCCGCCCGAGGGCCACTTTCTCTTCCAGGGGCCACATGCCCAGGGCCAGAGATCAAAGTGGGTGGGGCAACAAACGCCAACGTTACCTTTGCACAGCAGGCTGATTTCCACACCTGTTCCTCCTCATTCCAGGTGAGCAAAAAACCATTTGTCAGAGTTCAAGGATGAGGAATCCCAGCCAGGCAAAACACTCAAGAAGGGTGCAAAGGGTGACGCGGGTGGCAGGAGTAGGGCAAGGTGTGGCCTGATGAAATCCTCAGAGACTAGCTAGAGAGGCTGCAGGACATTTGCGGATGGCAGTGAGGCCTCTTCAGCATATCACACTTGCGCTCAGAGATCTGCACTGGCTGCCAATTTGCTACCAGCTGCTCAAGGTGTTACTATTAGCATATGAAGTCCATAACTACTTTGGACCAGTTTACCTGCAAAACGGCCTTACGCCACATGCTCCTTCTTGATCACTTTAATCCATGGAACTGGCACTGCTACAGGGGCCGCATAAGGCCTGTTGTGCATTTGTAAGAACCCGACTGTTTAGTGTGGCAGCGCCTACACTTTGGAACTCCCTGCTTATTGATCTCAAGCAAGAACCTTTGCTATGCTCTTTTCGGCGCCTGCTTAAAACCATTCATCTTTAGACAAGTCAGTTCAGATGCTTAGGAAGCTGAGGTAATATTAACCTGTTTTATAGTATTTTAACTTTTGTATCTTTTAAAGTATGGTTGTAATTTTTTCGTACTTTTATAGTTTTAGCTTCTTGTAGACTGCTTTGAGTAGGGACACGGGTGGCGCTGTGGGTTAAACCACAGAGCCTAGGGCTTGCTGATCAGAAGGTTGGCGGTTTGAATCCCCGCGATGGGGTGAGCTCCCGTTGCTCGGTCCCTGCTCCTGCCAACCTAACAGTTTGAAAGCACGTAAAAAGTGCAAGTAGATAAATAGGTACCGCTCTGGCGGGAACGTCAATGGCGTTTCCGTGCACTGCTCTGGTTCGCCAGAAGCGGCTTAGTCATGCTGGCCACATGACCTGGAAGCTGTACGCCAGCTCCCTCGGCCAATAAAGCGAGATGAGCGCCGCAACCCCAGAGTCGGCCATGACTGGACCCGCTTTGAGGTTTCTTACATTCATATACATTTTATGAAATAAATACATAAGATGTCATTCCTGGGTTGCAGATTCCAACCCCTGCCCCCCCGCTCCCTGCCCAAGCTGTATACGTTTATTATTTCCAGCGCTGGTTTAGTTGCTCTAAGTGGAAAAAATCACCCCCTTGGCCTGCTGTCCTTCTAGCGAGATCTAGCCATGAAGGGTGTTACAGTTTCAGCAAGTTTGGGTGGAAATTCAGGAAGAGGATCAGGCAAACTGCCTCCTGAACCATGATCTGTCACTGTATGGGAAGCACGAGGACAGATTCTGGTAGCAGGAGGTCACTTCCTGCCCCCTGAAGAGAGACCTGTGCCCCCTCCTTCCTGGATTCACCCCCAATGCCATGGGTCACTGTGGAGTTCTTAGAAATTAAGCATGATCCATTCTTCCATTAACCACAACAGGTGATCATCACTCAACAGAGGGTCAAGGAGTCTATGCTGGAAGGGTGGAAATGGAAATAAATGCTTTCTGTTGAAGGCTCAGGGATTGACAGCTGTGGCATCAGCTCTCAAAATAAGCCGTCTCCTCCCAGAGGAAAACATCTGTCTGTGTTATGTGTTGGTCATTGAGCACTGCACCCTCTTTATCTTCAATGAGCAAAGCAGGTCACACAAGAACAATCATTTATTCAGCCTTAAAAACAACAAAACTCATGTTATAATAATAATAATAATTTATTATTTATACCCCGCCCATCTGGCTGGGTTTCCCCGGCCACTCTGGGCGGCTTCCAACCAAATATTAAAAACAATACAGCATCAAACATTAAAAACTTCCCTAAACAGTTGTCTTTTAAAAGTAAAATAGTTGCTTATTGCCTTGACATCAGCTGGGAGGATGATCCACAGGGCAGGCGCCACTACCCAGAAGGCTCTCTGCCTGGTTCCCTGTAACCTCACTTCTCGCAGCGAGGGAACCACCAGAAGGCCCTCGGTGCTGCACCTCAGTGTCCAGGCTGGATGTTGGGGGTGGAGACGCTCCTTCAGGTATACAGGACCAAGGCCGTTTAGGGCTTTAAAGGTCAGCACTGACTCTTTGAATTGTGCTTGGAAATGTACAGGGAGCCAATGAAGATCTATCAGGACTGGTGTAATATGGTCTCAGCGGCCACTCCCAGTCAACAGTCTAGCTGCCGCATTCTGGATTAATTGCAGTTTCAAAGTCACCTTCAAAGGTAGCCCCACATAGAGCGCATTGTAGTAGTCCAAGCGGGAGATAACCAGAGCATGTGCCACTCTGGCCAGACAGTCCACGGGCAGGGAGAGTCTCATCCTGCGTACCAGATGGAGCTGGTAGACAGCTGCCCTGGACACAGAATTGACCTGTGCTCCATGGACAGCTGTGAGTCCAGAATGACTCCCAGGCTGCACACCTGGTCCTTCAGGGGCACAGTTACCCCATTCAGGACCAAGGAGTCCTCCACACCAGCTTGCCCCCTGTCCCCCAAGAACAGTATTTCTGTCTTGTCAGGATGCAACCTCAATCCGCTTTGAGACTGGGCGATAGCTGGCCATATTGGCTGGGTCTAAAGATGTTTTTTTAAGAAGCGGTTTAATGACTACCTCTTTCAGTGGGTCTGGGATGGCTCCCTCACAGAGGGAAGCATTCACCACCCCGCAGAGCCCAGCACTCCCCAGCTCGCTTTTATTAGCCAGGATGGGCAAGGATCATGAAGACAGATGGTTGGTTTCACTCGTCCAAGCAGCCTGTCCACATCCTCAAAGGTAACAGATTGAAATTGATCCCATGCAACTTGACTAGATAGGACTCTGGCACTCTCCCACCCTGGCCCTGCTCCCACGGTGGAGTCTACCTCCTTCCAAATCTGAGCGACTTTATCTGCAAAAAACTTTGCAGAAGCATTGCATGTTGCATGTTGAGGTGCAACTGCAAGCAAAACACGCACACACAGAGAATTCTCTTGAAATAAAAGAAATGGAAATAAGAAATAGAAGGGGAAATCACAAAAGAAGAGTATAAACGAGCAGGCAACACTTGCGGGGAGAGTGACTTGAACATTTTTTAGCCTGGAAAAGAAGAGGATTAGAGGAGATATGGTAGCCATCTTCAAATAACTAAAGGGCTGTGACATGGAATATTTTTTTTCTGCTCTGGAGGATACGACCCAAACCAATGGCTTCAAGTTATAAGAAAGGAGATTCCGACTAAACATCAGGAAGAACATTCAACAGTGGATGCTTTAGTTGAGATTCCTGCAGTGGAGGGGGTTAGACTAGATGGTCCTTGGGGTCCCTTCCAACTTCACAATTCTATGATTCCATTATTCTATGAAGATTGCTTGCAAAAATGTGTACATTAGTCAAACTGGCCTATAAAAATGTACTGATTAGGAGAAATCTGCGCTAAAATGCTGATGAATTTTCAAATGGATTTTAAAAATAACAAGAAGTTGCTGCAAAATGAACGAATTTAAGTTTGGGGGTGTGTGGAAATGAGAAACTGAAAGAGCCCAACATCGACAGACCTTCCTGCAATAAAACAGAAGTCTGGTAGGGCCTTGAATTTGCCAGTAGGTGATTACATCCCAGCTGAAAATAGTGACCTTCTGGGAACACTCCAGTCCTGTAATATTCTGTAAGGCTGCAAGACCGTGTGTGTGTGTGGGGGGGGGGGGTTCATAAAGACCCCAGGTCAAGGCTTCCTGTTCCCACAGTTTCAAACCCTTTAATTGCTTGATGCCATTAATTCTTTTCCAGTTGCAATCCAACGTGTGAAAGGGAGGGCTTTGTTTTGTCTGCACCATGGGTCGAGTTTCCTCCGATTCTGAGCTCAAAGTTTAACATCTTTTTGTGAATTACTGTTGCCCTGTTGTATCACACAACAGCAGTTTGAGGCAGGAAGACAGAATGGGAAATGGGAAATATTATTTTGCTGGGAGAGGTTTTCTCTCCTGTTCAACCTTCTGAGTTCTTTCCTAAAAGGATATATTGTGGAGAGGGATGTCAAAAACAAGTTAAACCACACACAACAAAACACCCCTCCCCTGAAATCCTACCTATAGTTGTGGCCTTTTCCTTTTGGCAGGGCTGTGAATGGTATCCAAGAGGAACTTTCCCAGCCAAGTGCTGAAAACATTTTAAAAAACGGAGAGTGGGGAGCACACAGGGATCGTAAAATTGCAGCCCAAAGTGCCTCCTGTTTGTTTGCCCAGTCCAGGGATTCTGGTCGCTTGAGGCACTCAGAGTTTTCCCGGTCCAGCTCTTCAGAAGGAAGCTGCAGGGGCTTCGTGGTTTGTTGGATCAACGTATTAGCTGGTACTTAGCCAGGCATCTCTGCCTCTCTTGCACCTGCTGTTCTGTAAAACCCAAGCACTGCTTTGACTGATGCATTAAAGCCTTGGGCAGAAACTGATGAGGGCCAGGGCAACCAGCCACCACTGGTGTGTGTACCTGCTTTCTCTCTTTGTGTGTGTGTGTGTGTGTGTGTGTGTGTGTGTGTGTGTGTGTGTGTGAACCTTCTAGGACAGTGGTTCCTAAGCTTTTGGGAGCCCCACTCCCTTGGTTGCATAAGCTCAGGGTAACAATTAATTGCACATTTATTCAAAATCCAATTAAAACTGTTTAATTCCTGTTATGTACTGAGTTGAATAGGATCCAAAAGGCAGCAGTCTGATTGGTCGTAGAACAATAGGATCCAAAATGCAGCAGTCTGATTGGTTCTAGAACAATAGGATTCAGAATGCAGCAGTCTGATTGGTCCTAGAACAATGCAGCAGTATGATTGGTCTGCAGGAGCCACCCAATCCAGCTCCAGATGGAAGTGAATCCAAAACCTGATTGGCCTACAGGAGAATTCTGGAATTAGCCAATCAGGTGCAGCCCATTGTGTAAATAATGTATATAAAGCAGATACTGTGGGGGAACTTTCATTCCTCCTCCCACTATGAGCTGAATAAAGAGCATGAAATCTACTCTTGACTCCGAGTATATTTCAATTCCAACAAAATTGATTAACTTCATCCAGTGATACCAGGTTTTCAGATTCCTTTACACCTCCAACTTCCTCCTGCTTTGCCTCTTAGTGCCCTCCCCCAGGTAATCCCACTGCCCACTTGAGGAACCACTGGTCCAGGAAATTGCCGCTAGGGGTGTGTGAGGGACAATCCTCCCCAGGTGTAGTCTCCAAGAGGCTTGCCCCTACTGCAGCAATTATTCATTCATTCATTTAAAAATATAGGCCGCTTCTTATTCAGAATCTCAAAGTGGTTTACGATAAAGGTAGCAGAGCAAACTGCACAATCACATGTCCACATTTGAGAGGTCACTTAAAATCTGGCCTCCATGTATTGGGAAAGCTCATGCCAAAAAAGTAAGGGACTTTTTAAAGCACCCATGTTGTAAATAAAAATATGCCCTTTCCCCTTATGGGGTATCCAAGAGCCCATTTAGAGTCCTTACATAGGTTCCCTATTGGTAGGAGAAAATAACAGAGGCCAACCAGAGAATATTGAGAAGCAAAGCAGCTAGTAAGCTTGATCTTTATTGATCTGTTGCAACAGGGTGCTCCCCTTACATGCAGGAAAAGAGGAGGACCGACAAAAATGCTGTGCAAGGGCTTATAAAGACTTTTGAAATTCCCATCCTGTAGATCAAGACAGAAACATCATGCATACATCACAGAAGGGGTGTATCCTAAGACCACCCCTCAGATACATCACACCTTCACAAAAACAAGCTGTCTAAAACAGAACATTTGCATGTTGTTTTTCTCCTGTCACAGTTTATCTCCTGTCTGGCAAGTTACTTGATTGGATTGCCTTGGGAGCCTGGCCATTATTTTGTAGTGGTAAAATACTTATTTCCTGGGCCAGGTCACAGGCTCACACCCTATTCATATCTTAAACGTGTCCTTAAGACAGGATTTGTGAGGAAAGAGACAATGGGGAGACTTTTCCAGTTTGACCTTGCAGAGAAAACATTTGGTCAGTTTAGGAATCAAAATGGTTCCAGGTTGGTCTTCCTGTGCTGATCTATGTACGTGTAGTTATGAATATTACCATATATCTAAGACCATAAAATTCCTATCACACCCTCGGTGAAGCGCGAGCCCGACGCGGACGAGGGTTCTTTCCAAGCGGGAAAGCCCTGGCTTTTTGGCCAAAAAAAAAGGAGGTTTTGGGGGCGAGAAAACCTCCCGCGGAACCTCTGGAGGGGGTCCAGGGGTCTAAGCTCCCGGCGGTGCCTACAAGCTGCCAGTTCGGCCGTCAGGTAGCCTCCCAAAAAGAGGCGAAGAGTGCGGTGGAACGAGCAGCGGGCGATCGGGCAGCCATTACTGCGGCCAGATAGCGAAGCCCCGAGTCTGTGGGGAATAGCGCTCCGCTCTCGATGCAAAGAAACTCGGACGCATAACATCTAATTTTGCTCAATTAAACAACAAGGAAGTCTCCGAGCAAAAAGAGAAGAGCCTCGAGTTCAGCGCCTGTTTGGGATCTTTGGAAGACGCAGAGCCGTTTACAGAGCCTAAAGTGAAAGTGAGTCGCCGCTGGCGGTTACTGTTGCCGTCTCCCCCAAAGTATCAGTAAATGGAGGAGAATTGTTGCAGTTTAAGGAGGAGAAGACAATAAGGGGGAGCAGAGGAGGTCTGTAAGTTAAAGAAGAGACCTCAATTTCAGCGGGGGGCAATAGAGTGACTAACTTCATTACCCATTAATTATCTGGGGCAAACTGGGACGCTAAGAGAAATCTCCGACGCCATTTTATTGGACTCTAAGGAACATTTTGGCAGAGACAGAGGATTTATATTCTTAACACCTTCTGGACGGTAACGGACATAGCCATCCTCTTTCCTGATGTAATCCTTCTTTGAGTTATGTGTTCCTTCTTCGAGTTATGAAAATAACACTCTGAAAACTGTTTAATATTGGAGAATCCCTTTATAAAACTTTGATAGAGGTATCCCCCCAGTGGCTGGAGTTAATATTACATCCCAATTCTGGAAATTTCCGGTGAGGGATATTCCAGGACCTTCGGCTGTTGGGATACTTTAGGACAGCAGAGATAACTGAGAACTAATTGCTTTTGATTAAGCATACCCTCCTAGAAGCGTATTCATTCACCTTATCTCTACTCACGTCACTATTCAATCTCTACCGGTGTTACTTAAAATTGGTTTCCACAAACTCTATGCTACTCTATGTTAATACTAACACTATACCTGATTTGTAGAGCATCTTGACAAAATAGACGGTTTGGAACACCTGACTACAGTTTAACTACCCCCTTGACGGGGCGAGGATTAGCCCAATTGGGGGCAAGAAGAAAATAAGCAGAACCAATTGGCTACAAACTGCAGCTTCTTTGATTCTGGACTTCTTAAGGGACTACACGACCTACTTTTTTCTCTTCTTCTTCTCTGTTTTTCTTTTTCTCTGCATTGTATAAGCAAGTGATATAAGCAATTGATTTTCTGTTACCTTGATATTTTGATATTCTGATACCTTTACATATATATATATATATATACTACATATATATATATATATATCCATAACTTTTATTTATTGACATACCTTTTTCTCTTTTTTTTTACTTACAAAAAATGTTACATACACAGAAAAAAGGGGCAGAGGGGGGGACCCCTACAGATAGGAGAGCCTCTAAGCAGGAAACAGAATTTAGAACAGAAATATTGAGAATGTTTGCAGAGATAAAACAAAGTGAGAAAAATCTGGAGACAAAATTAGAACAGGTCGATAACAAAATTGGGAAAATGGATAGGAAAATTGAAGAGACAGTTAATGAACTGAAAGGACAGATTAAAGCGGTATCGAAAAGAGTTGATGAGGGATTTAAGAAAACAAAACAGGAAATGAAAGAGATGAAGCGGGAAGAAGATAAGATGAAAAATGAGATAGCAGATTTAAACAAGATGCAGGAAGAAATAAAAGATTCTATTGCAATGAATGAATTGAAACAGAGAGAAGTGAACTTAAGATTGAGACAAGTTCCGGAGATACAAAACGAAAATATAAGAGAAAGATTGGTAAAGGAAATAGCGCTGTGGTTAGAACTCTCAGAAGACGAAGTAGGAAAAACAATACAAAATGCTTTTAGAATGAAAATCAGGACAAATAAAGCAAAGAAATTTCCGGGTGACTGTCTGATCACATTTAAGGACAGAGAGATGAGAAATTTGATCTTACAAAGGAACAGAGAGAAAAGGCTCTACATTGAAGGAAGTTACATAATCATCTTTAAAGACATACCAATAAGACTGTTAAAACGAAGAGAAGCGTACAAACCGCTGGTGCAAATACTCAAGAGAAACAGGATTGACTTCAGATGGGAATTCCCGGAAGGTGTTTCGTTTTTCTACAAAGGGGTGAAAAGAAGACTGACTAGTCCTGAGGAAATAGGAAAATTCACAAGAAGATATAAAGAACTGCAGATAGAGGAGGGAGAGCCCAAAGGAGCGGAAGGAGGAGGAGGATCAAGGGAGGAATCGGATCTAGGAGAAGAAGAGGAGCAGATTGGAAAAGAAGTAGAAGAGGAGGAAGAAGAGGGAGAAGGAACAGACAGACTATAAGGTTAAAGTTTAAGTTTAAATAACTAAAAAAAAAAAAAAAGAATGACATTAAAACTTTGGAGCTGGAACATCAATGGGATGAATGATAAAAAAAAACGAAACAGAACTGAACACATTTTAAAAAAGAAGAATTTAGACATCATATGCCTACAAGAAACACACGTGGCAAGAAAGCATAGGAAAGTCCTGATCAACAAAAGGTTAGGAAATGAATTCATTTCCTCGGACAGAGAGAAAAAAAGAGGTGTTGTACTATATATTAAAAGTAAAATTGAATCGCAACAACTATTTAAAGATGAGGAGGGGAGAATCATAGCGGCTCAAATCAATTGGCAAGGGGAGAATCTGATAATCGTCGGTATTTATGCACCAAATGAAAACAAAGCAGAGTTCTATAGGTCACTGGAGGACAAACTTTTTGAATATATGGATAAAAAAATAATATTAATGGGAGATATGAACGGCGTGGTTTCATTGGAAATGGACAGACTAAGAAAGGGAGAGAATAAAGATGGGAAACTACCTAAGACATTCTTCACGATGGTAAAGAACTGTAATTTAACGGACATTTGGAGACTTAGGCACCCACTGGAGAAGCAATTTACATTTTACTCAGATCCGAATCAATCCTTTTCAAGAATAGACCAAATATGGGTATCGAACGAATTAACGCCGAGAATTCAACAAATTGAAATACAGGCCAAAGTGATTTCAGACCATAGCCCACTGGAAATGGAGCTAAAAGGCTTTGAAGAAAGAACTTTCAGGTGGAGATTGAATGATAACCTATTAGATGACCAAAAGTTTGTGGAGAAAATACAAAAAAAGTTAGCTGAATATTTTCTAGATAATATGGATAAAGGCACAAAAACAAGTGTGGTTTGGGACGCGAGCAAGGCAGTAATGAGAGGCCTCTTCATCCAGCAAAATGCACTGAAAAAAAATAATAAGGAAAAAAAGATGAAAGAAATTCTAAGACAGATTATGGATAAAGAACAAAAATTGATTAAAAAACCTAACAACACAAAGACAAAGCAGGAAATAAAGATTTTACAAACTCAGTATTCAATGTTAATAAATAAAGAGGTTGAATGGAATATCAAAAGATTAAGACAGAAAAATTTTGAGTTTGCAAATAAATCAGGAAAATGGCTCGCGTGGCAAGTGAAGAAGAGAAAGGAACAGAACACAATTAACAAAATTGAGATAAATGGAGAAGAAACAGCGGATCCGAAAGAAATTAGAAAAAGATTTGTGGACTTTTATAAACAACTATACAGAAATAGAGAAAGGAATAATAAGAAAAAGATAGAAAGATATTTAAAAGAGAAAGCGATAAGGAAGATATCGACTGACCAAAAAGAGCAGTTGAATGCCCCAATTTCCAAAGAAGAAGTAGAAGAAGTGATTAACGAACTGAAAAGAGGGAAGGCACCGGGCCCGGATGGACTAACAGCCAGCTATTATAAAGAATTAAAAGATAGGTTAATGGCCCCATTGATTGAAGTAATGAACAACATCTTAAAAATAAGGGATATTCCAGAAACATGGAAAGAAGCCTTTATTACAGTAATCCCAAAACAAGACTCAGATTTAACCCAAGTGAAAAATTACAGGCCCATTTCGTTATTAAATACTGATTATAAGATCTATGCAGGAATCCTAGCCAAAAGATTGAAAAAGATATTAGTAAGAATCATCCATGAGGACCAAGGGGGCTTCCTGCCGGGCAGACAATTAAGAAATAACATAAGGAATGTTATAAATATTATTGAATATCTGTCCGATAGGGGTGATAAACAAGTAAGCTTAATATTCGTGGATGCGGAGAAGGCGTTCGACAATGTAAGTTGGGAATTTATGTTAGAGAACTTAGAATTAATGGACGTGGGCCGAGATTTCCTTAATGGCATAAGGGCTATCTACACAGAACAGACGGCAAAATTGATTGTAAACAATGTTATCACGGAAGACATAAAAATATCAAAAGGAACAAGGCAGGGATGCCCATTGTCACCGCTGTTATTTATAACCGTTCTGGAAGTTCTATTAAATGCAATTAGAGAGAATAAGAGAATAAAAGGGGTAACTTTAGGTGTAAATGAATATAAGGTGAAAGCCTTCGCTGACGATGTGGTGTTGACCGTGGAGGAGCCAACAGAAAGTATAAGAGAGGTCCTAGGTGAGATGGAGCAATTTGGGAAGGTAGCGGGATTCAGATTAAATAAGAGTAAGACCAAAATGATGGTAAAAAATATGGACCAAGATACGATCGTAAAAATACAGCAAGATACAGAGATTGAAGTGGTAAAAAAGGTTAAATATTTAGGAATCTGGCTATCAAATAAGAACATTGACCTATACCAATACAATTATTTACCAGTATGGAAGGGAATAAAGAAAGATTTGGAGGTGTGGGCAAGATTGAAATTATCACTATGGGGAAGAATTTCTATGATAAAAATGATGGTGCTACCTAGATTACTATTTCTATTTCAAACTATACCCATTATAAAGGGTATAGGAGTTTTTAAAGAATGGCAAAGGGTGATATCAAGATATATCTGGGAAGGGAAGAAACCAAGAATTAAACATAAATTGTTAATAGATGCGAAAGAGAGAGGCGGATTCGCCCTACCAGATATGAGAATGTATTATGAGGCAGCATGTTTGTGTTGGTTAAGGGATTGGGTAAAGTTGGAAAACAAGGAGTTGTTAGATTTGGAGGGATTTAATAATAGATTCGGGTGGCACGCGTACCTGTGGTGTGAAAAGAAGAGGGTCCACAAAGGTTTTGGGAATCACATATTTAGAGGTCCACTAATAGAGGTTTGGGATAGATACAAAAACATTCTGGAAACAAAGGTTCCGCATTGGTTATCACCGTTAGAAATAATGTGTGTGAAGAAAATCAATATGAGAGACAAGTGGGGTACCTATGGAGAAATGGTAACTTACGAAGAAGGGAAGTGGAAAATGAAACCATATGACCAAGTAAAATTATATATGTATGATTGGCTGCATTATTTTCAGGTAAATGAAAGATTCAAAAAAGATTTGAAGGAAAGGGGGTATGATGGAAAAGAATCAAGATTTCAAAAAGAAATAATAAATAATGAGAACAAAAATCTGTCAAAAATGTACAAAATACTGTTGGAATGGTATACGAAGGATGAGGAGGTAAAATCAGTAATGGTTCAGTGGGGAAAAGATTTTGGATATAGTGTTCAATTGAGGGATTGGGAAAGGCTGTGGAGAGAAAACATAAAGTTTACGGCATGTACGTTATTGAAGGAAAATCTGATGAAGATGCTGTACAGATGGTACATAACACCCGTAAAACTGGCTAAGATGTATAAGGTGGACAATAAATGCTGGAAATGCAAATATAAAGAAGGGACATTCTTCCACCAGTGGTGGGAGTGTAAAAAAGTTAAAGGCTTCTGGGAAAATATTTATAACGAGATGAAAAAAATACTAAAATATACTTTTGTGAAAAAGCCAGAAGCCTTCTTATTAGGCATAGTAGGAAATGAGATTAGAAGGAAAGACCGTAAATTTTTCCAATACAGTGTAACGGCAGCCAGAATCGTGATAGCCCAGAAGTGGAAGCAAGAGGAGATTCCAACAGTAGAAGAGTGGAGAGCTAAATTGATAGACTACTTAGAGCTAGATAAATTAACTGGGAAAATTAGATACATTAAGGATCAAAAATTTATTGAGGATTGGGGAAAATTTGTGGGGTATCTGGAAAAAAACTGTGGTGTAAATATAACGTTAGCGGGGTTTAAAGAGGCACTGTAAAGAATAAATAAGTATTGTTTATTAGAAATAATGAAAGCATGGTGAAATTTTTGGCAATATGAAAGAAGGAATGTGTACAAAAGTTATTTCTACGAACGATGTTCAACGACGCTGAAGGAAGTCCAAATGGATATGATTTGATATGTTATGGAAAATGTATGATCACTGTGTTGATATATATATATATATATTCTTTTTTTCTTTATTTTTCTTTTGTTTTTTGTTCTTTTCAATTTTTGTTGTTTTTAAAACTGCAATAAAAAATAACTAAAAAAAAAATGAAAGCACGTAAAAAGTGCAAGTAGATAAATAGGTACCGCTCTGGCGGGAACGTCAATGGCGTTTCCGTGCACTGCTCTGGTTCGCCAGAAGCGGCTTAGTCATGCTGGCCACATGACCTGGAAGCTGTACGCCAGCTCCCTCGGCCAATAAAGCGAGATGAGCGCCGCAACCCCAGAGTCGGCCATGACTGGACCCGCTTTGAGGTTTCTTACATTCATATACATTTTATGAAATAAATACATAAGATGTCATTCCTGGGTTGCAGATTCCAACCCCTGCCCCCCCGCTCCCTGCCCAAGCTGTATACGTTTATTATTTCCAGCGCTGGTTTAGTTGCTCTAAGTGGAAAAAATCACCCCCTTGGCCTGCTGTCCTTCTAGCGAGATCTAGCCATGAAGGGTGTTACAGTTTCAGCAAGTTTGGGTGGAAATTCAGGAAGAGGATCAGGCAAACTGCCTCCTGAACCATGATCTGTCACTGTATGGGAAGCACGAGGACAGATTCTGGTAGCAGGAGGTCACTTCCTGCCCCCTGAAGAGAGACCTGTGCCCCCTCCTTCCTGGATTCACCCCCAATGCCATGGGTCACTGTGGAGTTCTTAGAAATTAAGCATGATCCATTCTTCCATTAACCACAACAGGTGATCATCACTCAACAGAGGGTCAAGGAGTCTATGCTGGAAGGGTGGAAATGGAAATAAATGCTTTCTGTTGAAGGCTCAGGGATTGACAGCTGTGGCATCAGCTCTCAAAATAAGCCGTCTCCTCCCAGAGGAAAACATCTGTCTGTGTTATGTGTTGGTCATTGAGCACTGCACCCTCTTTATCTTCAATGAGCAAAGCAGGTCACACAAGAACAATCATTTATTCAGCCTTAAAAACAACAAAACTCATGTTATAATAATAATAATAATTTATTATTTATACCCCGCCCATCTGGCTGGGTTTCCCCGGCCACTCTGGGCGGCTTCCAACCAAATATTAAAAACAATACAGCATCAAACATTAAAAACTTCCCTAAACAGTTGTCTTTTAAAAGTAAAATAGTTGCTTATTGCCTTGACATCAGCTGGGAGGATGATCCACAGGGCAGGCGCCACTACCCAGAAGGCTCTCTGCCTGGTTCCCTGTAACCTCACTTCTCGCAGCGAGGGAACCACCAGAAGGCCCTCGGTGCTGCACCTCAGTGTCCAGGCTGGATGTTGGGGGTGGAGACGCTCCTTCAGGTATACAGGACCAAGGCCGTTTAGGGCTTTAAAGGTCAGCACTGACTCTTTGAATTGTGCTTGGAAATGTACAGGGAGCCAATGAAGATCTATCAGGACTGGTGTAATATGGTCTCAGCGGCCACTCCCAGTCAACAGTCTAGCTGCCGCATTCTGGATTAATTGCAGTTTCAAAGTCACCTTCAAAGGTAGCCCCACATAGAGCGCATTGTAGTAGTCCAAGCGGGAGATAACCAGAGCATGTGCCACTCTGGCCAGACAGTCCACGGGCAGGGAGAGTCTCATCCTGCGTACCAGATGGAGCTGGTAGACAGCTGCCCTGGACACAGAATTGACCTGTGCTCCATGGACAGCTGTGAGTCCAGAATGACTCCCAGGCTGCACACCTGGTCCTTCAGGGGCACAGTTACCCCATTCAGGACCAAGGAGTCCTCCACACCAGCTTGCCCCCTGTCCCCCAAGAACAGTATTTCTGTCTTGTCAGGATGCAACCTCAATCCGCTTTGAGACTGGGCGATAGCTGGCCATATTGGCTGGGTCTAAAGATGTTTTTTTAAGAAGCGGTTTAATGACCACCTCTTTCAGTGGGTCTGGGATGGCTCCCTCACAGAGGGAAGCATTCACCACCCCGCAGAGCCCAGCACTCCCCAGCTCGCTTTTATTAGCCAGGATGGGCAAGGATCATGAAGACAGATGGTTGGTTTCACTCGTCCAAGCAGCCTGTCCACATCCTCAAAGGTAACAGATTGAAATTGATCCCATGCAACTTGACTAGATAGGACTCTGGCACTCTCCCACCCTGGCCCTGCTCCCACGGTGGAGTCTACCTCCTTCCAAATCTGAGCGACTTTATCTGCAAAAAACTTTGCAGAAGCATTGCATGTTGCATGTTGAGGTGCAACTGCAAGCAAAACACGCACACACAGAGAATTCTCTTGAAATAAAAGAAATGGAAATAAGAAATAGAAGGGGAAATCACAAAAGAAGAGTATAAACGAGCAGGCAACACTTGCGGGGAGAGTGACTTGAACATTTTTTAGCCTGGAAAAGAAGAGGATTAGAGGAGATATGGTAGCCATCTTCAAATAACTAAAGGGCTGTGACATGGAATATTTTTTTTCTGCTCTGGAGGATACGACCCAAACCAATGGCTTCAAGTTATAAGAAAGGAGATTCCGACTAAACATCAGGAAGAACATTCAACAGTGGATGCTTTAGTTGAGATTCCTGCAGTGGAGGGGGTTAGACTAGATGGTCCTTGGGGTCCCTTCCAACTTCACAATTCTATGATTCCATTATTCTATGAAGATTGCTTGCAAAAATGTGTACATTAGTCAAACTGGCCTATAAAAATGTACTGATTAGGAGAAATCTGCGCTAAAATGCTGATGAATTTTCAAATGGATTTTAAAAATAACAAGAAGTTGCTGCAAAATGAACGAATTTAAGTTTGGGGGTGTGTGGAAATGAGAAACTGAAAGAGCCCAACATCGACAGACCTTCCTGCAATAAAACAGAAGTCTGGTAGGGCCTTGAATTTGCCAGTAGGTGATTACATCCCAGCTGAAAATAGTGACCTTCTGGGAACACTCCAGTCCTGTAATATTCTGTAAGGCTGCAAGACCGTGTGTGTGTGTGGGGGGGGGGGGTTCATAAAGACCCCAGGTCAAGGCTTCCTGTTCCCACAGTTTCAAACCCTTTAATTGCTTGATGCCATTAATTCTTTTCCAGTTGCAATCCAACGTGTGAAAGGGAGGGCTTTGTTTTGTCTGCACCATGGGTCGAGTTTCCTCCGATTCTGAGCTCAAAGTTTAACATCTTTTTGTGAATTACTGTTGCCCTGTTGTATCACACAACAGCAGTTTGAGGCAGGAAGACAGAATGGGAAATGGGAAATATTATTTTGCTGGGAGAGGTTTTCTCTCCTGTTCAACCTTCTGAGTTCTTTCCTAAAAGGATATATTGTGGAGAGGGATGTCAAAAACAAGTTAAACCACACACAACAAAACACCCCTCCCCTGAAATCCTACCTATAGTTGTGGCCTTTTCCTTTTGGCAGGGCTGTGAATGGTATCCAAGAGGAACTTTCCCAGCCAAGTGCTGAAAACATTTTAAAAAACGGAGAGTGGGGAGCACACAGGGATCGTAAAATTGCAGCCCAAAGTGCCTCCTGTTTGTTTGCCCAGTCCTGGGATTCTGGTCACTTGAGGCACTCAGAGTTTTCCCGGTCCAGCTCTTCAGAAGGAAGCTGCAGGGGCTTCGTGGTTTGTTGGATCAACGTATTAGCTGGTACTTAGCCAGGCATCTCTGCCTCTCTTGCACCTGCTGTTCTGTAAAACCCAAGCACTGCTTTGACTGATGCATTAAAGCCTTGGGCAGAAACTGATGAGGGCCAGGGCAACCAGCCACCACTGGTGTGTGTACCTGCTTTCTCTCTTTGTGTGTGTGTGTGTGTGTGTGTGTGTGTGTGTGAACCTTCTAGGACAGTGGTTCCTAAGCTTTTGGGAGCCCCACTCCCTTGGTTGCATAAGCTCAGGGTAACAATTAATTGCACATTTATTCAAAATCCAATTAAAACTGTTTAATTCCTGTTATGTACTGAGTTGAATAGGATCCAAAAGGCAGCAGTCTGATTGGTCGTAGAACAATAGGATCCAAAATGCAGCAGTCTGATTGGTTCTAGAACAATAGGATTCAGAATGCAGCAGTCTGATTGGTCCTAGAACAATGCAGCAGTATGATTGGTCTGCAGGAGCCACCCAATCCAGCTCCAGATGGAAGTGAATCCAAAACCTGATTGGCCTACAGGAGAATTCTGGAATTAGCCAATCAGGTGCAGCCCATTGTGTAAATAATGTATATAAAGCAGATACTGTGGGGGAACTTTCATTCCTCCTCCCACTATGAGCTGAATAAAGAGCATGAAATCTACTCTTGACTCCGAGTATATTTCAATTCCAACAAAATTGATTAACTTCATCCAGTGATACCAGGTTTTCAGATTCCTTTACACCTCCAACTTCCCCCTGCTTTGCCTCTTAGTGCCCTCCCCCAGGTAATCCCACTGCCCACTTGAGGAACCACTGGTCCAGGAAATTGCCGCTAGGGGTGTGTGAGGGACAATCCTCCCCAGGTGTAGTCTCCAAGAGGCTTGCCCCTACTGCAGCAATTATTCATTCATTCATTTAAAAATATAGGCCGCTTCTTATTCAGAATCTCAAAGTGGTTTACGATAAAGGTAGCAGAGCAAACTGCACAATCACATGTCCACATTTGAGAGGTCACTTAAAATCTGGCCTCCATGTATTGGGAAAGCTCATGCCAAAAAAGTAAGGGACTTTTTAAAGCACCCATGTTGTAAATAAAAATATGCCCTTTCCCCTTATGGGGTATCCAAGAGCCCATTTAGAGTCCTTACATAGGTTCCCTATTGGTAGGAGAAAATAACAGAGGCCACCAGAGAATATTGAGAAGCAAAGCAGCTAGTAATCTTGATCTTTATTGATCTGTTGCAACAGGGTGCTCCCCTTACATGCAGGAAAAGAGGAGGACCCACAAAAATGCTGTGCAAGGGCTTATAAAGACTTTTGAAATTCCCATCCTGTAGATCAAGACCACCCCCCAGAAACATCATGCATACATCACAGAAGGGGTGTATCCTAAGACCACCCCTCAGATACATCACACCTTCACAAAAACAAGCTGTCTAAAACAGAACATTTGCATGTTGTTTTTCTCCTGTCGCAGTTTATCTCCTGTCTGGCAAGTTACTTGATTGGATTGCCTTGGGAGCCTGGCCATTATTTTGTAGTGGTAAAATACTTATTTCCTGGGCCAGGTCACAGGCTCACACCCTATTCATATCTTAAACGTGTCCTTAAGACAGGATTTGTGAGGAAAGAGACAATGGGGAGACTTTTCCAGTTTGACCTTGCAGAGAAAACATTTGGTCAGTTTAGGAATCAAAATGGTTCCAGGTTGGTCTTCCTGTGCTGATCTATGTACGTGTAGTTATGAATATTACCATATATCTAAGACCATAAAATTCCTATCACACCCACCAGGAACAAACAGTGAAGTGCCTGTTGCATCATAGGTAGGCACCACAGCTGCCTACACACAATACACGGAAAGCACATTCAGTCCCTCAAAGATTTCTGTGCACTGCAGTTTCCCCCACGCCTCCTGCCCCAACAGAGCTGCAAGTCCCAGCAACCCTGAACAAACTGCAGTGCCCATAATTCTTTGAGGGGGAAATGTGTTTCAAAAGTGTCTTAAAGGTACAGTGTGTCCGCAGCCAAAGAAATGCCTGTCCAGTGGATTTCTGTCCAAAGGTGGATTCATCATTTCATCATCATTTTTTAATTTGTATACCATCTTTCTAACTTACAATAGTCAAGGCGGTTTACAAGCTGAAGAAACAAAAAATGTACATCTTATAACGATCTAATGCAATACAAAAATGTGATAATAAAACTTTAAAATAGGCAACCTACATCAAAAAAGTAACATTCAACAATCATTAAAAAGGTAAAGGTACCCCTGCACGTACGGGCCAGTCTTGCCAGACTCTAGGGTTGTGCGCTCATCTCACTCTATAGGCCGGGAGCCAGTGCTGTCCGCAGACACTTCCGGGTCACGTGGCCAGCGTGACAAGCTGTATCTGGCGAGCCTTTTACCTTCCTGCTGCTAAGCGGTCCCTATTTATCTACTTGCACCCAGAGGTGCTTTCGAACTGCTAGGTTGGCAGGCGCTGGGACCGAATGACGGGAGCGCACCCCGCCGCAGGGATTCGAACCGCCGACCATGCGATCGGCAAGTCCTAGGCGCTGAGGTTTTACCCACAGCGCCACCCGCGTCCCCTCAACAATCATTAGAATAGTATTAACTAATAATTAACTAATAATTAAATATAATAACATATAAAAGTTAAACAGAAATCCACTCAACAGTTACAATAAATAATTTCTAAACTATAATCAATAAAACAACGGCAAGCCACAGTACATAAAATAATACAATACAAATTGAGAAGCAGAGACTAGAGGGTGGGGCAAGGCAGGTGGAAAGAGGCCTTGCCTGATGGAGTCTCTCCCCTCCCCTCAAAGGATTTCGCACCTTTGATAATTCTTGGCTTTTAACAGCGTTGTAAGGACACATGACCGCCACCTGCTGGCCATAAAATGATTTCTCCTAGACTAGAATCACCTGCAGAGTCTCATGTTCCTTATTTATTGCATTTCTATCGTGCCTTTCTTCTAAGGAGCTCAAGGTGGAGTGTGTGGTTCTCCTTCTCATGAAATCCAGACAACAACCCTGTGAGATAGGCTAGGCTGAAAGTAGTAGTGACTGGGTTAGGGTCATCCAGTGTGCTTTGTGAACAAGCGGGGATTCGAACCCTAGTCTCACAGGTCCTAGTCTGACACTAACCACTACACCACACTGGCACATACTTATTTACTTAATTTCTATACCGCCCTATACTGGGAGGTCTCAGCAAAGTTTTTGTAGGAACTGTGATTAGCCAGCACCGGCGGGACGATCCTGGGCCCGATCCACGCGGGGCTCCAAGGTTGCTTTTCACAAGAAAACTCTTTGGAGTCCAATAGTGACAATTTAATGAAGTCTGGGCTCGCCCGACACTCTAGCCCCATAGACCACACTGCATCTGAGCCCAAATCCTCTGTGGGCTGCGGCGCACACCTATCTGAAGGAGCGTCTCCACCCCCCTTGTTCTGCCCGGACACTGAGGTCCAGCACCGAGGGCCTTCTGGCGGTTCCATCGCTGCGAGAAGCCAAGTTACAGGGAACCAGGCAGAGGGCCTTCTCGGTAGTGGCACCCTCCCTGTGGAACGCCCTCCCACCAGATGTCAAAGAGAACAAAAACTACCAGACTTTTAGAAGACATCTGAAAGCAGCCCTGTTTAGGGAAGCTTTTAATGTTTGATGTATTACAGTATTTTAATTTTTTTTTGGAAGCCGCCCAGAGTGGCTGGGGAAGCCCAGCCAGATGGGCGGGGTATAAATAATAAATTGTTGTTGTTGTTGTTTAGTCGTTTAGTCGTGTCCAACTCTCCCTGACCCCATGGACCAGAGCACGCCTTCCACTGCCTCCCGCAGTTTGGTCAAAATTATCATCATCATCATCATCATCACCACCATCATCTCCGCCTCGCCCCCCTCCCAGGGCTGTTGTGGGATGCAAACACAGCAGCCGCGAGTTCCGCAGGCGAAGGGAGCGAGGGGATCCCGGGCGGCGCGCGCCTGCCGCTCCTTCCCCAGCCCCGCCCCCTCGGCTAGCCCCGCCCCGCGCAGGTACTTCTGCCGGTCGCGATGCTCGGCGCGGAGGCTGCTCGCGCTTTCCACGGGGGCGCAGATGGGATCCGAGCAGCGCCGCCGCCTTGCCTCCAGCCTCGCCCGGTGGGCCAGCCGCCTGCTGCTGCTACCGCTGCTTCTTCCCTCCGCCGTCGCGTCGCGGCCGGCCGGGCCCAGGATCGTCTCGCCGGCGCTGGGTAAGCGGAGCACCGGAGAGGATCCTGCTGGTCCCGCTCCTCCTTTGGGCGCCGGCGGCTCGCTTTGCGGGAGAGAGGGGATTTCGGGAAGGGGCGCGCGGCAGTGGGGTATAGTGGGGAGAGCGCTGGACGCGGACCGGGGAGAGGCCGGGGTTCAGATCCCGCCGCACCCCGCGCTCAATGACCTTGGAGGCCGTTCAGCCTCGCCTACCTCGCAGGGTGGTTGTGGTTGTGTGGGGATTAGATGAGGCACATTGCCTTGAGCTTCGTGGACGGAAAGGTGAGATAGAAGTGCAACCAGTCGATCAATAAACATTGCTTAGCGTGTTTCACTGCATTTCCTTCAACAGAATTACTGTACAGAGAAAAGGAAGGTTCAATTTTTAGTTCTTAAGGGTGCCTGCTTTGACATGACCTCTGCAGCGTTCAGTGGTGCCTACTCTTGTGCAAAGGGCTCCAAGCACGCTGGCACTCTTGCAGTTAAGTTTGTGAGCTTTGTGAACTTAAGTCAGTTTCCCCACTCCAAAGGCTGTAATTCCCTGTGTGCTTACCTGGGAGTAAGCCTCATTGAATTCAGTGGAACTTGCCTCTGAGCAGGCATGCATATGATTGTATGGGTACATTAGGGAAGAAAGTCTCTGTGTATTTACTCAGAAGTAACTGCACTGCTTTCAGTGGGTTTACTCCCTGGTAGGGATGACTGAATCTGTCCATTTTGGTGTCTTGATTTTGCAATCTTAATTTCAGTTCTCCACATTAGTGTTATTTTTATATATTTTTCAAGAAGAGGTACTCTTGAAAATTTGTCAGCATTTTAGTCTGTGTTTCTCCTAAAATGCACATTTATTTGTACAGTATGTTTTGCCTAATACGTCTTTGCAAAGCAATTACCGTATCTGCATGCATAAGTTACTTTCACTAATATGCAGTTCTAATTGATATGGGACCCATGTGCCCACACTTACCCGGGAGTAATCCCCACTGAACACAGTGCAATTTCGATCTGAGCAAACGGCACAGTTTGGCCTAGTAGTCTGAATCTCTGCCTAAGAGCAAGAGAGCTGGGTTCAAATCTCTCTCCCGTGTGTGAGACCCGCTGGACAGCCCTGGGCCAGCCGAGGATTCACCCTCTGCTTTCACCTCACAAGAGGGAGAGTCTGCACTGCGGGACACAAAGTGTTCAGCCTGAGTCTTTTCTGTGCCAAGAACTCACTTAGTGGTCTTGTGCGGTTCAGCCTTGGCTGCCTTACCTGCTCTGGGGAGACAATACTAGCCTAAATAAAGATTGGGGAATGATTTTTCTTTCTGGTATATTTATGCCATCTCCCTGCCAAGGAGCTCTGGGTGCCTGGCATGTAATTTCCCTCCTCTCCCGTTATTCTTTCGACAACGCTGTGAGGTAGGAGACGGGGACTGAGCCATGGCCACCCTGTGAATTTCATAGCTGAGCAGGGATTCAACTGGCCGTTCTTGCCTTCTGCCTATTGCTTGTGAAATGATTCAAACACTTTCAGAGACTCCATGGGGGTGACCAATGTGGTTCCATCGAGATATTGTTCATTAGTGTATTGCAGGCACGTCCAACTCCCAAGAGACTGTGATCTACTCACTCTATAAAAATACTGGCTGGGATCTACCCATGGTTATTTATTGACAGGCAAAAGTTGTGAGCTTTTTTTAGGGGAGCCAAAGCTTTTTCTGGTGGTAGTGGGGAAGAGATCTACCGTGATCCACCACAGATCTCCAGTGATCTACCGTAGGTGTCCAGTGATCTACTGGTAGACCACGACCTACCTGTTGGACATGCCTGGTATATTGCATTTCTATACTGCCTCTTTCTGAGCTCACGGTGGCAGACCCCATCCTCAACAACAATTCTCTGATAGGCAGGGTGGGCTGACAGGCAGAGAGCGGCTCAGGATCAGACCCAGTGGACTTCATGGATCAGTGGGGATTTGAATCTGGGTGTCTCCAAGGTTTTAGCTCCTCTCTCTCCCTCCCCTCTAATAAATTAAGAATAAGAATACCTGTAAATTTATTACTTGTGCCCCAGCCACTCTGGGTGGCTTCCAACAGAATCTAGCAGAACACAGCAAAACATCAGGCACTGAAAACTTCCCCAAACAGGGCTGCCTTCAGATGTCTATGGAAAGTCATAGAATTGTTCATCTCCTTGACGTCTGAAGGGAGGGCGCCACTACCGAGAAGGCCCTCTGCCTGGTTCCCTTGTAACTTCGCTTCTTGCAGTGAGGGAACCGGCAGAAGGAGGAGGAGGACCTCAGTGTCCGGGCTGAACGATGGGGGTGGAGACACTCCTTCAGGTATACTGAAGGTCAGTACCAACACTTTGAATTGTGCTCGGAAACATACTGGGAGCTGACGTAGATCCTTTAGGACCGGTGTTACCGGTATATCGCCCTGGCGGCCGCTCCAGGTTACCAGTCTAGCTGCTGCAATCTGGATTAGTTGTAGTTTCAGAGTCAGCTTCGAAGATGGAGTGTTCGAAGAGGACTGTTTTTCCCCACTGTTGGGTTGCTTAGGAATGAGAAGTGGGGGAGAATGTTGGCTTCCCTGCAGTGTTTGCACGTAGACTCTTCTTCAGCAGCATTCTGCCGTAGACATACAGCGTTTTATTTATGTTACACAATTTATACAGGGAAGGCACCTGCTTCATATCAATAGGCGAGGAGTTCCTGCCACGCTAATGATACATGTCACATAACCTCTGGATTGTGGGGGTGGCTCTGTGGAGGCATGATGATCCCTGCCCTATATCAGAGGAGATAGAGAAGTAGGTGACTCTCTGGCCCTTTGGCTGGTATATCCAAAGGACATTAACAGGGTTTTGGAGAGCTGATCTTTCTGAGCTATATCAATGAGGGTTGTGGTTTCATTTTTTAAAAGAAGTGTCCCACCTTGTTTTAAGGGGGTGACAGGTGTTGGGGACCTATAATGTGGGGATCCATAGCATAGAAAATGGGTTGCAGGGGTCCCCAAACTAAGGCCCATGGGCCAAATAAGGCCCGAGGGATTCATTTATCCGGCTCGTGGCACCGCCGACTGCCGCCACCCGCTCTTACTGGCGCTGTACTGCGCGGCTGACCTCTTCCGGATCGGAGGAACACTGGAAATCGCTTGTACGCATGCGCAAGCATTATTTGCGCATGCACAAGCTTTATTTGCTCATGCGCAAGCATTATTTTCGGTGCACATCCAGGTCGGAGGAGGCCCGTGCACATGCACACAAGCTATTTCTGGTGCTCCTCCGACCTGGAAGTGCGCCGGAAATAGCGTGTGCGCATGCGTATGGGCACAAGCTTCCCCGCGTGATCAGCGCTGGAGACACCGGCGGCCTCCAGCTGTCGTGGAGAGCAGCCATGACTTGCCCTCTCTTCCTCGTGACTCCCCAGGTTTCAGGCAGGGGGGCTTTCCCAGCCCTACCTGCAGACGCTAGGTGGTGTGCCTTCTGCATGCCAAGCAGCTGCTCTGCCACTGAACAGCAGCTCTTTCTGGGAAGAGGTGGGCCAAGGGGTTCTTCAGCTGCGCAGGCATATTCCTTCACTTGCTTTCAAAACGTGGAGAGCTGGCCCTGCTGTGTTTGGGGCCCGCCTGATGGCGCTGCAGGAACAGAGCCCCCACCAACCCACATGTAGCCCCCCCTACTTGTTGCCATATATGTTGCGGCCCAACCTCAAAGGATGCCTCCATCAGCCGTGATACCACTTTGGTTGGCATTTGCATTTTACAGTGATACCACTTTGGTTGGCATTTGCATGTTAGCATTTGCATTTTACAGAGAGGCCCAGAGAAGCGTTTGGCTTCATAGCTCTTGCTTCTGAGAAAAGAGAAGTGAAAGACCAGAGAGCTGACCTGGAACAGCACCTTTTCCTCTCTATTTCTCTTGAAACAGAACTACTTCTGTGTGCAGAAAGCTCTCCTGCCATGACTTTGTAGGGGATTGGACTAGATGGTCCCTTCTGACTCTAAAATTCGCTCTCTCTCTGTCTGGGAAGAGCAGGGAGCTTTTTGGAATTGGAGAAATCTGAGACCAAAGGGACGCAGGTGGCGCTGTGGTCCACTGAGCCTCTTGGGCTTGCTGATCAGAAGATCGGCCGGTTCGAATCCCCGTGACGGGGTGAGCTCCCATTGCTCGGTCCCTGTTCCTGCCAACCTAGCAGTTTGAAAGCACACCAAAAAGTGCAAGTAGATAAATAGGTACCACTCCAGCGGGAAGGTAAATGGTGTTTCTGTGCGCTGCTCTGGTTTCGCCAGAAGCGGCTTAGTCATGCTGGCCACATGACCCGGAAAAACTGTCTGCGGGCAAACGCTGGCTCCCTCGGCCTGTAAAGCGAGATGAGCGCCGCAACCCCAGAGTCGTCTGCGACTGGACTTAACTGTCAGGGGTCCTTTACCTTTTTAATTTTTTATTTGAGACCAAGGATGTGGCGCATTGGGTCCCAGAGTAGGCAGTGGTGCCCCCTGGGGGGCAGTGGGATTACCAAGGAGGCAGCAGTGGGGCACTGGAGATTTGTTGTTGTTGTTTTGTTGTTGTTTAGTCGTTTAGTCGTGTCTGACTCTTCGTGACTCCATGGACCAGAGCACGCCAGGCACCTCTGTCCTCCACTACCTCCCGCAGTTTGGTCAAACTCATGCTGGTAACCTCGAAAACACTATCCAACCATCTCGTCCTCTGTCGCCCCCTTCTCCTTGTGCCCTCCATCTTTCCCAGCATCAGTGTCTTCTGCAGGGAGTCTTCTCTTCTCATGAGGTGGCCAAAGTACTGGAGCCTCAGCTTCACAATCTGTCCTTCCAGTGAGCACTCAGGGCTGATTTCCTTAAGAATGGATGCGTTTGATCTTCTTGCAGTGGGATTACCAAGGAGGCAGCAGTGGGGCACTGGAGATAGGTCCCTCCAAGCATGCTGATTACTTATTCACAATTGACCAGGCTGGAGCAGTGGCAGAGCAGGCTTTCACTGCGCCCGGGAATGCGTGGCGCAGAGGGCGAACACAGCACTTCCACAGTAATCCAGTTTTGAAGTAACCAGTGCATGAACTATTGCAGCGAGGCTTTCAGTGATCAGTGAGTGGTTGTCCCCCCCTTATTAAAACCTGCACAGTGAGGTGGTGATCCCTTGCATCACTGATCCAGAATGAAGAAAGGATTTGGCAGTCAATGAGGTTTGTAATCTGCCAGGATACTGAACAGCAAAACCAGAAAAGCTTAAGACAATGGGTTTTGTAATGCTTTGCGCTGCAGGCCTTGAAAGCCAGAGCTGTTAAAGTAGTATCTGATAAGCCTGCAAGGCATGCCAGGAATTGCATAACCCTGAGAAGCTGAGCCTGACTCATGATTGGGGTTAGGAAGCCTCTGAAGGACCTGCGTGTCAGGATTAAGATGTAATTAGATTCAACGTGAGAGGTGGTGTTGTTGTTGTAGTAGTAGTTAAAATTTGTATACTGCCATTCATCTGAAGATCACGGGGTGGTTCACAACATAAACCTACAAAATGAGAACACAAAATACATAATTAAACAACAAACAAACCAATAAGCTCCTTCCCACAGACACATTTAAAAGGCTTGGGAGAAGAGGAATGTTTTTGTCTGGTGCCTAAAAGATATGTAATGAAGGCAGCAGGTGAGGCTCCCTAGGGAGAGCATTCTGCAAATGGGGAGCCACCACAGAAAAGGCCCGTTCTCATGTTGCCACCCTCTGGATATGAAAAAGGGCCTCGGAGGATGATTGCAGGGTCTGGATTGGTCCATACGGGGAGAGGCGGTCCTCCAGGGCCTTTATCACTTAATGACCAATACTGCCCTTCAGGTTTCTGCAGTGTCTCCAGGTAGGAGGTGTGGCTGATTTCGTGTATGGGTGCTCCCCTTGCGCTTGTTTAATTGCCAAGATCATAGACTCCACAATCTGCACATTATAAAGAAGCAATGGGTGCAGAATCCTGTGCATTTCCAAAAACGATTAAAAAAAAAAGCTGTGAAGGCAGGTTTGAAAGTGCCTGGTGACATTTCTGAACCAAAGAAGCAGGAAGGTGCCTTCTCCTGAGTAAGGCTAATGGGTCATCTAGCTGAGTATTTTCTACACCGGGGGGCTCCCAAAGTGGGTGGTAGTATCCCTTGGGGGGCAGTGGGATTACCTGCCGGGGTTGCTGGAGGTTTAAATGACTATTAAACTTTGCAGAGAAGGTATTGATGGATCAAGCTCATCCATTTCGTTGAATTAACTGAACCAAATCACTTTAATTGGATTTTGAGTCAATGTGCCATTGATTCTTACAGTTTTGAATTTTCTTGTGTTATTATCTTCCTTGGTGGGTTGGGCAAACCAGTTTCCCGAGTGGGGACGAGCACATGGAGCCAAGGTAGGAATGGTCCCCAAATGTTTGGGAACCACTTGTGTACACTGGCTGGCAGGATCTTGGCGGCTGAACCCAGGACCTTCTCTGTGCAAAGCAGGTGCTGAACTAGGGCCCCTTCCCTGAGCCTTGCTGGCTTTGGAGTCCTGCACAGCTCTGACCCTCAAGTCAACCAATTATTTCATATCCTTCTGCTGCTATGGGGAGTGTGCCTGCGTGGCAGGATGACCGCAGCCCTCCCTCCCTTCTGGGAGACTGACTGACCTCATTGCTGCCTTGCAGGGTGTTGCCTCATTGCTGACCTCTCCTCTCCCTTCTGGAAAAATGCCACACTTCAGCCAATGTTGTTGTGGATGACTGGGGAAGGGCTGTAGCACAGTGCTAGAGCAGGGTCAGTCCTCCATGGCATCCTCACATAGGCCTCTCCTGGCTTGAAACTTTGGAGAGCTGTTGCCAGTCTGTGTGGGGAATACTGAGCTAGATGGACCCAAGTGTCTGACTCTGCATAAGGCTTGTTCCACATTAAGATTGATAGAATCGTAGTTGATCAATAGGTAAAGGTAAAGGGACCCCTGACCATTAGGTCCAGTCGTGACCGACTCTGGGGTTGCGGTGCTCATCTCGCTTTACTGGCTGAGGGAGCCGGCGTTTGTCCGCAGACAGTTTTTCCGGGTCATGTGGCCAGCATGACTAAGCCGCTTCTGGCGAGCCAGCGCAGCGCACTTTGACGTGCTTTCAAACTGCTAGTTGGGCAGGAGCTGGGATCGAACAATGGGAGCTCACCCTGTTGCGGGGATTTGAACCACCAACCTTCTGATTGGCAAGCCCTAGGCCCTGTGGTTTAACCCACAGCACCACCCGCGTCCCTAGGGGCCCAAAATGGAGCCCCCTAAAACAGCTTGGGGTTCTCTCCTCTTCTGGCACACACCACACCAGCCCTGATCTGCACCTTCCTCAAGGATTTTTACCTCCTTGAACTCCGACAAAGAGTTGCCCAAACATTAAGACGGTGCAGCAATAACAAAACTTCTTCCGGAAATATTAGACAGTAAGGAAATTTTAAGCACATGGCTACAGCCTGACGATTAACAGTGTCTGTTTCAGCATAACTTCCTCTGCAATTTCTTAAACTGCCACACATTTAGCAATTCTATTCTTGGCAGATCCCACTATAATCTGAACTTCTGCATTTAGTGAGCCGGTTAAAAATTAGCCATGGCTTCCTCCATTGGTGTGTATGTAGCCTAGACCTTAGTGCTGAGCGTCTTATATACATTTACATAATGCAGCACATGGCCTTGTTCCGTTCTTTGTTGCTCCGCCTTGAGCAATTGGCCACCCATTTGAGATTTTCATTTTAATGCCCCAGTTACTTCTCTGAAGTAAGCCTCTGCATACAATTCCAAAGCAGCATCTAAGAGACCAGCTCATTACAAAGGATGCTCTTTCATCCTGTTTGTTTGTTTATACCTTATCTGCTTGATTTCAAATTCCGATCCTTCACCTCTCAGGTTTTTAGCTTGCCCTGTGTTAATAACTTTGTCAAATAAGGATTTGTTCTAAGATAAGAGCATTTTCCAGGAGAGTTTAATACACACAAAGTTGGAAAACCATGTTTAGTGTGGTCGTCATCTCCTCCTCCTCCACTTTTCAGTAGCACACCACTTTTGTTGTGAAGGGACACAAAGTTGGTAGCATGCAATCAGTTTGCATTGAGACACTGCAATGTTTTCCCATAAAAAGTAACCAGCCCCACCTCCCCACCCCTAATCCCAAGCTGCTGTTTGCAATAAATGGCAAATTCAGGGGCAAATAGCAGCTGGGGGAGGGCGATTTGGGATGGGGAAATGGTGGAGAGCCTCACTCCAGATTTGCAGCATGCTCCTGATTGAGGTTCCATGCTTCCTATGCATGCTACTCTAGGCAATGGAGCTCGTAAATGAGCCCTGCTGGACCAGAGCAAAGGTCTCTCCAACCCAGCATCATCTTCTCAAAAGCAGGACTTGAGTGCAATAGCAGCTCTTCCCACTTGTGATTCCCAGCAACCAGTGCCTCAGACATTGGAGGTGCCAAACACACTAGTAGCCTCTGGAAGTCCAACCCTCTTTCTCCCTGCTCTCTCCTCCGTGGGGTGAGGAGGTAGCTAGCATGTTTGGTTAGCTGTGGATTGGGGCCAGTAGCCCAAAGTTCAGGAAAGCTGTGAGCTGATCTGCTTACAGCCTTGTTGTTTCCATCATGGTTTTGAGGTTCAAAATAAATGTGCCCACAGACAGTCACTGACTCATCTGCTGTAAATGTGTGTGCAGATCTATCTATTTTGGCCTCCCAGCAGACGGACTGAACTTCCTCTTTCGTCCCGTGCTGCTTACTTTTATAATGACTTTGTCCTTTTATCATTATGCCACAGTTTTAAAAGCCCTGTTGTAATGGGGACTATAACTGTTTTTAGGCTCCAGGGTTTCAGGCAGTGGGGAGCAGGGTGTCCCTCCCAGCCTGACAAGGAGACACCAGGGATTGAGCTGGAGACTTTCTACACGAGGCCAGAGGCTCTCGTACTGAGCTGTGGCCCTGCCATAATATAATCTATTGAGGCATGCACAGCTCTTGGCACCCTGCATTAGACGGAGTTGGTCTAGATGACCCTAGACCCTCTGAGTTCTGCCCTGTAACTCCTCCCCTAGGGAAATCTTGCTTACTGATCACTCACCCTGATTTGTTTGTTTGTGTGTTTGGGGAGATTAGCCTTGGTCAATGATTTATTGCCACTGATTACACATTACTCCATGCTTTCCAGTGGATCCTCTTTCAACTCACCTTATCACAAAAAGTACTTGGGGTAGGGCAGTGGCAGTGGCAAAAGGTTTGCTGCTCCAGAGCACTCGATCAACTTTAGTTGTGCAACCTGGCTTTGTCAGGATGTGATTAAAACCCACATCGGAATTAGTAACCATCTAGAAGTGCCCTTTGTACACTAATCCTTGAGGCAGCTTCTGAAATAGGGTACCCAGAGAGGCCTTCCTCACCTCTGGCAATTGGATGGGAGGTGGAATTTCATCAGGTGTTACTTGTTAGGCTGAAAGTCCCTTTTCTACCCATTAAAGCTGCAGCCCTGTGTTTCAGAAATTGTCTTAGCTGTGTGCTCCTTAACTAAACTGCAAACATGGCACCTCACTAATATCGCTTTATGCAGGCATGGCCAAACTTGGCCCTCCAGATGTTTGGGACTACAATTCCCAGCATCCCTGACCACTGGTCCTGTTAGCTAGGGATGATGGGAGTTGTAGTCCCAAACATCTGGAGTTTGGCCATGCCTGCTCTTCTACAGCCATGGTGAGAGGACTCCAACTCCCATCAGCCCCTGAGCCAGCAAGATGAATATTCCAGGTTCAGCTCATAGCATCCTCTCATTGTGACATTTTTTTGGTTGCACACTCCTCCTTTAAATGTATAGTTATAGATACCAAAGGTGTTTTGCAGGCCCCTTCACAGACCATGAAATTGGGGCCATTTTGGTGGGGATGGGTGCACAGTTGTCAGAGCAGCGGGGAGACTCACTTGTAGCTCTGATGGGACTAGCAGCCATAGTCTTGTCCATTCAGGGGGAAGGGCAAGCAAGCAGCTCCAAGCAGTAGGCTAGAAGCCAGTACATCTGAACTGGGAGAATTTGCCCAAGTTCTCTTCCATTTCTTTCCACTTTTGCTCCCTAGGGCTCTGAGGTCCGGCCAGCTCAATTCCAGCCTTGCTAGACACAAAATCCCATGTCATGGATGTGGCCTGCAGGCCACAGACCCAATAGATTGCTGGTTCACACCAGGGTGGCCTAATTGCTGTCCCCAGCTGAGGAAACAGCAGCCCATTCTCAGGAACCCTCAGCCTGCCTACAAGACCCTAGGCTTATTCCTAAAAGTATTTCTAAATTGTTTTCTCTGAAACATGCAAAAACAACAATCAATGTTCAACAGTACCACTCAACCCGTACAGAAGTACTAATTAACGGTTTAATTACATGTAACTTGTAAGCCATTTCAGTTTTTAAACAAAGGTATCACTCCACAAGTTGCCACATGTCCTCGGAGACATCTAGCTCTGTTCTCTTGATGTTGCCTACAAGGCAAACAGTAACAACTTTCTGTAACTATCCAATCACTGAACGTCACTTTCAATTCCTTATTTGCATATGTGGACCTGAGTGAAAACTCTACAGTATTCCCCTGCTGGCCCAGGGTGAGAACTTCAGTACATAACATTGCCTATGTTATAAAGCCATGTCAGGGGGATTGAAAAGGAGTGGTGTTTTTTTGTCCATTTGACTCTCTCGGATGCTGGTTCTCAGTTTGCCCAGTAATACTCCGCTGTGGTCTAAACTACTAAGCCTCTTGGGCTTGCCGATCGGAAGGTCGGCAGTTCGAATCCCTGCGACGGGGTGAGCTCCCATTGTTTGGTCCCAGTTCCTGCCCACCTAGCAGTTCGAAAGCATGTCAAAGTACAAGTAGATAAATAGGTACCACTCTGGCGGGAAGGTAAACGGCATTTCCGTGTGCTGCTCTGGTTTTGCCAGAAGCGGCTTAGCCATGCTGGCCACATGACCTGGAAAAACTGTCTGCGGACAAACGCCGGCTCCCTCGGCCAGTAAAGCGAGATGATGCCGCAACCCCAGAGTCGTTCGTGACTGGACTTAACTGTCAAGGGTTTACCTTTACCTTTTAATACCCCAGTAGATCTGCATTTGGAGTCTTCCACCCTTAATTTAATTTTACTGTCTGCTTTTGCCTGCTGGAAGAGCAATGGAGATCTTGGCTAATGGAGGGCGGTGACTCGAGCCCTGTGAATAATTAGCTGTTTGGACACAGTTCTCCATGGTCTAAGAACATGCGGCTGTGAGAAACAAAAGAACTGATCTACATCCTCCGTGTCCCATGTTCCCACAGAAGCCGTGCCAGTCTTTGTCTGCAGTCTGTTTCTGGCCCTCTGACCTCGGGACGTTTGCTCCCCCCGCAGGGTTAGCTCCTGCTCCGGACATGATGCTATCTGACTTCCCACCCCAGATTTAGATCGGCAGGCCAGGGAACCTTTTCTGAGAGATCCTTTTGTTTTTTTGGAGCTTTTTTTTTTTTTTTGCAAAGGGAATACTGTATTTATAAAAAGACAATGCTTTATCACAGCATCATAAGTTGCCAAATTGGGAGGGACCCCCCAGGAATCACGTAGTCCAGCCCCCTGCAAGTCAGAAATCACAGCTTCAGAATACCTGGCAAATGGCCATCCAACTTCTGTTTGAATACCTGCAATGAATCACAGAACTGTAGAGTTGGAAGGGACCCTTAAACATTCAGCTGCAGTCACCTTTCTTGTCCTTTGGTTTGGGCCCTCCCTTCTGGTAAAGGTAAAGGGACCCCTGACCTGACCATTAGGTCCAGTCATGGCCGACTCTGGGTTGCGGCGCTCATCTCGCTTTACTGGCCGAGGGAGCTGGCGTACAGCTTCCGGGTCATGTGGCCAGCCTGATGAAGCTGCTTCTGGCGAACCAGAGCAGTGCATGGAAACGTCGTTTACCTTCCTGCTGGAGTGGTACCTATTTATCTACTTGCACTTTGACGTGCTTTCGAACTGTTAGGTTGGCAGGAGCAGGGACCAAGTAACGGGAGCTCACCCCGTCGTGGGGATTTGAACCGCCAACCTTCTGATCGGCAAGAGTGGTTTAGACCACAATGCAGCCAACAATAAGCTGGCTTCATCTTCCAGCCCTTCATATATTTGAAGTTGGTTATTGTGTCACCTCCCTGTCTTACTTTGCAGCTGCATCTCCTTTGGTAGCTGCTTCAGAATGCGTCTGCATGCCTACCTGGCCAAACAGCTTTTTGCTGTGGGCGGTGTGAGCAGTCACCCTCTCCGTGGTGGACGGAGGCACCTGTGGTAGAGACAGAGGGGCTTAATGATGTCGGAGTTCATATGAGTTTCAAAGCCCTCTTAAAGAGTGGCAAGACCCTAGCGCCTGTTTGCTTTTTCCAGTGCCAATTGTACTGGTCCGGCTTGCAGGTTGGCCACTGTGAGAGCAGGATGCTGGACTAGATGGGCGCCCTTTGGCCTGATCCTGCAAGCTCTTCTGATGTTCTGAGGTCTCCAAAGCATGAAGCACAAAATCTGTGTCCAGATGGAAATAGCAGTGCTTTGCATTCATGCCTTTGTTTTTAATGCAGACCTATTTCGGTGGCCAAAAGACTTTGCTTTGCATCCTGCCTGACCGGCAACGATGGAAGGGCCATAACTGGGAGAAAAGTATCAGCAGAATACCCTGTGTAGGATGATATGCATTCTGTATCCTTGACTAAAAGCTACAGTAGCACAAATGGGTCTTAAGAGGCTTCTGTGTGGACGAAATGGGTCGGTCCTTCCTAATTGTTTATTTAAAATCCCAATGAGCAAAAATGTCCGGAAGAACCAATTATCGCAACCAATGTAACAACAAGCCTGATTTTGACTTTGCAAGAGATTGCTGTTCCTTTGTCAACCCACTACTTAATACTTTGCTTCCTCTTGGTCCACACAGTTCTTTCTGCTCACGGTCTGTGCCCTTCCTTCCTTCCTTCCTCCCCCTCCCTCCCCCTCTGAATGCATTTTGTTTCCCAGCAAATGGATCCTATGACTCCCTTTGCACAGCACAAAGTGTTCATTCTTACCCCTGCTGCAAGCCCTTCTGGGCTATCGCTGGCTTTGTGCAAAGGCCAGGGGAAAGTTCAGAGGGGGTGCAGGGCTCGCTGATAGGTTTGACCCAAGGTGACCAGTGTATGCAGAACCTCAGTGGACCCTGGTAGGCTTTATCCAGGGTGAGCTTCCTCATGCAATACATGTGGGGAACTTGCTTCCACTGGAGGCGATGATGGCCACCTACGTGGATTGGGCGGAAGGATGGAGGGCAAGGGGGCCAATGGCTCTGCTCTGTCTGCATGCCTCTGAAAACCAGTTGCTGGAAACCCCAGGAGGGGAGAGGGGTCCTGTGTGCGGGTTTTGCTTGCAGGTTTCCCTTTTGGGCATCTGGTTGGCACCTGTAAGACCGAGGATGCTGGACCACATGGGCCATTCTGATGTTCTTACCAATGAATGGAGACCTTTGGCAGACAGTGATAGGTTTGACCCAAGGTAACCAATGAACAGAGACTTTGGGGTATGGTTACCAGATGTCCCTGTTTCCCGGGGCAAGTCCCCGGATTTACAAATCAGTTCCCGGACAAAATCCGTCCCCGGATTTCATTTAATGTCCCCTGATTTATATTTTAAGTGTTGTTGATTTATTAGTAGGGAATGAATGTTGCGTGATTGGTTCAATGGCACAAGACACATCATACGGGGACTTCCGGTGAGGCAAAATGGCGGGTGCCATGGCAGTGAGCAGCTCCTGAAGCCAGCCAGCGCCAACTGCACTACCAGGCTGGCTCCGGGCTGCTGAGGCTGCCGCTGCCGCTGCCGCTGCCACTGCTGAGGGGGAACTGGGGACGCCTGGCGCACATTCTGCTCATGTAAAAACACCAGGCAGGCCCCACAAATAACCCAGAGATGATTTTTAAATAAAACGGCACATTCTACTCATGTAAAAACATGCTGATTCCCGGACCGTCCGCGGGCTGGATTTAGAAGGCGATTGGGCCAGATCCGGCCCCCAGGCCTTAGGTTGCCTACCCCTGCTCTTAGGCATTATGGCATCATACATTCCCAGAGAGAAAAGGATGGTTTTTATGTACACAACAACTGCAGGGAGGATGCTGATAGCCAAGGGATGGAAAGGAGATAAAATTCCAACAAAAGAAGAGTGGCAGGTCAAACTGTTTGAATATATGGAATTAGCGAATATGACGAAGAAGATCAGGGATCGATCGACCCAAAAGTTTAAAAAGGAATGGGAAATTTATAGACAATATTTAAAAGAACATTGTCCCCATATTAAAACTTTAGAACGCTTTTAACAACTCTTGGAATGACATAAGGTAAAAAACAAACAAACCACCCATAAGATTTAGTACAGGTTAAGTTTATTGAGAAATAGAGGCAAGTAATAGGGAAACAAAGAACCCACACTAAGGAGGGCAGAAGTCGGTGGCTGAAATTTTTCTAGTTACCTTCTCACTATATAGAAGGATCTGGCAACTTCTGTTTCAGTGTATCTGAAGAAGTGTGCATGCACACGAAAGCTCATACCAAGAACTAACTTAGTTGGTCTTTAAGGTGCTACTGGAAGGAATTTTTTTTGTTTTGAAATTTTTCTGTTTGTCTAATTTTTCTTTTTATTTGTGAATTATGTGTGGGTTTTTTTTTTTGTGTGTGTTGTTTATAAAGTAGTAAAGACTGAATATATAAAAGAAAGAAAGAAAAAGGTTGCATCGTTTGGGACTTTTTAGTTTAGAGAAAGGTGAGTTAGAGGAACATGATAGAAATCTGTAACATCATGTACAGCAAGGAGAAAATGGATAGCGAAAGGTTTCCCTTCCTCTCGAACTCATCCAGTAAAGCTGAATGTTGGAAGATTCAGGACAGAAGAAAAAAGTGCCTGCTTCACACAGCACACGGCTAAACTAAGCGGGCAGCGATGGGCACCAACTCAGAGGGCTCTAGAAGAAGATTAGATAAATTCCTGAGCTGCCGAGGACTCCAAGTCATGATGGCTCTGCTCTGCCGCCACAGCTGGAGGCGGAAATCTTTGGAAGGCCAGTTGCTGGAAACCACAGGAGGGCAGAGGGGGCTGTTGTGTTTGTATCCTGCTTGCAGATTTCCCACAGGCATCTGTTCAGCCACTGTGATAACAGGGTGCTCGACTAGGTGGGCCATTGGCCTGATCTAGTAGGCTCTTCTTATGTTCTTAAAGGCAAAGGGACCCCTGACCAGTGGCGGACGACTCTGGGGTTGCGGCGCTCATCTCGCTTTACAGACCAAGGGAGCCAGCGTATAGCTTCCAGGTCATGTGGCCAGCATGACTAAGCCACTTCTGGCAAACTAGAGCAGCGCACGGAAACGGCGTTTACCTTCCCGCCGGAGCGGTACCTATTTATCTACTTGCACTTTGACGTGCTTTCAAACTGCTAGGTTGGCAGGAGCAGGGACTGAGCAATGGGAGCTCACCCCGTCGCGGGGATTTGAACCGCCGACCTTCTGATCGGCAAGTCCTAGGCTCTGTGGTTTAGACCACAGTGCCACCCGCATCTTACAACTGGCTTAAAGCGGTTTGACTTTCAGATAAGAGAGAGCGTTTTCTCCTGTCATTATTTTTTCCTTCTGCTCATTTTCCTCTTACCCAGGCTTTGCTTTTTTCTGCTATTGCTCATTTCCTCTTATCTCGGCTCCACATTCCTGCAGACTAGAATTTGGGAGTTGGCCCTCCTTCAGCTGATACTGAAACAAAACCACATTCCAAGACTTGTAGACAACTGAAGTGAGTGTTTCTTGGGCACCTGAAAACTTGTGTAGAAACACCTTTTGGAAAACATGGGATTTACTTTTGATTTTAAAGGTTTGTTCCCTCCCCCCATCCTGGGTACGCAGGTCATGGAGAGGCCAGTCTTGGGTAGGATTAGAGGTAGTGTTCAAAGTCTTGGCTCCAAAAAGGTTGAATCTTAAAAGGTTCTATTTTCTGGTGCCTAGTTTCTGCTAATAAACTCCTACCCTGTATGGCGTTGTTGGACCTGCTGGTGTGGATTCTGTGGAACCAGTCAGAGATGTCCTTCCAGATGTTGCTGGGCTGCAGTTTCTGTTCCCTGAGTGCTGGACATGCTGGCTGGGGCCCATTGGCTGTTGTAGGGCAGCAACATCTGGGTGGCTGCAGGTTCCCCATCCATGCCTCCCACTCTATTTGTCAGCTACAGTGGTACCTCGGGTTAAGTACTTAATTCGTTCCGGAGGTCCGTTCTTAACCTGAAACTGTTCTTAACCTGAAGCACCACTTTAGCTAATGGGGCCTCCTGCTGCCGCCGCGCCGCCAGAGCACAATTTCTGTTCTCATCCTGAAGCAAAGTTCTTAACCCGAGGTACTATTTCTGGGTTAGCGGAGTCTGTAACCTGAAGCGTATGTAACCTGAAGGGTATGTAACCCAAGGTACCACTGTACTCTAAGACCTGGTGTTATGGGAAGACTTATCTCCGTCATGGGCTGAATAAGATGATGATGATGAGGATGATGATGATGATAATTTATTATTATCATTTTATTATTTATACCCCACCCATCTGGCTGGGTTTCCCCAGCCACTCTGGGTAGCTTCCAACAGAACACTAAAATACAATAACCTATTAAACATTAAAAGCTTCCCTAAACAGGGCTGCCTTCAGATGTCTTCTAAAAGTCTGGTAGTTGTTTTTCTCTTTGACATCTGGTGGGAGGGCGTTCCACAGGGCGAGTGCCACTACTGAGAAGGCCCTCTGCCTGGTTCCCTGTAACTTGGCTTCTCGCAGCGAGGGAACCGCCAGAAGGCCCTCGGTGCTGGATCTGTGTCTGGGCAGAACGATGGGGGTGGAGACGCTCCTTCAGGTATACTGGACCGAGGCCGTTTAGGGCTTTAAAGGTCAGCACCAACACTTTGAATTGTGCTCAGAAACGTACTGGGAGCTAGTGTAGATCTTTTAGGACTGGTGTTAGGTGGTGTCGGCGGCCGCTCCCAGTCACCAGTCTAGCTGCCGCATTCTGGATTAGTTGCAGTTTCCGAGTCACCTTCAGCTGCTCAGCCTTGCTCCTCCGCCATGGGGGTCATAAGTGCCTAGTAGGCAGAGGAGGCCTAAGACTGAAGGGTGAGAGCAGGAAATGCCACTTGATCATCTCCTTGCCTTTGGGACAGCTCTGTCCTTGAAGCCAGTCTGGAATAGTCCAGGAGCGTAGGACGTTGCCTTCATCCCAGCCAGACCAGCGGTCTTCTTAGCTCAGCAGTGTCTACACGGACTGGCAGCAAGGGTCCTCCAAGATTTCAGACCAGGAGTCTCGCCCAACTCTACTTGGAGATACCGGGGAGACCCCTGAACTGCCCTGAGACCCCCCTGGGTATAGGGCGGTATATAAATTCAGTAAATAAATAAAACCTGGGGCCTTTTGAGCTGCACCCCTTCCTTTCTTGGCAAGAGAGATTCTCCATACATTTTTAAAGCCAAAATATTGTTCAGGGATGGATTTCCTCCCCTTTCCAAACAAAGTACCGATCCAAAACTTAGCAATTAATGTAAAGCAGGAGCTCTTTTTCAGCACAGCCAAGGCCTCTGCAAGAGCTGTTCAGCTGTTCTCCCCTGAGGTGGTGACACATCTCAGACCACAGCATATTTCATCTAAATAGGAATAATGTGGTGAACCCTAGAAGGATGAATAATATACTTTCTAGACATGGTTTTGGGCATAAATATTTATTTACGGTGCTGGGAGTGGGCGCAGAGGCCTCCCAGCTCTGAGAAAAACTAAACAGCTGAATTGACACAATGTCCGATCACCATATTTTTTTAATGGCTGTAAGTTGTTTTAATTTGTATTTAATGTTATTTTTAATTCTGTAACCTGCCCTGGAACCTTAGGGTGAAGGAGGAGTAATAAATAAGTAATATCAGAAGGTTCTTCCACTAGCACCAACTGTCCTAAATCAATACCACCTTTTTGGGGGTCTTCATTTTTGCCTTTTGGGGGAGCGGCATTGTTGCTAGTCAGCGTGGACCTGTGTCGGTCAACCATGGGTCCCCAGAAGTGGTTGGACTACAATTCCTATCATCCTTGGCCAGCTTAACCAATGGACAGGGAAGGTGAGAGCTGTAGTCCAAGAGACCCCAGGTTGAAGGCCCTATGGAGCCGGCTGGGCCAAAGGTCGGAGTCAGTATAAGGGAGCTTCCAAAGCTCTCATTTTTTACAAATGAGAACTCACACTTGAAATGGTTCCATGTCCCACAGCAGTCCAATTTCCATACACTCACTCCCAAGTCAGGAAAAATGCCCAAGATGACTCTAAATACCAAATTGACCACAAGGCTTCCAGCTCCCTGAAAGCTTCCCCGGTCAGTAACCCTTGGCTGCCTGCCTGATTGGAAAGAAACTGGTGCATTATCTGCTAAAAGGGCATTTGTGCAACGTCTTTGGTTTCTTGAGATGCCTAACAGTTGTGGAGAAGAGTTGCATGTCCTCTAACATTTTGCTGAAGATAATTGCTGGGGCCTTTTGCACACTTGTTAGCCCCCAGCACCTGGTCTTGGAGGTGCTGGATGCAGCAAGCTTGCTGATGAGCAGATGAAAGAAGGGTGCGGGCTGTAAATGCAGCCATAAAATTAGTAATGAATAATAGAAAGTCCATATCTAACCTGTTTGGTACTTCAAGTTCAAATGAGATAACTAGCATTCTAATACTACTTGATTATAATGAAACATCAAAGTGGTGTTCTAAAAATAAAACGATGGGGGCTGTGCGACTAAGTTTTGCCCAGAGTCGAAATGGAGTAACTTTGGAAAGGGCATGGCTGGCTCTAAAGCAGAGACATCACCTTGCCAACAAAGGTCCGTATAGTTAAAGCTATGGTTTTCTCAGTTGTGATGTATGGAAGTGAGAGCTGGACCATAAAGAAGGCTGATCGCCGAAGAATTGATGCTTTTGAATTCTGGTGCTGGAGAAGACTCTTGAGAGTCCCATGGACTGCAAGAAGATCAAACCTCTCCATTCTGAAGGAAATCAGCCCTGAGTGCTCACTGGAAAGACAGATCGTGAAGCTGAGGCTCCAATACTTTGGCCATCTCATGAGAAGAGAAGACTCCCTGGAAAAGACCCTGATGTTGGGAAAGATGGAGGGCACAAGGAGAAGGGGATGACAGAGGATGAGATGGTTGGATGGTGTTCTTGAAGCTACCAGCATGAGTTTGATCAAACTGCGGGAGGCAGTGGAGGACAGAAGTGCCTGGCGTGCTCTGGTCCATGGGGTCACAAAGAGTCGGACACGACTAAACGACTAAACAACAACAACATCGCTGGCTCAAAACAGGAGCACTCTAGGTTGTGACTCAGACAGACTTGCGTTTTAATCCTATGCACACTTTCTTGGCAGTCAGCCCGCTTGAAATTCCCACCGAATGTGTGATTTCCTTATAAGCAGGGATAGTTTGATCTTATACTGGCCAGTTCATGAATCGATCTATGTTGACTGCAAGTAGCTCTCCAGGGTTTCAGGCAGGGAACATTCTCCGTGCTGCCTGGAGACGCTGCCGGGGTGGGGATGGGGCTGAACCCTGGACTTCCTGCTGTCAGGCTTGGCCTGCTCAGCTCTCCCATGGAGGTTTTGAACTTGAGGAATCAACTGGGGAGAAGAGGAGGTGGCTGCCTGGACATGTGGGGTTAGAAGCGTCTTGGTTCTCTGCTTGCCAATGTGTCATTAACTCCCCAGTTATTAGACCAATTGATGGAGGAGGCGAGGGCGAGCAGCAGCTTCTGAGCAGGATGGCTTTGATCCCGGTTGCAGGTTTCCCACAGGCAACTGCGAGAAGAGGACTCTGGACTCGATGTTCTTCTGCAGGCTCTTCTGATGTTCCGGATAGAACGGCTCAGGGTGTGTCAGATGGTAGCCTCTACTTAAAATGTAGCCACAGACCAAGCTGTTATTACATGTGATTCAAGGGAGGGTGAGCAGGTTCGGCCTTGAGCTGACCATGTGATTTTAATTTGCTTTGCCCTGAATGCAGCCACTGTAATGATAGACCAGGCTTTTGATGAGATTGCAACTGGGAAGAGACAGTGGGTTGACGGGCAAGTGGCTTTGCTGTTTTCGATGAGAAGAGCCTCTGCGCCCCAGTGTGTGGATGTGTTGTGATGATGAACACCCCCAGTGTGGAGAGTTCCAGCTCTGGGGGCGCACGGTGTAACTAGAAGTCAAAGTTGAAAAACAACAGCCCATGAAATTATTTTTTAAAACTGGACAAAAGTTAACCGTTTTAAGAACAAATACGCACAATAAAATCGCTCTCACTGGAGGCTTGATGGTTTTGAAAGAGGATTAGACACATTCATGGAGGAAGAGAGATGGCCATGTGTCCATACTCTGCCTCCACAGCCAGGGGCAGGGATGCTTCTGAATACCAGTTGCTGCAGGACTCTTGTGCTTGAATCCTGCTTGCTGGTTTCCTGTTGGGGCACCTGATCAGCCCCTGTGAGAAGAGGGGGCTGGGACTAGATGGGCCTCTGGTCTGATCCAGCAGGCTCTTCTTAGGTAAAGGGACCCCTGACCATTAGGTCCAGTCGTGGCCAACTCTGGGGTTGCGGCACTCATCTCGCTTTATTGGCCGAGGGAGCTGGTGTACACCTTCCGGGTCATGTGGCCAGCATGACTAAGCCACTTCTGGCAAACCAGAGCAGCGCACGGAAACGCCGTTTACCTTCCCGCCAGAGCGGTACCTACTTATCTACTTGCACTTTGATGTGCTTTTGAACTGCTAGGTTGGCAGGAGCAGGGACCGAGCAACGGGAGCTCACCCCGTCGTGGGGATTCAAACCGCCGACCTTCTGATTGGCAAGTCCTAGGCTCAGTGATTTAACCCACAGCACCACCTGCATCCCTCTTCTTAGGTAGCTTTGCGTAGATAAATAACATCTTAGCAGGCATCAACTGGTTCCTGCTTAAGCAACTGGACGAGATCATTTCCTGCAGGGAGGAGATGCACCCTTCCTGGAAGGAACCTCTGGCCGAGGTTGACCATGCAAGCCCATCCTCCTGGCAAAAGGGACTGTGCGCCAGGCTAAGCTTGCCCATCTGGTTTGACCCACTTTACCAGTCTCTCTATTATGTGAGGCTCACAGTTGGGGGACAGCCAGCCCCCAAATCACAATAGAGTGTCAGTAAGATGGGACCAGTTTACCTGCGAGATTGCCTAACCCCACGTGCTCCCACCTGGCCACTTCAGCCTGCGGAACTGGCCCTGTTATAGGTGCCACATATGACCCATTCCGCATTTGTAAGAGAGCACTCTGGAACTCCCTGCCTGTTGACATCAGTCAGGCCCCTTCACTGCACTCTTTTCAGATAAAGGCATCTTTCCCCAGGTAAGCCTATGCATGCATTTAGAAAGCTGGTGTGAGTTTTAATTATTATTATTTTAATTTTTTGAAAGTCTTAAATTAGTGTCTATTTCTTGTTTATTTCTTTTTCGAAAGAGCTTTGAGGTTTTGGCTTTTGTTTAAAATCAAGCAGTGCATAAATATCTACATTTTTACGAAGCTTGTTTTCCCATTACAATGGGATGTTTTCACTGTCTCCCCCCGGTGCCACAGCCCTGTGCCAAATTGAACCCCATGCCCTGTTCCTGAGCTGCTTTTAAGCAGAGGGGAAAGACCCTGTGAGATCCAGTCATATTTACTCATTCTGTTCCTGCCACAGACAGACCTTGGCTGCTCAGGCAGGAAACAGCTGGCTCTGCCTGGGCATAATCCTGCAGGCTTCTGTCCTCTGACATCCCCTGGGGCAGGGAAGGCGGAGAGGCTCTGAAGCCCCAGCTCAGGCTTCTTGTTTCCTCTGCTCTTGCAGCAGAGAGAGGGATCACAAGACTCTGCTTTTGGGGAAGGAGCCAGGCCTCTTCGTTTGACTCCCCACCTCCTGGGTCGTCTTCTTCCTGGGAGGGCCATCCAAATAGGCTGCTCTGTGGTGCTCACCTTCTGAGCCCTACAGCATGGATCACAGCCAGCCCACCCAAGAGGCCGGGTGAGATGACTGCCTCAGGCGGCAGGATCCACAGAGGCAGTGTCTGTGTGAAGTTAGTTTCACTTTTCGTGGAGAGCGAGAAAGAGCGAGTGCATGGCACAGCATGTGTCCAAGTTCGGATGGACTTCTTTGTTTGGCTTTTAAATAAACACTGTTAAAGAGAGAAGAACAGTGTCTGGACTTTCCTTTCCTTCTTCTCACACGGAGGCAGCCGCTGCTGCTCTGCTACTGCTTGCAGACGTTTTCCACAGAGGCTTGCGCAGACAAAACGTGCAGAGTTTTTGCGCAGAGGAAACGCACTGGACAGGCAGAAGTTCCACAGGTGCTGCTGGTTTCCCACTGTTATGTGCTGAAGTTCTCACCCTGGGCCAGCAGGGGGATACTGTAGATAGTTTTCACTCAGGTCCACATATGCAAATAAGGAATTGAAAGTGACGTTCAGTGATTGGATAGTTACAGAAAGTTGTTACTGTTGCGTTGTAGTGGAGCTCTATATAAGCAGGCTGGCTGAACCCTTCAGTTCAGTTCTGTTCTGGCCTGTGAATAAACAAGAGCTTTCTGAAGAATTTCTGTGTCATCTGATATGTTCACCAACAACTTAACACCCACTCCCAGGGTGGAAATGGCCAGAGCTACCCTCTGGGGTCTCTCGCCATCTGCACCCACCTGGTGTGATTCGGAGCTTGTTTTCTGCTGGCGTGGAGGTCAGGATCTAAAGCAGGGGTCAGAAAGGTTTACCTCACCTGGGCCGGTTCACTCCGGTGGAGATCCCTCTGTGGACTGGATTGTGTGTGCGTGTGAGCACACGTGCTCACGATTTCTGGCATCTGTGCAGACGCGATTTCCGGTGTCTGTATCTGTGCAAACGCAATTTCTAGCACCGCGGAAGCGAGTCCCCGCGCTGCGCTGGTTTAGCACAGAGCGCAGGGACTGGCCGAGTGGGCAGCCCGGTTTGCGGGCCCATGGGCCTTAGGTTGCCGACCCCTGATCTAAAGCAACAGATTCAAAGGGGAAGAAAGTAGATTCCAACTAAACTTCAGGAAGAACTTTCTGATGTCCAGAAAGCTGGCAGTGGAAAGGACTCGTTTGAAAGGTGGTGCTCTCCCTTTGCTGGAGGTTTTTATGCAGAGTTTTCAGAAATCACTGGTGAGGGAGATTGATGGTCAACCTTCCCCGGGAATTGTATCTCTGTGAGGGGGAACAGGGGTCTCCTTCTGAAGTCACCACAAGCTGTCTATGCGGCGCAGCTGCCTTTGGCCCTCTGTTAGGATTAAAATTTGCCTTTGCAACTTTTCTGCCTGTAGATTTAGACCCTCTTCACTTGCCAAGCATTTAACTTGTTTGCTTCTGGGAATGCACTCCTTAGAAAAAACCCAACAACCCGCAGCTTTTACTAGATTTACACAGGTCAGAGGGCCACGAATATCTGACAAGGGGCTCTCAGATCCCAGCTGGCAACGTCAACCACCAGGCTGGCAGTGACATTTTAAGAAGCAATGACTGCAGGGTGGTTTGTATGGGGAAGTGTTGTTCAGCTGGCTGGGCAGGACTTGGCAGCTTTAAGGAAGGAAGCAATAAAAACGTCTGCGCTCTGCAATGACAGAGAGAGAAAATTGCAAGCACTTTGCCTGCTTTGTGGGAGACGGCTGGCTGCTCTTTCCCCCACTGAATCAGGCTGTTCTGAGCCATGCCGTCGTGTGCTGCCTGGCCCCTAGCCTTTGTGCAGCTACGACATCCATCAGGGGCACGTGGCGGCTTTTCAGTGTTCTGTTGTGTGTGAGGGGCCACATTCCCGCCACCAGTGTCACTTGTTCGGCACTCCTGACTGAATTGCCAAAATGCCAGGAGAACAAAGGCCATCATTTTATTTTTGCAGACACACACTTAGTGAGGCACCACTAAGCGCCTTGTTCGAGGCTTATAGCTGGTGGAACAGAAAAGACCATGAACCTTGGCAATGGGCCCCTCCAGATGGGTAGCAGCTGGTGGGGCGGGGGAGGCTTAGTTCACCTCCCGAGAGAGGGGCGAAGCAGTGGCATGGTCAGCCCAGTGCAGACGCACTGGCAGAGCCAATCTGGTGCTCCTGCCCATGGTTTGCCATGATGGGGAGTAATGATGGGGAGAGAACCACATACACCATTTTGAGGTCCTTGCAGAAAAAGGTGAGATCAGAATGCAAAAAATGAAAATAAAAATCCATAAATAGCAATATATAGTGGTACCTTGGTTCTCAAACTCAGTCCTTTCTGGAAGTCCGTTCGACTTCCAAAACGTTCGCAAACAAAGGCGTGGCTTCCGATTGGCACCGGAAATAATGCCAACAGCCAAAACGGACATTTGGCTTCCAAAAAATGTTCGCAAACCGAAACACACACTTCTGGGTTTGTGGCGTTCAGGAGCCGATTTGTTCGGGAGGCAAGCTGTTTGGGAACCAAAGTACCACTGTAATAGATTATTTTCACTAATATATATGCACTCTTTATCCTAGTATATGCATTTTTGGCTGGAGAAACCACATTACAAATTCCAGAGGATTTCTAAGGATGGTTGTGTTTGGGAGGAGGAGAGGACGTGAGAGAGAGAGAGAGAGAGAGAGAGAGAGAGAGAGAGAGAGAGAGAGAAAGAAAGAAAGAAAGAAAGAAAGAAAGAAAGAAAGAAAGAAAGAAAGAAAGAAAGCTGTGAGTGGAGAGGTCAGCTGAATGGGCTGAGCAAATACCACCCACCCTGGACCTGCCCATAAAAAGCAAGTCTAGCTTGAGGCTCTTTCCAGGAGCTCTTCTCACTGTGAGACTTTTGTAGGTGAGTCGAGAGTTTGTTTGGACCTGGAGGTTTTTTGTACACCACTTAGAGATATTTAAAATATATTAAGCAGTGTAGAAATCAAATAATATAATCATTTGAAAAATGCAAGGTCTTCTTTATGTTGGGCCAGATGGCCTTGAAGTCCCTTCCAACTCTGTAATTCTATGAGGAACGGAATCTAATTTCTTCCACCTCTCAGGGGATTGGCAATAAGGCGCATCCTTGCAGGCTGTCATAGTGAGGATCTGCTATGATAATGAGGGTTTCCTTCCCCTCCAATTATAAGCAGTGACTCAGAGACCTCTAGAGAAGAAAGCTTTGCTGCCTCTTGCCAGAATGAGGTAATATTCCCTGGGTAGACAGGAGCCTGACGCGAGGCTCCCCTGTTTCCGAAGGGTGTGTGTTCGAATCAAACTTTGGTTTCCATAGAGCTGTTTGGCCTTTCTCAGTCCCTAGGCAGTGGGCAGGGTGGGGTGAGCCTTGTTTTGGAAGACAAGTCATTAGCAAAAGGTTTGCCGGCAGGAGGGGGCGAGGGAGAGAAGGAAGATCCCTGGCGTACTGTTTAAAAAACAAAGGTGAATAGTGGAAATTGGCCCATGAAGCATTTCATGGTGCAGAGCTTGAATCATAGAATCATAGAGTTGGAATAGACCACAAGGGCCATCGAGTCCAACCCCCTGCCAAGCAGGAAACACCATCAGAGCACTCCTGACATATGGTTGTCAAGCCTCTGCTTAAAGACCTCCAAAGAAGGAGACTCCACCACACTCCTTGGCAGCAAATTCCACTGTCAAACAGCTCTTACTGTCAGGAAGTTCTTCCTAATGTTTAGGTGGAATCTTCTTTCTTTTAGTTTGGATCCATTGCTCCGTGTCCGCTTCTCTGGAGCAGCAGAAAACAACCTTTCTCCCTCCTCTGTATGACATCCTTTTATATATTTGAACATGGCTATCATATCACCCCTTAACCTCCTCTTCTCCAGGCTAAACATGCCCAGCTCCCTTAGCAGTTGAAATGTGACCTGCTTCTGTTCCCAGTGTGGTCAAAATCAGGCGAGCGGAGAGATCAGTTGCACAATCCGTGCCGTCCTCACACATTGCAGGGAGTTGGACTCGATGATCACTGGGGATCCCTTTCAGCCATGCAGTTCTTGTCAGGAGCTCGTCCTACACTCGAGTAGGACCCTGGCAGAGACACATGCCCGACTGGTATGTTCTCTCTCTCCTGGTCATTCGTTTGGGAGCTTCAAAAGCTTTCTTCTGCCCAAACATCACAGCGACTGATGCCAACAGACACCGGCACACTTAGGGATCCGCAGTTTGTGTGACAGACCTCAGCAACTCAGCATTTTGGTTAATCTACTTTATTTACATATAAACACGTGGCTCCCTCTCTCTCTAGCATCAGACAGCAAAGAGAAAAAACAAAGGACAATAGTCCCACTTCACGGAACACAGTAGCACAAATATCCTGTCTCTGTCACTTCCCACTCTGTGGAGTCAAAACATACACCGTCATGTGATGGACAAAATCCCATGACTGCAACCATGGAGCAGGAATTCTAACAGTTGTATGATTCTGTGAAACTTTGCCCACGCTGGGGAGCAGCAGTCCCAGAGGTCAGGATTTAACAGGCCCTGGTGGGCGAGGATGGGACCTCCAGTAGTGACGACCCCCCCTCTGCTGGATATGCAAGGATCCCCGAGCCCTAGTGGTGTGGCAGACGAGTGCCAGAAAGTGCCGCTGCAGCTTGATGCGATTTGGGAAACTCCCTCCGTCTCCCAGAAGATTGTGCCTGGTTCCAGCGGTAGCTGTCACACTTCTAGCACAGGAGAGGGGATCTTGTGGGCCCACCAAATGTTGCTGGGCTCCCAGTTATGGTCACCCTGATCCACTGGCCATGCTGGCTGGAGCTGTTGAGAACTGGAGTGCAATCAGATGACAGGCACAGAGCCTTGGCAGCTGAAGTTCGGTGGCAGGCGGGTTTGTCTAGTGCAGGGGTAGGCAACCTAAGGCCCGGGGACCGGATGCGGCCCAATTGCCTTCTCATTCCAGCCCGTGGATGGTCTGGGAATCAGCATGTTCTTACATGAGTAGGATGTGTTCTTTTATTTAAAATGCATCTCTGGGTTATTTGTGGGGCATAGGAATTCGTTCATTTTCTCTCTCTTCAAAATATAGTCTGGCCCACCACATGGTCTGAGGGACAGTGGACCAGCCCCCTGCTGAAAAAGGTTGCTGACCCCTGGTCTAGTGGGCAGGCGGATGGAGACAGCAGTTGAGGAGCCTGTTGGAGGCGGGCTCTGTCCCCTCTTGTGTGGGCTCTGCACGTGCTTCCACCCAAACTGCCTAGTCCACCGGGGGGCACAATACTTTTTCATATTCGCTGGATAAGAAACAACACTTTAATAACCCATCAGGCAATGCAAAACACTTATAAAGATACAGCATAAACCGTTTCAGCTCATCTGGTAGCAGAAGTTCACTCATTCTCTGTCATTGTTCTCATCCCAAAGACTTCCGTATGCAAAGGCGGCACAACTGCATCAAGGAGAAGGACCCTCAATGAATTTGCAATACTTGCTGCTCCCCGGGCACCGGCAACCCATGCTATGCTACTGCCTGAGCTCAAGGGCACTCTGCCCCCCCCCAAAGCTGGTACTCGAGGGTATACTGCCTCCCAGGGCAGTGACAGACTGTGGGCGCTCAACTTTCAGTGGTGTCCTGTGCAGGTTCCCCTCCCCGCTCTGTTATACAGCATTATTGTGCCGCCCCCTCCATCACAGTGCCCAGTGTGGCTGCACTGGTCGTACAGTGGAGTTAGAACGCAGCCATTGTGGCAGTGTCCTGTGAGCTCTGCCCTTGCAGCTTCCAGGGTAGAACTGCGTGGTGGTGTTACTTCTCCACCCACCCATCTAGGAGCTGGGTCAAGTAGGAGGAGGAAGAGTTGGGAAGTGGGCTTTTTGATATTGGCATTGTTTTGTTTTGCCCCGGGGCAAGCTGCTGTTATGCCTCTGCTCTGCTGTCTTTCGTGGCTAATTGTTCTGACCTACTTCCCAGGATCAGAGGAGGCTGGGAGTGCCCGCCGGGAACATTCTGGAGGGAACTGGTTGTGTTTCAAAGAGGAAAATCGCTGTACACAAACAGACTTCCCTTGTAGCCAAGTCCTCAGTGTAGGTATAGATTTGCTGAAAGCTGCATACAGGGCTGTGTGCCTCACAAAGGACATTGCCAGATTGTGAATTAAGTAATCAAATACTAGGTGTGTAGCTCCACCCCTCCTCCTGAAGGATTGCCGGGTGGCAAATACGTCAAAACCAGAATGCAATGGAAACTTCTAACCAATAGCTTAAAAACAACCTTTTTTTTAAAAAAAAAGTTTAAATGCTTCTTTAAATAGTTCCTGCCAAACCTTAAATGATTAGTTGTGAGGTGACTGGGCATGTGGGTGGCCTGAAACTTAGATGCATCACAAGTTCCAGTTGGGTGTGTGCCTGCAAACAGCCCAGTGCAGAACATTCCTTCCAAACTTTGGAAATGGCATTGGGTGCTGCTGGGAAAGCTGCCTTCAAAGAAGGTGCTGGTTTCTAGAGCCTAGAGGATGAAGAATAGTATCAGAGCATCTCAGCAGAAAAGTGTTTATACAGCTGGATTTTAGTTAATGGATCCTTGGAGAAGGAAAAATGTGGATTTGGGGGCCTGTTTCAAACTGACTGCACAGTCAGGTTTCAGGGTTGGGAAACCTGCTCCTTCATAAGAACCCAAGGAAATGTGATTGCAAGCCTAATAGGGTTGTTGAGATTTTTGACCCATCCCATATTGTTTTTTTTTTTAGCGAATCAACCAGTTTCTCTCTTCTTGGACAATCAGATGGAGCAGGGCATCTTTTTGGGTGGGGTCACTTTTCTGAATTTTGCAGTTTGGCTCTTGGCTCAAAGTATCTAACTGCATATTTAGGATTTTATTTTAAAAAAACAAACAAACACATGCCAAAATAATTGTAGATGCTTGTGCTGTTTTCAACCTCAGTAAATTGGAAACGGGATGCTGTCACAAGACAGGATGCCCTTCCGAATGGATTCATGAGAAATGGGTGCTGTAGAGCAAAGTCTAATGTATTGACTCTGTCTGCAGACTAATAAAATCGAACGTATTGAATTTCTCCGCAGGCCAAAGCAAACACACACACACACACATACCCCAAAATAAATAAACAAAAGGATTCTTGCATTGCAGAGGGTTGGACTAGATGACCCCTGGGTTCCCTTCCAACTCTACAATTCTATGATTCTATGTAATAACATCTCAAAATCACATCCCATCCTGCATTTGGCGCTTTTTTTTTTTTTTTTTTGAGGCAGTGATTTTGGAGTGGAACAGGTGTGGGGAGTGTTTGAGTCCTAGAATCACTGAACTTCAGAGTTTCATCTAGTCCAGCCCTCTGCAAAGCAGGAATTGCAGCACAAGAATCCCTGCAGGTGGGCATTCAACCTCTCTCTCAAAATCTCAGAGGAGGAGGAGTCTGTTCCACTGTCAAACAGCTCTTACTACCGTGCTTCAAATAAATAAAAGGTAAAGGGACCCCTGACCATTTGGTCCAGTCGCAGACGACTCTGGGGTTGCGGCGCTCATCTCGCTTTACTGGCTGAGGGAGCTGGCGTACAGCTTCCGGGTCATGTGGCCAGCATGACTAAGCCGCTTCTGGCGAACCAGAGCAGCGCACGGAAACGCAGTTTACCTTCCTGCAGGAACGGTACCTATTTATCTACTTGCACTTGACGTGCTTTCGAACTGCTAGGTTGGCAGGAGCAGGGACCGAGCAACGGGAGCTCACCCCGTCGCGGGGATTCGAGCCACTGACCTTCTGATCAGCAAGTCCTAGGCTCTGTGGTTTAACCCACAGTGCCACCCGTGTGCCCACAAATAAATAAATAAATAAATAAGAAAGAAATAAAATAAATAAGAGCAAGTTAAATAAGTAAGTGAGCTCCCTTGGAATGCCTTCTCCCTCGGTTTTATTTCCAAGGAATATAGTTGCTGGGGGTTGGGGGAGTGTAGGACCAGTGGTTACAGCCAAAGGTGTAAAAGACCTGTGATCTTCCAGTGTTGGAGGATTCAACCTGTCACCATCCCTGACTGCTGGCTGTGTCAACGGGGGCTGATGGGAGTTCCATGCGGGAAGGGCCACGGGTCTGTCCTCCCTGGCTGGAGGAGACCCCTGCCTGAAACGCGGGAGAGCCATTGTTGGCAGTCAGTGCAGACAGCTGTGAACTAGGTGGCTAATGTATGCTTAGCAGATTTTTTTCCAATGAAGCTGAGTAGCAACAGGGAGTCAGTAGGATGCGGGATGGTGAGGCAAAAGACCCTGGGCCCAAGCACACATGCATATTGTATAAAGGTGCAAAGCCCTTCTTTCACACCCTGTGAAACATAAATGCGCAGAGTTTTTAAAAAACTGGGCAACTGCCAGCTGCCTGCAACTCCCGAGCCTCCCCTGATCAGTCAAAACAAAGGGGGAATGGGGCAGGAGACCTGTACCGCTGGACATCCCTGGTTCTCCTTCGGCAGTTGCGGCAGCAGCGGCAGCCAGCAACCTGGTCGAGCAGTTGGCTCTGGCTGGCTTCAGGAGCTGCTCGCTGCCCGCTGCCGTGGCGCCTGCCATTTTTCCTCGCCGGAAGTTCTGCCAAGGAAAAATGGCGGGTGCCACGTCAGCGGGCAGCGAGCAGCTCCTGAAGGCAGCTAGCCAGAGTTGAGGCTGCTGCTGCCACATTTCCCGGGAACAGATTTGCAAATCTGGGGATTGTCCCCGGGAACCAGGCACATCTGGTAACCCTAGGCTAATGGTCTGACTCAGGACGAGCCAGCTTCCTCTGTTCTCAGCTTCCTATATTCTTATGGGTGGGAAAAACCAGTCGGTTAGGTATGCCTCACTGCTGCACAATTCCTCTGTAGAATGTCTGCAGAACCTGCCTCTCCGGAATTGGCAATGCGGTGTCGAATCCCGTTTCCTTTTTGTATTTTTGTAGGTGAGAAGAGATTCCGGTTTGATCCCAGGGAGGGCCACATTGTGCTCTACCATGAACAAGGGGCCTCCTCGGTCTTTGTGGGGACCGTCGGCACGCTTCATTACTACGACTTTGAGAACTCCACCAGCTTTACGGTAGGGAGATGGAGGACAACGCTTCACAAATTTGTTTTTTGTTTTTAACTTTTCATTTATTTAATTCACAAAAAGTGCAAATGTAACAAAAAGGAAGGGAAAAGAAAGAATCCGAAATTTAAGCCATGAAATATGCAAAGTACAAAGATGCAGCACAACTCCAAAGGGATAGGAAAGTATTAACTCCTACAAAGATTCACTTTACAAATAATAAGTATAAAAACAGAAGCATCTTCCACCAGTGAGTTCCATCATCATTGACAAGAAAGGTTCCGTAAAGGCTTCGGTTTCCCAGATATTCACGTAAACTGGTGGCGCTGAGTCACCACATGCCTCAATATTTGTATACGGAATAAAATCACGTCATATATAAAAAAACCAGTCATTTGAGCTCTGCCCTTTTAGTTTATGAGATAGCTTTTCAAGAAGGGCAATTTGCCAAACCTCGAATACCAGCCACCCAAATGGTTAAAGGTTTTCCAGGAAATGCAGCCCGGGGTGCTGTTGAGAGATGAGAAAAAAGGTTGCTTACTTTTCAAATGGAGTGTTAGGGGAGGGGTAGTACTTCTGGTGGGGGACACATTGTGCTGCTTCTAGGGTAATTGTCCACCTTTGGTCCCCACCCTGCACTCAGCTCTCCCCTGTGGTTCCTCGAAGCTGTCAGTAGACGACAGCGGCCACATTCCCAGGAAATGGCTTTGACTGGCCAGCTAAACCAGGTGAGGGCAGCCAGTGAGTCTCAAACCTTCAGTGAGCTAGGGAGCTGCCCTGCACGTGAAGATGGACTCCGGCAGACTGAGCAGATGAGACCAGTTGTGGGTCAAGCGGTCAAGAAGGCAAGAAATCCAGAGTCCCTAAAACAGTTGGGTGGCACCTTGTATGCCTCCTTCCGGCAACACCTGCAGCCAAGCTGGTGCCAAAGGTCTTGCTCTGCTTTCTTTTGGACCCTATCAGTGAGGCCAAGAGGGGATCTTGTCTGGGCAGCCGAGGACCTCCCTGCACACTGACCAGGCTTGTGCCCCGAGGAGGTCACTTTGGTGTTGCTCACGCAGTGGTTTGACTTCACCTCCAGAGAAGACAGATGGCAACAGCTTTTCAAATCCTGCTCTGTTTCCAGCTACGTTTCATTGAGAGAAGACTCCTTCACCATCTAAGCACAGATTAGATCTTGGAGTTGTCGTTTCCATTTTAATTCAGAATAATCCAGCCGTTTGGAAATCTGCCTAAATTTGGGAAAGGGTCTCTCCTGTCAGTTTCATGTCAAATGAATGTTCTTCTTGCAGACTTGGAAGAATCAGTTCCCTCAGGGAGCTAGCTGGTCTGGAAAAATGTCAAAGTCTCAATGACGAATTAATTGCTTTGGTGTAGCCTCAGGGGATGGGAGAAGCTGTTAAGTTTCCAGCACTCATAATTTCCCAGCTCTCATGGTAAACATCAGGACAAGTGGGACTACTGTGGCGGTGCAGGGTTCAGGCTGCCAGCCAGGCCCTCTTTGGGGATACACTGTTCTGTTCTCCTCCCCTAGACTGTCAGGTTCCCTATCCAGGGGAACAGCCTGGACCTTGAACCCAACCCCAGTCCCAGCAGCAATCATAGAATTGTAGCGTTGGAAGGGAACACATTAATAATCTTGTCGAAGAATCTCTGGCAGATGGCCATCTGACCTCTGCTTAAAGATCTCCACCACCTTCTGAGGAAGTTCGTTCTGCTGTCGAATGTCTCTTACCCTCAGAAAATACTTCCTAATGTCATGTCTTTCAAAACTGGATGATGGCAGTGCAGTCTTTGTGGGACTTCCCTCACGTTTGATCCGGAAGCTATAGTGAGTTCCGTGGGTGCTGACACGGGTGAGACCCCGCCAGCATATTGCTCCTCTGCTCAGAGATCTGTACGGGTAGCCGATTTGTTCCTGGGCCAGGTTTTGGGTGTTACTATTATTAGAAGAAGTTTGTTTGTGCCCCCTCAGTCACTTTGATCTGTGGAACTGTGGCACCTGTTACAGGTGCCGCCTAAAATCCACTCTGCATTTCCTCCCGCCGTTTCTCTGTTGTCGGAGGCCGTGAGCTTTTAGGCACCTAGACAAGCTGACCTAAAAATGACGTGGGCGTCTTGTCTCCCCCTTTCATTCAGGTGCTTGTTGAAACCAACAGGACGCTGTCCAGCTGCAGGAAACAGGTAAGTTTGCTTGTTTGTTTATAAAAGTATTTTTCCCCAGAGTATCATAGAAATATATCGAAGAGGTTTAAAAGGTAAAGTTAAAGGGACCCCTGACCATTAGGTCCAGTCGTGGCCAACTCTGGGGTTGCGGTGCTCATCTCGCTTTATTGGCCAAGGGAGCCAGCATACAGCTTCCGGGTCATGTGGCCAGCATGACGAAGCCGCTTCTGGCGAACCAGAGCAGCGCACGGAAACACCGTTTACTATCCCGCTGGAGCAGTACCTATTTATTTACTTGCACTTTGACGTGCTTTTGAACTGCTAGGTTGGCAGGAGCAGGGACCGAGCAACGGGAGCTCACCCCGTCACAGGGTTTTGAAGTGCCAGCCTTCTGATCGGCAAGTCCTAGGCTCTGTGGTTTACAACAATATAAAACATAGATGTTTGGAGGAATTGCTGCAGCTAATCCCCCACCACCTCTAGAAAGGGGTTCTCCTTCTGCGCTGAATGATTCAGCAGGTGGATTGGGCCCAGAGCTCAGTGACAGAGCAGGTGCTTTGCATTCAGAAGGGGCCAGGTGCTGTGACGTTCTTCATTCCCACGCCATGGAAGGTTCCCCTTCCTCTCTTCTCCTTGGCCTGATACTTTGCAGCTCAGAAACTCGCAAAGAGTTTCTGTCCCTCTGCTAGATCTGCGGATGCTTGGACTAAATGTGGATTTGACAGCCATAAGACAGAGGTCTTTCTCAGCCCAAGGGCCACATTCCCTTCTGGATGATGTTCCAGATGCCAGGTGCCAGTGGCAGGCTAAAGTGAGCAGAGTGCAGATTTTGCCCTTGTGTAGCAAGCTAGTTTGTACACACAGCCCTCTCTGACCTCTAACCTGACAAGCGAGTGGCAAAAAAGAGGAGTTCAAGGACAGAGTCCGGATGGGCAAAACCACACAAGGAGAGTGTGACGCAGGCCCTGTGAGGGGGCGGCCTGGGGGAGAGTTTCAAGAGCCACATTTGGCCCCCGGGCCAGAGGTTCCCCATCCCTACCTTCAAATTAGGAGGTCCTGCTGTGCAGGCCTTGGGGAGACAGTCTCTGTCTTGTTGGTGGGATCTCCAGGATGGGAGTGGGTGGTTGGGGGTCGTTTTCTGGTCCTCTTCATCATAGTCGGGGTGGACCAAATGGCCTTTGGGGTCCCTTCCAACTGTACAGTTCTATGATTCTTCACCTTAACCGCCTTCACTTCTCTTCCAGGAAAATGCCAAGAACTATCTCACACTTCTGGAAAAATATGAGGACCAGTTGCTGATCTGTGGCACAAACGCCTGCAGCCCTGCCTGCTGGACTTTGGTACGCAGCTTCTCCTTGCCCCTCTGCTCTTTAATCCTGAGACATCGCTGCCAGTCAGCCTACCTGAGCCTTCCCTGTGGGCCTGATCCAGCAAGCCTCTTCTTATGTCCTGATCCTTGACCACTGGCTCGGCTGGGGCTGATGGGAAATGTGTCTGTGGGAAGGCTCCTTTGCTCTAGCTGGGCGATGTTGGCAATGATTGCATCTTCTTCCTCCTGCTTTTCTCTTCCCTTGCTATGTTTGCTCCCTTGTGCTGTTCTTCTGGATTGCATATCCTGTGGGGGCCAGGATCCGCCCTTTCGCCCTTTGTCCATACCCAGGGTATGCAGACGACACTTTCACCACTGCCACCAAAGTCATGGGTGTGAGAAAAGGGGAGTTTGAAAGTCGTGTCTCTCTCACTCTCCCTGTATTGGTGAGACCCTGGAAAGGTGGGAAATACCTGCTCAACTTCTCTTTTCCCTCCTCCTGCAGGTAGATGGGAAGGTGGAGCCAGGGATCAGTGCCCAGGGCCTGGCTCCTTTTGCACCTGATCAAAACGCTCTTGTCCTCATCGATGGTAAGCTTTCCTGCATTAATGCTGAATGAATTTCTGGCCCAGCAGGGACACGCAGCCAGGCCTCTCACCCGAGTTCCATTCTCCTCCCCCCAAGCTGATGTGCTGTGCAAACCCAGAGTTTGGGCCCTACATTCTCGATGGCGTGGCAAGGGGTCTTGAAGCGCCCTCCCCACCTGGCAGGCCTCTCCAATAATAATACAGTGGTACCTCAGGTTACATACGCTTCAGGTTACAGACTCCGCTAACCCAGAAATAGTGCTTCAGGTTAAGAACCTTGCTTCAGGATGAGAACAGAAATCGTGCTCTGGCAGCGCAGCAACAGCAGGAGGCCCCATTAGCTAAAGTGGTGCTTCAGGTTAAGAACAGTTTCAGGTTAAGTACGGACCTCCGGAACGAATTAAGTACTTAACCCGAGGTACCACTGTAACAATAAAATAAACCACAAATTAAATTTACATTATGGGCAGCCACAGCCAATTAGGGGGCATGTGTGGTTTTTTCAGGAACTCTCAAAAGCAATGAAAATGTATAAAAAGTGATTTACAAGCAGTTTAAGGCTGCATAAGAATGAATTTGTGTTTTGTGCGTGTGGATACACATACAGGTATACTTCCCACAGCCCTTTCAAAGGTTAAACAAGATCTGCTGGATTGCATCCCATTTCACACTTGATCACAAGCAAACTTGGAGAATTTCAAGCAATTGGCAGCTGTGGGTCCTCATCTCTTGTTTGTTTGCCCCCCCCCCATCAGTCATTTTTGAATATATATATATTTATTAATTTAAAATAAATACATTCATATTTATATATATATATTATTCCCCCCTATCAGTCTTGTTGAATAAATCGTGGGAAGCGCAGTTTTCCACATTTGAAAAGCGGTGACTCGAGGTTTTCTGCTCCAGTTCACTGCATCTCAAGCCGTGGCCTGACATTCTCATTTCTTTCTGAGGTGCCTTAGCACCGGCATTCCTCTTTACCAGTGGTCTCTCTTCCTTTTCTCGCAGGCAAGGACATCTACTCTACCATCAGAAAGCACCAGTACAATGGGCGGACACCTCGCTTCCGTCGGATTCGAGGATCTGCGGAGCTCTATACCAGCGACACCGTCATGAATAGTGAGTGTGGCAGTTCTTGAAGGAATGGGGTGTGTGTGTGTCCCCAGTCTCCCCGACGGAGGGGGCTCCCCAGATTGCTCAGCCTCTCCCTTGTCTTCCAGCACCACACCCACAAGATGGTTGACTTAATACGGCCACTCAGCAATAGCATGGTGCTGTGAAGGCTTCAGAGCATTTAACCTGCCTTCTCTAGTTGAAATTCAGGATGTGCGTCTTGTGGCCTTCCAGGTGTGGCTGGACCCCAATTGCCACCGCCCTCCCTTCACCACTGGCCAAATTCATTGGGGATGATGGGAGTTCAGCCCTCTGGGTTCAGCCCAGTTGGTAAAGAGCGAGTCAGGGTCGGCACTGGCATGCTGTATTCTTGGCCAACTGCAGCCCCTTAACTTTTCCAAAAGTGCCTGGTAGCTGCCCCTGAAACCTTTCCCAGTGACGCCACCCCAGGGGCATTAAACTGGCAGCTCCCAGCCGCCCAGACTCATTCGGAGTGTTGCCACTGGCTGCCATTTGGGCCAGAGGAGCTCCGAGAGGGTCCCCTCAGAGGACATTTCATTGAGAATCCTTCTCAAACCTGGATTTGGTTTTAATTCTTAGCTGTGATTTTAGCATAACAGGGGGTTGGGCTAGATGACCCTTGGGATCCCTTCTGACTCTGAGTTCTGTGAATCTATGAACCGGCTGCCAGGAGGTCTAGAACTGGAGTCCCTTTCCACAGGGGCATTCACACATTACACTGATCCAACAAGGGTACTTCCTGTGCCCTTCTGTGTACCCCAATAGTTGAGCTGTACGGTGATTCGCAGGTACCCTGCAGCAAGTCTGCATATGCAAGAGTCAGCTGTGCAAATCAACAGTGCGTGCTCTTTTACACAAGCATTTGCACCCGTGTAGAGACACCTTGAAGTTACACCTGCGTGGGGCGTAATGAACAAGCCTTACGAGGTATTAACACAGCAAACCTGCTCATGGGAGGCGGGAGGAGAACCTGGAGATTTTCAGGGCATCCCCACTTGGAAACTGAGCGTCACGGCCAAGGGAGAGGAGGAAGTTGCCGCATTAAAACCAACACAACCCTTGCCCCAGAGGGAGCGGCTCAGAGCAGGTGATAACAGCACAGTGGGTGCCTCTTGTGCCAGGAGCATCACGGAGGCAGTGTTCCCCCAGTGCCAGGAGGATCCGCCACAGTGAGCCTCAGGTGAGGTTTGCGTTCCGCTCAGCGGATCCCTGTGGAGGAGCTTTCCCCTCTGAGATCACGTAGGGAGCGAGGGGGTTGCCAGGGGCATTTCCAGTACACAACACAGGTGAGGCTTTCTCCTCTGTGGGGACACCTGCGTCATGGCAGCAAAAAGAGTGATCTCAGTTCCCCCAGGTGGGTTGTTAGGTAGCCACATCCACCCATGACAGGGAGAAGTTTGCAGGCCTGGGGAATTCTGGGAGTTGCAGAAGCACAACATATCTTTTGGGGGGGGGCAACTCTGAGGGAGAGGGAAACACCCTTCTCCCCCAAAACGAGCCTGATGAGGACTGAGAATGCTCAGAGGCAAAAGAGTGCTGATTGGCTAGCTAGGTTGGGTAGGACCAGAGCCGTTTTTTCCATTGGTCTTAGTGGTTCGTTGTGCCAGGGCGCCGGCCTCTCAGGGGCATCCTAGCGAGTGGGGGGGGGGGGCTGCGTGGCTTTGCCGGCAGCCTCCCCTTTCCCTGCACGCCTGCCACCTGCGCCCCGCCAACTACATCTGCTAAAGATGGGGTTGTTGTCCTCCTCCCGCCTTCTCGGGCGCCCCAACGCCAGAGAGCATGTCCACCAGCACGTTTTCCTGCTTAATCACCACCACCACGCCAGGGATTGGGGCAGTGGGGGAGGCAAAGGAGATTTCCCCCCTCCCCCTCCCTTGTTTTGTAGTTGCCAGGGCAGGGAGCGCAGGAGGGATCTTTGCACCACAGCGCCAGATATGCTTAAGACGGCCCTGCATGTGTAGGAGGCAGCATGGAACGGCACCTCATGGACACTCCACGCAGCAACATTTTGTTGCAGCTTCCACTGGTTCCATCTTTTTGGGTCGTGTATGCCGCCTCCTTCGCCTCATCCTCCTCCCTCACATTTGTATCTCACCTCTCCTCTAAGGAGCTCCAGGTGGCTTACGCTGTTTTCCTCCTTCCCATTTTATCCTCACAGCAGCCCTGTGAGGTAGGTTAGGCTGAGAGTGAGTGACTGGCCGAAGGTGACACCCCGTTAGCTTCATGGCCAAGTAGAGATTTGAACCCTGGTCTCCCAGGTCCCAGTCCGACACTCTTATCCACTAGGCCACACTGGCCTTGATCATTAACTTGTGAGAAATAGTCGCCTCAGTCTCACTGTAGTGAGATATTGCCATTTCTCCGCACCCTCTGTTCGTTGTTAAGGTGGGTGCCCTTGCTTATCTGAGAACTGCATGTGTTCATCGGTGCTGAGCTCTGTGAGGGGCCTCCGAACAACTCTCTCAGCACCTTTAGCAAACTACAGTTCCCAGGACTCTTTGGGGGGAGCCATGAAACGAAACATTCAGAAAAGGGCGGCCAAAATGGTGGCGCGACTCCCCATGAAGAAAAGTTGCAGCGTTTGGGACTTTTTAGGTTGGAGAAAAGGAGAGGAAAAGGCGACACGATAGAAGTTTGTAACATTATGCCCGTCATGGGGAAAGTGTGCACAGAAAAGCTTTCACCCCTCTTTTCGTAACACTAGAACTCACTGGCATCCAGTGAAGCCGGATGTTGGGAGATTCAGAAAGGGCTTCTTCCCCCAGCACAGAGTTAAACTATGGAACTCCCTTACACAGGAGGAAGTGGTGGCCCCCAGCTTGGATGGCTTTGAAAGAGGACTGGACAGCTTTATGGAGCCGGAGGAGAAGGCTGTCCATGGCTACCATCCACAATGGCTCTTCTCTGCTTCCACAATTGGAGGCAGCGATGCTATATTATTATTATTATTATTATTATTATTATTATTATTATTATTATTAATTTATTTATACCCCGCCCATCTGGCTGGGTTTCCCCAGCCACTCTGGGCAGCTTCCAACAAAGTATTAAAATACAGTAGTCTATTAAACATTAAAAGCTTCCCTAAACAGGGCTGCCTTCAGATGTCTTCTAAAAGTCTGGTAATTGTTCTTCTCTTTGACATCTGGTGGGAGGGCGTTCCACAGGGCGGGTGCCACTACCGAGAAGGCCCTCTGCTTGGTTCCCTGTAACTTGGCTTCTCGCAGTGAGGGAACCGCCAGAAGGCCCTCAGTGCTGGACCTCAGTGTCCGGGCAGAACGATGGAGGTGGAGACGCTCCTTCAGGTATACTGGGCTGAGGCCGGTTAGCGCTTTCAAGGTCAGCACCAACACTTTGAATTGTGCTCGGAAACGTACAGAATGTACGGAAATTGAATGAGCCATGGGCCTGATCCAGAAGGTGACTCCTATGCTCTTAAGATGTCTCCTCTGCCCAGACTGCCCTAGTTGAACGTTCTGCTTAGTCCCGCCTCACGGTCTCTCTGTCTTGTCTGCCTGCAGATCCGAAGTTTGTGAAGGCTGCCATCATAAAACAAGAGGAGGCTTACAACGACAAGATCTACTACTTCTTCCGAGAAGAAAACCCAGACTGGCCGAAGAACGCAGCCGCCCCAAGGAACGTCTCCAGGGTGGCTCAGCTGTGCAAGGTGTGTGTGTGGGGGGGGTGTGTCTGGGAGGCTGTGCCGGGGTCTCTGGGTGCTGCATGAGAAGCTGTGGGATCAGCTGAAGATCAGCCCCAGGGGCCACTTACTCAGAGTAGACTCATTGGTGTTAATGAGCAGGACTCCCTTGGGCTAAGTCATGTCATTGGGTCTCGCACTAAATACTAGTGGTTTGGGAAGAAGTAGCTGTGGTTACTTTAGGGCCGTTTTTAGCCTGAGGGCCCAATCCTCTCATGGGCAACATCCTGTGTTTGTGTGTGCCAGAGGTGGAGGTGGGGGGTGAGCAGCAACCAGAGGGGGGATCGCAATGCTTACCTTTGCATGGTAGGCTATATTCAGCCATTCACACACATCCAGCTGAGAACACACACACACACACACACACACACACACACACACACACACAGTTGCCCATGGTGGGTGGCAAAGGGAATATTTTCTTCCCCTTGAACCATAACCCCCAGATTCCCAGCTGTCAGGGAACTGACATCGGATCTAGAGGCGGAGGGAAGGCTCTCAAATGATGCTGGAGAAGGGCCCAGCAGGGAGAGAGGCAGCTTAGCAGAGGGGGAAGCAAATCAGCGCAACACCAGGGATAAAGGGGGGCAGATGGGGGAATCGGCGAGAGGGCTCCAGGACTCTTCACTGGACACCAGCGGGGAGAGCACAGGTCCTCCGCTACCCACGCCCTCCCTGCGCAGAAGACTTCCGCGCAGGGAGAGTAGGAGGAGACTGGGCGTCAAACAACTTTTATGTTGGAAAAGGTTTAAGAAACGCCCACTGACAGATTCTGCTAGCGACTGAGGCAGCCACGAAGAGAAGGGCTGTCCAGACAGAAAGGTTTAACAAGGCAATTTGGCCTGGAGAGGCGGCAGCTTATGCACGAGCAACCCCATACTCATTACACCAGCTTTCATCTTTTTCAAAAAGTGTTAAGTTTCTAGCATTTGTAGAACCTAAGATATGAGGCAAAATGTGCAAGTACGTGTCTACACACACAAATGAGGGTGTGGAAGCCAAGCCCTATGAGGAACAGATGAGGGGGTTGGAGAACAGAAGACCTGAGAGCTATCTTCAAATATCTGAAGGGCTTTCACATCAAAGATTGTTTTTTCCTGCTCTGGAGGGTAGGACTTGAACCAGTGGCTTCAAATTGCAGTGGTACCTCGGGTTACAAACGCTTCAGGTTACAGACTCCGCTAACCCGGAAGCAGTACCTTGGGTTAAGAACTTTACCTCAGGATAAGAACAGAAATGGCGCGGTGGCGGTACTGCGGCAGCGGGAGGCCCCATTAGCTAAAGTGGTACCTCAGGTTAAGAACAGTTTCAGGTTAAGAACGGACCTCTGGAACGAATCAAGTTCTTAACCAGAGGTACCACTGTATAGGAAAGGAAATTCCGACGAAACATCAGGAAGAACTTTCTGATAGCAAGGGCCATTTGACAGTAGAACGGTCTCCCTTGGGAGGTGGTGGGCTCTCCTTCCTAGGAGGATTTTAAGCAGAGGTTGGACAGTCACCTGTCCTGGCTGCTTTAGTTGACATTCCTGCAGAGCAGGGGGTTGGGCTAGATGACCCTTGAGGTCCCTTCCGACTCCACTATTCTATGGTTCTGTGAAACTGTGCTGCCATGCATTTGGCCAACTGCCAATCCCTGACCACCGTTCCTGTCTCTACAGGGAGACAGAGGAGGCACCGGCTCCCTCTCGGCTGCCAAGTGGACCACCTTCCTGAAATCCACCTTGCTCTGCGTCGACTCAGACAACGACCGGCACTTTAACCAGCTGCAGGACGTCTTCATCCTGGAGTCTGCCAACTGGTCGGAGACGAGAATCTACGGGCTCTTCTGGAACGAGTGGTGAGTGCCTTGCTCCGTGGTGAGGGGCAAATGAACGCTAAGGTCACATTTACACTTGGTGGAGGGTTTTTTGTTTGTTTCTTTCTCTTAGCCCTGGGGACGCAGGTGGCGCTGTGGGTTAAACCACAGAGCCTAGGGCTTGCCGATCAAAAGGTCGGCGGTTCGAATCCCTGCGACGGGGTGAGCTTTTTCTGGGTCATGTGGCCAGCATGACTAAGCCGCTTCTGGCAAACCAGAGCAGCGCACGGAAACGCCGTTTACCTTCCCGCCAGAGCGGTACCTATTTATCTACTTGCACTTCGTGCTTTTGAACTGCTAGGTTGGCAGGAGCAGGGACCGAGGAACAGGAGCTCACCCCGTCGCAGGGATTCGAACCGCCTACCTTCTGATTGGCAAGCTCAGTGGTTTAGACCACAGCGCCACCTGCGTCCCTCCTTTTAAAAAGTGGCTTCTGAAAACTTGTGAACATTTCAACCAGCTTGATCTGATGTATTAAGAGATTATCATAGTCACTGGTGAAACACTTGTGTTTTCACTAGTGTGTTTTTAACACGGTCATTTTTCTTCCCATAAGCTGCTTTGGTAGTTGTGCTGACAGAAAAGCAGAGCAATAGAAAAATAAATCTGATCCCTTGCTTCTTATGATTATCCCCAGGGAATATTCCGCAGTCTGTGTCTATTCTGTTGGTGACATCAGTAAGGTCTTCCGAACTTCGCCTCTCAAAGACTACCACGAGAAACTCCCCCCGGTGAGGCCTGGGCAGGTAAGGAATGCAAATTTGCTTCTCCTGTTAGATTTATCCTCTAACTAAGTGGTTCTCAAAGTTTTTGGGGCCACTGCCCCCTTGATTCCACGAACTCCTCCCCATTACCCCCTCTCCCCTCCAAAAAGCATTATTCAGCACAGCAGTTTGCATGGGCCACTAAAGAAGATAATAACCCAGTTAAGAACAGTCACAGTTAATTGCACATTTATTCAGAATCCAACAAAAACAATTAATTGAACGAAATGAATGACCTTGGTCCAGGTATACCAACTTTTCAAAGTCTGATAGTCATTGAGCATTGAGTCATTGAGTCTTCGATACCACATTTAGTCACAACTTCACTGTTCTTAATGTGGTTTCCCAATGTCTGGTTTAAAGTCACTTAGCAGGAGTCTTGAATCCCCAGCTCCTGCCGCCCCCGTGCCTCTTAGCGCCCTGCGAGGGAATCCCGCCTCCCCTGCAGGGATCACTGCTTGCCACTTTGGGGAGCCCTGCTCTAGTCAAAGGGTGACTAGACGTGCAAAACTGAAAGGAGGCTGAGAGCTGGTGACTGCACCGTTTTTGCTGCAGTTTTGCCCGTAACTGACAATGGGTAGTGGCGACCTTTAAATCTGGAGGTGGGGAGTTTTGAAAAGAACTGTACAATCCTGTTATGCACTATGTAGCAAAGGTTGGGAAGAGAAACTTGCAAGCTTTCTGGGGCAAAAATTCCATATCACTGGCATCTCACACAGTGCAAGCTTTTTTTTAAAGGAAAGCAAGTTTCTAGTGCTCAAGGCTCAGAGAAGCTTGCAGAAGTGCCTGTTGCCAGGGCAGAAGCCAGAAAGGTCCTTAGAGCCAGGGGTGGGCCATCTGTGGAGCTCCAGTTCCCACCATCCCTGACTGGGACCTGTGGTGGCCGTGGCTGGTGGTCCAGAGGAGGCCACTGGTTCTCCATCTCTGCCTCGTAGGATCCAGGGCTGGTGCAAGCAGGCTGCAGTTCCTTCTTGTCACCCCTAATCTGGTGGCCTTATCTGTCCCTCCCAACAGTGTCTAGAAGGAGAACAGCAGACCCCCCACGAGACCTTCAAAGTGGCCGACAGCCACCCTGAGGTGGCACGCAGGGTGAAGCAGGAAGACATCTTGTTTTACAGCAAGCACCGCTACCAGCAGATTGGTGTCCACAGAGCTCCAGCAGCTGATGGAGGCGCCTACAGCATCCTGTACTTGGCCACAGGTATGGTCAAAGCTGCCCCTTGCTTGGCATCGCTACCCTTTGGCATTGCTGGGCAAGTTACTGCCCCTTTCTTTGAAGCCATGGGAGGGAACCTGCAGCCCTCCAGATCTTGACTACAATACCCATCACTCCCGGCTGTATGGGCCATGTTGGCTGTCGGCGGATGAGAATTAGGGCCCAGTGACATCTGGGGACCACAGGTCTCCCTCCGCTCAGGCTGAGGAGCAACCAGCCCAAAGCAGTACTGGGTCAGGATTTGAACCTGGGTCTCCTTGGGCCGCACCAGCCACATCCGGAGGACTACAGGTCTTACCTTACAGCCTTCATCCCTGCTCTGTCCAACCAGCATCATTTCCCACATTCCTGTTACCTCCTTCCAGCTTCCCAACCTTTTCTTCTGCCCTTTTACGCAGACAGAGGAACCGTCCACAAAGTTGCTGTCTTGCCCACGGGGGCCAACAGCATCCTGGAGATCCAGCCTTTCCTCTCTCCTGCTGGCGTTCGGACGATGACTCTGGACAGTGAGAGAGTAAGGAAGAACCTCCCATCTTTTCCCTTCGCCTGCTCCAGGCTTTATTTCATCAAAGTTCTAGACCGTTTGATTGCAAACTACAGGCCTCCCTGACTTGTTCCATACTGGGTTGCTGCAATGATGCTGACCCACCAGGCCATGGCAGAACAGCAGTGGCTGGATCAAAAAATGTGCAAAGGATCTGAAAAGTGCCATCCCGCTTTTTCTCTATGGCCTGGAAGGGCCTCATCTCAGAATGCACATGCAGATATCATAGATTGGATTGAGGTTGAATCCTGACAAAACAGAAGTACTGTTTTTGGGGGACAGGGGGCGGGCTGGTGTGGGGGACTCCCTGGTTATGAATGGGGTAACTGTGCCCCTGAAGGACCAGGTGCGCAGCCTGGGAGTCATTTTGGACTCACAGCTGTCCATGGAGGCACAGGTTGATTCTGTGTCCAGGGCAGCTGTTTACCAGCTCCATCTGGTACGCAGGCTTAGACCCTACCTGCCCGCAGACTGTCTTGTCAGAGTAGTGCATGCTCTGGTTATCTCCCGCTTAGATTACAGCAATGCGCTCTATGTGGGACTACCTTTGAAGGTGACTCAGAAACTGCAATTAATCCAGAATGCGGCAGCTAGACTGATGACTGGGAGTGGCCTCCAGAAACACGTAACACCAGTCCTGAGAGATCTGCATTGGCTCCCAGTACGTTTCCGAGCACAATTCAAAGTGTTGGTGCTGACCTTTAAAGCCCTAAACAACCTTGGTCCTGTATACCTGAAGGAGCGTCTCCACCCCCATCATCCAGCCCGGACACTGAGGTCCAGCGCCGAGGGCCTTCTGGTGGTTCCCTCACTGCAAGAAGCGAGGTTACAGGGAACCAGGCAGAGGGCCTTCTCGATAGTGGCGCCTGCCCTGTGGAACGCGCTCCCAGAAGATGTCAAGGCAATAAGCAACTATTTTACTTTTACAAGACAAGTGAAGGCGGCCCTGTTTAGGGACGTTTTTAATGTCTGACGCTGTATTGTTTCCGATATTTGGTTGGAAGCTGCCCAGAGTGGCTGGGGAAACCCAGCCAGATGGGCGGGGTATAAATAATAACTTCTTCTTCTTCTTCTTCTTCTTCTTCTTCTTCTTCTTCTTCTTCTTCTTCTTCTTCTTCTTCTTCTTCTTCTTCTTCTTGAATGCTAGTGTTGGAAGGGACCACAGGGATTGTCTAGGCCAACACTCTGCAATGCAGGAATCTTTTTGCCCAGTGTGGGGCTCAAACCCACAACCTTGAGACTGTCTCATGCTCTTTTTTTTTGAACACGGGGAGAATCTGTTCTAGGGGTGACATAAGAGGAGTCCTGCTGAATCAGGCCAATGGCCCACCTAGTCCAGACTCCTCTTCTTGCAGTGGCCAAGCAGGTGCCCATTATGGGAAGCCCTTGACAAGTGGGACTTGAGCCCCAGAGCCCCTCCCAGCTGTGGTGGCAGAGCAGAGCCATCCTGACTAGGAGCCATTGACAACCCTCTGCTCCTTGAATACACTGGCCTGCAAAAGGGATCCCCTTCAGTCCCCTGTTCCTCTGCAAAAGTAGGAGCAATTCCTGTGCGTCACTCAGTGGCTGTTGCTTTTCCTGTTAGACTGATGTTACCCATTCACTGGGTACAGATAGGCTGGTCCATGATGCCCTTCAAGAATATGCATGAGTCATCTCTTTGTCCTGCTGTTTGGAAAGAGCTCGGTGCAGCTGTTGCTTTATTTTATCTTGCAGAAGGAGCTGTTTGTAGCCTCTGAGAGTGAGGTGGTTCAGCTGCCCATGGCTATGTGTGGGGCGTATAAGGACAGCTGTGAGAGCTGCATCCTGGCGAGGGATCCTGACTGCGGATGGATCAACGGGAGATGCACTTCTGTTTATGACCATGACCAGCATGGAAATGGGTAGGACCCTCCTCCCCCTTCACTTCTACTGTTGACAGTTGCACGTTCTATATCTACATGTTCTCTGGTGCATACAGACTTGTGGCAGAGCAAGGTGACAAAGCATTTGAGTACACTTCTGGATGACACCTTCCTGCATGCATGCAGAAAGTGATCATCTCAGGACGAGACGTTCTAGCCCCACCTTGTTGCTGCTGAGCTAGCTTTCTGCTTGCAGGGAACCCTTGGCGAAGCATTAAAAATGTATTTGGTACTTAAATACATTTATGTACCACTTTTTCCTCCAAAAAGCTCAAGGTGGTGTCCATGACCCTCTTCCTCCCCATTTTATGCAAGTGCCTGCATGGATCAAAACCTACGGGGAAGAGTTGCTGTGCTCACTAAACCTGAGCTCTCTTTGTTTCTTTGAATAAAGTGTCAACACTGACACCTTGTGAGTTCTTGGGCTCTCCTTACATTCTAATTCTCTCTCTCTCTTTTAGCACATTGCTACAGGCTCTAACACACAATCCTGTTACGGATATTTGCTCATCTCCAAGCCACGCTAAAGGTAATGTTTGCAAATAAAGCATTTTCTTGCCCTTCTTGAAGATCAGGAACGTGGAGCCATGCAGCCCTCCAGATGCTGCTGGACCTCAGCTCCCATCACCTCGACCATTGGCCGTTCTGGCTGGGGCAGATGGGAGCTGGAGTCCAGCAGCTTTTGGAGGGCCACAGCTTCTCCCAGTCCTGCTTTAGATTTGGAGGGAAACCAGTTGGCCAGCTAGTCCAAGCATGGATGATGCCTGTTTTGATCAGCGTTGGCCTTGCCTAAACAATAGCAACCTGCCCGTTGGGCTAGCGGTGGTCCCTGATCCTTGACCATTGAGCATGCTGGCTGAGTCTGGTGGGAGTTGTAGTCCATCAGGTTGCAGGAGGCTGATTTAGGGACCCAAAGGCCATCAGCACAACATCTAGCAGCGCTCTTACGTTCACCAACAGCTGGCGAGCAAGGAGATGGATCTCTTGAGCAGGAATAATGCACTGTGATTCAGTAGCTAGGGATTTTCAGTCAAACTTGGTCCCATCATGACACCACAGCCACCACAAAGGCCTCCTGACGGTTGCTGTTCCACACCGGGGTGTGCAAGGGGTGATCTTTTCAATCTCTCTCTCATTCACTCTCTCACTGCTTTTCCTTCCTGTCCAGGTGATGACAACCAGCACTGTGAGATTGTGACCGTGGCACCAGGCGCCCGCTATTACCTCAACTGCTCTATCAAATCCCACCATGCCACTTACACTTGGCTCCGTGACAACCAAACGGTTGCGCATTGTGGACCTGGCCATCGGCACTGCATCCACTTCATAGACAATATGACGGATGAGCTCTATGGCACTTATTCCTGCATTTCCCAGGAAGATTGGTTTAACCAGACCCTTGTGACAGAATGCCTGACAAAGCCCTCCAATGTGAAGATGCTGCTTGAGGAGCCTAGGAATAAGATGGCAAAGGACTGGGCCACCCAAACATCTTTGTCCCTCTGGCTAGGACTGTTGCATATGGCGGCAGTCGTCTTGCTCACCCATTGAGGACTTGACCTTCTGACTGCCTACCAGCACAAGTGACCAAACTGTACCTCTTTCTAGTGTGTCTTGTTCCATCTCAGAAGTGGTTCCCTCAATAGATATAATTCTTCGCTTGGGCTTAGAAGCCATCCATTCTCCACTTGCTTTGAGAAGTGGCAACCTGGTGGTGCATAGTTGATAGCAGAATGAAGGAGAGGTTGGTGGCTGTTCTGCCTGCAGAAGCACCAAGATCCTGAAATCTTGAGCAGGATGGGTCCTGCCAAAATGAACATGATGATATGAACATCTGGGTGAAGAAGCAGAACCAGTGCAAACAACAAGGCATGGGGCAGCTAATGGGGCAGAGGGTATGGCTGAGGTGGCCCAGAAGGGCTTGTGAAGGTCCATGTCAGGCTTCTTCAAAGGCAGGCATCAGGACCCAACACAGAGCTCACGTGCTAAGTAAAAGTTTCCTCAGATTGGAGAGCAAACTTTCAGCCCCAAGGTTTATAAGACTTGACGGTCTTCTGCATCTTTTTTAAATAACTGGCGTTCTGAATGTTCTTTTGATGTTTCTGACATTTTCCAAGCAACGATACATGCTCAGGATCTCTGAACAGTTATAAGGCATAATTAATGTATATCAAGGCATCCCCAATATGCACCAAGATCAAAGAAACATCCTGTAGGTTCAGATTGAAGAGCCACCTAGTCTAGCATTTGGAAGATTCTCCATTAGCAGTAGGTGGTCAACTGGCAATTGACCACTGGCCTGTCAAGAGGCCACCACCTGGTCTGTCCTGCCTAGTCCCAGATTTGCCTGCTTCTCTGCTTGTCCATCTGGCAAGGGTGGAGAATGGGTTGGCGCAATTGCCTGGGCTGTGGGGTGTCAGGGACGCAGTTTCCTGCCTCAAACTGTGGGATGCAGTTTCCTGCCCTTCTGATCTTCTGATCCTGCATCAGAGCAGGAACTGAGACAGGGGAAGTTTCCTGGCTGGTTAACTCACAGATGTTTGGAAATCCTTTGTATGATTTCACTGGATGAAGGATATTTATTTTTATTTATTATATTTTTCTAAAAAATCAGATCCTCTTTTTGTGGGGAACAAAATTAACAAGCCTCAGGGCCACTTGTAGGCAAATATGTTGGAAAGCCTTTGAAGGTGATTTTTTGTGTGTCTTAATTTCTGGAAGTCAGTTCATATAGAGAAGAAAGAGGGAGATCCCAGGGTGTTCACAAGGCTGAGCTCTACCTCTTATATTGTGTACATGTGCTTCTGAGTAGACCAGCAATCTGGATGTGGGTCTGTTTTTCTTCTTCCTTGTGAGGAAGCAGCGTCATGGCTGGGGGAGCTCAGGCTCTGCATGCAAAAGCTGCAATTGCTGGCATTAAAAACAAAATAGGCTCCTGCCTTCTGAAACCTTAGAGAGCTGCAGCCGGTGGCTGAGATGATGCTGAGCAACGTGGTTTGGTGGCTGATTACAGAGTAAGGCAGACGTCTGTTTCCTGTCTTGGTCTTCTCTGCTGGCTGGCTGGCTGGTTAGCTGCCACCAGCACCTCCAAGAGATTGGCAAATGAGTCTATTTCATTTCAACCCCCACGTGAGTCCCCCTTATCTCTGTTCTAGCCAGTTTTGGGGAGGGGGAATCCACATTTATGTGTGTATCTAAATACAAACTACTTCATATATTCTCTCTCTCTTCCAAACCAGAACCAGTGTGGTGTTGTGGTTATACTGTCAAACTAAGGACCTGGGAGAGACCAGGGTTTGAATTCCCTGCTCCGCCATGAAGCTCTCGCTGGTGTGATCTTGAGACAGTCACGGTATCTCTGTCACTAACCTGCCTCACAGGGTTGCTGTGAGGATAGAACAGGGTGGAGGGGAACTGTGTACGGCCCCTTAAATGAAAGGTGGGGTGTAAATGATAAAAGGAATAAACAAAAAATGGGGGGGGGGGGCACAGATTCCTTATTCCTGTTTTGTGCCTTCAGTTACATCAGCAAAAAACCCAAAATATTTAATCTGTATCTAACACCTTTCATCTATATTCCAAGTATGCTTTCCTTGATGTCATAACCAATGAGACTTGAAAGCTACCGACTGAAGGGTTTTGCAGTTGGGTTGTAGCTAAACAAGGAAGGTTATTGCATGGGCAGCAGCTGCCAAGCGAGGCTGCTGGCCGCCTCTGCCACAGGTGCAGGCAGCAGCATCCTGACAGGTTGGGAAAACCTTCCCCACCAGATTACGGTAGTTTTGAGAGCAGCAACTTTGCCGGGGGAGCGTTAGCGGAGGACGTTTGATTCGCTTTGCCTTAAACGCAAACCTACCTCGTTCACACTTCCCCAAACAGCTGTCCTTGGAAGTTTGCACTTCTCCAAATTTTGCAGCGCAGTTCTCCAACCAAAGACAGTGTCTCTTTGGGGGGAAAGCGTGGTGAAGATGGCATACCCAAAAACTCTGTTATGCTAGGGAAATTAGCTTGCAAAAAATGTCAATCTGTGGAGGAATGTAGATGTTTGCAATGTTCCGGACTGCCATAGATGAGCATTTGGGTCACTTCCAGTGAAAGTTCTATGAAATGCAGGCTAAAAAGTTGATAAATTTTCATGCAGACTTAAAAAAAATAAATTGCAAAGTGATGTAGAAATGTAGCAAACTGAACTTTAAGACTGAAAAATTTAGGAATGCAGGAAAAAATGAAACTGAGAAATGCAAAAGCACCCCAAAGCCCCCTCTGCATAGCAAATGGCTTTTGGTGACTCCCTTGTCACCTGGAGCAAGGAGGCCAGTTTCTGGATGAGGTCTAATCTGTGTGCTCTGCCTGCTTGCCTTTGCTTTGCGCCACTGTTGAGTCACCAGAATGAGTCCCCTCAAGCGTAAACTGTGAAATTTAAGAGTGTTCCTTTTTGGCTTAGCAAGGGATGGTTCCGTAACTTTGCTTTCAGGCCAAGGAGACAACACTCCATTGCACTACAATTTTAAAAAATGCCTTTAAGCTCCATTCCTCTTAATTGCAATGAATTTTCTCCCCACCCATGCACTTTAAAGTAGTAGGAGTTATTAACATATTAACATTACTATTTGTATTTTGCATTGCAGCTGCATTGTAGCAAAAGTAATGTATTTTTTTATATATAAATAAAGCTTTGTCAAAATCAACTGGAGAAAAAGTGTTGCTTCTTAGCTGTCTGGGGGTGCTTTTAAGTCACCTTTTCACAAATTAAGGTTTCGCCGTTGTAGCTGATGGGGAGGTCTTGCGCAACAAACCCACTTTCATGGAGCAGAGGGCTATCGATGACTGCTACCCTCACGGCTATGCCCTTTCCCAACAGTTCGAGGTGGCAATGCTTCTGGTTACCTGCTGCTGGAAACCACAGGAGAGGAGAGGAATCTTGGGCTCAAATTCTGCTTGGGGGTTTCTCACAAGGGACTTCTGGTTGGCTACTGTGAAAATAGGATGATGGACTAGAGGGGCCACCCAGGGGCGTACGAAGTGGGGGGCGGAGGGAGTGGGCCGCCCCGGGTGCCACTCTGGGGTGGTGGTGATAAGATGGCCCCTGCCTCCCCCCCAGCTGTAGAGCGGCCGAGGGATCCATATGGGATGCTGCGTGTGCACACTCCATATGGGATGCCACTTGCACGGCAGTCCATATGGTTGCTGTGCCAGCGGCATCCTGTACGGAGTGTGCATGCGTGGTGGGCTGCCGCACATGCACACTTCGTATGGATGTTGCGTGTGTGTCACTGAGTGGTTTGCCCCACCCCTCCCCGGATACCGGAGAGGTTTCCTCCGCCACTGGGGCCATCTTTGGTCTGATCCAGCAGGCTGTTACGTTCTTGTGTTCCCCCAAAAGAAAGCGATGGGAGCAATGCACCAGAAACTGGGGAAACACTTGCTCTGACACAATGGTCATATCCATGCCATACGTTTGAAGCACCCAGAAACCACTTTAACGGCCGTGGTCCTTCTCCCCTGCAAGAATCCTGGCCAGCTCCACCAGGCGCCACCCAGCCCTATTGCGGGGGTTTCCACATACAGAGGAAGCAGAATTCTGTTGCACAGATCATTGGACTTCCCATCCCTGGGGAGTGCGGAACATGGGTATTGTTGGAGAACAATACATTTCTGTAAAGTCTTGGGGAGTTTCCATCTGAGTGAGATGGAGGGATTTACTCTCTCCTCCTCCAGTTTCTCAAGACTGCCATCCTTTAGATTTCCTGCCTTCCTTTCTTTAAAAGCTCAAAGCCAATTCCATAGGGACTAGAAGCTTGGGAGCTGCTGCTTTGGATTGGGGTCTATTATTGGCTGTGGGCTTGGACAACTCATTTCTCTTTGGTTAATTTTTCTCTCTCTGTGTTTGAAAGGTTTTCTTTCTTTCTTTCTTTCTTTCTTTCTTTCTTTCTTTCTTTCTTTCTTTCTTTCTTTCTTTCTTTCTTTCTTTCTTTCTTTCTGTATCACACTTCATCTGAGAAACACAGGGCAGTTTATACTATAAAAACACAAAAATACACAAGATAATAACAGCCAAAACAATAACCCTCCCCTGCCAGAGGGAGGCTATAGATTGTTAGCCAAAGGCCTGGTTGGAGAGAGACATTTTAACTTGGCGCCTGAATAAATGTAAGGAAGCAGCCAGGTGGGCTTCACTGGGGAGAACATTCCGCAGGGGAGCCACTGCAGAAAAGGCCTGTTCTCATGTTGCCACCCCTCCCAGTCCCCTTGTGGGGTGGAGCACATGAAAAAGGGCCTTGGGTAATGTTGTCTTGCATCATTTCCCCCGCGAAGCCTATTTTGCTCCAAGCACATCCATGCAGATTTCCCCCAGAAGGATCAGGGGGTGAAAGAGCTCCAGCGATCCCATTTTACTTCAAGGTGGAGTTTAAATGCTGATAAATGCTTTTGTGGTGGGCTTTCCCTGCATGGAAATTATCTGAAACTGTTGGGATGGAAAATGCCCCACACTTCATATGTGCCAGACGGATGATCCCTGTCCTAATTTTCCTGGGCTCCATGTTCCAACACACAAATATATCAAGCTGCCTTGAACTCAGTCAGACCACTGAGCCGCATGGCTGCGATTGCCTCCTAATCTGGCAAGCAGCCAAGGGGACCTTCTGCATATGAAGTCTGGGCTGTGCCCCTGAGCAACAGCCATCTCCTCCCCAAATCCAGGATTCTCAGCAGCTTGGCTGGCATTCCGTCTTGCACCCTAAGCAAGAGTTGTACCCCTAACAATGACAGCAGGCGACTTGCCCTTTTGTATGTCATTTTCACTAAAATACTCATTTTTATGGACATGTTTCCCCAGCATAGGCATTTTTTAAAATGTTGACTGCCTGGAGAAAGGTGGCTTTTGAAGAACTGCTGTGTTGCAGTCATCATACCTATTTGGAAGGTGCAAATTTGATAATCAATCAATCAATCAATCAATCTTTATTACGGTCCAGAGACCCAACAAATCGTTACAAAGCAATGCACAATTCAGACAGCCTACCTCCAGGTTAAACAAGCATTTTGTTCAGACTTAAAGATTGGGATCATTGTTTCTTGCAAACACCGATAAAAACTTTGCCACTGCTAATGTTCTAGCATTTGTCCGGTCTTCCAATAGGAGCCTGACATACTGAGCCTCTGATTTTCCCAGGAAAGGTACCAGCAAGGGTAACATCAGTTCAGACCTGGCTTGCTCATATTTTGCACAGTGCAGCAAAATATGTTTTATGGAATCGATGTCTTGAGCACCCGAGCAAAGTCTGTCCTGGTAGGGAACTCCTCTCAAACTGCCATCCAACACTGCAGAAGGAAAGACGTTTAGTCTGGCTTTGGTGAATAACCTTTGATAATTTGGTACTGTCAGGCTTTTAATGTAAGATGTTAACTTAAAGACAACCCCCTTTTTGTACTCCTACTGCCAACAGATTACAGACTGCGTGTGATCAGGATTGCAAGTCACTGTGTGCATTATCCCATAATCTTTGCTTTAACGACTTTAGGGCGCCTTAAGCACCCTAAGCAAGAGCTGAACCTCTAACAATGACAGCAGGTGACTTGCCCTTTTGTATGTCATTTCTACTAAAATACTCATTTTTATGCACATGTTTCCCCAGTATAGGCATTTTTTAAAATGTTGACTGCCGGGAGAAAGGTGGCTTTTGAAGAACTGCTGTGTTGCAGTCATCATACCTATTTGGAAGGTGCAAATTTGATAACTTTTGCTGTTAAATGTGAACTGAATTTCTCCCCCCTTCCTGGAGGGAGGCTGTGTCCTGGGGAGAGTCTCATGGGTCAGTCAGAGAGGGGGTTCCCCACCCCCAGATGTATCCCCTATACCAGTGGTGCCCACTAGTGGTCCTTGGGGAGGGAAGCTGTGGGAATACTTTGGGGGGGGGGGGCTCTAAGAGGGAAGGGGTGGCAGCAGGAGGTGCTGGAGGTAGAAATGGCTTTGAAAAGCCACTATCCCTGGATCAGATCAAGTCCATCAGTTTTGCTGGATTAATTAAACTAGATAGTTTTTTTAATGGATTTTGAAGAAATATGTGATTAAGTGTTGCTGTTTTGAATTGTTATCTTAGTGCAAGCTGCTTTTCTGAATAATGCTTTCTATAAGGGAGGGAGCACTGGGGAGGAGTCTATGAAACCAAGGGGGAAGTTGCCCCCAAAGGTCTGAGCACCACTGACCTAGACCTTTGACTGTAACTCCCCAGGGATGCAGGCCGCATCCTGCCCTCAGCTCACAGCCCCCCCCATCAGACGTGCAGGTTCCACGGGGGAATGTGCCCAAGGCTTTAAGCTCTCTGTCCATAGCTGTCAATCTTCCCTTTTTTTGCAGGAAATTCCCTTATTTCAGCGCCGTTTCCCGCTGCTATCCTGGATTGTTAGATATCCCGTAGACTGTCTCCGGGACAGGTAAGGCTGCTGATCCCTTATTTTCAAATCCGAAAGTTGACAGCTATGTCTCTGACTCACTCTGGGCCGTGTCCAAGGTGAGCAAGTGCGTGGAAACGTGAGCTATGACACAAAGCCAGAGAGCTGCCGCGCTGGAGCCGCCCAACCAGTTGGCAGGAAAAGTCATCAGACAATGAGGCCCGTGGCTGAGTGACGGAGACCCGGCAAGATTCCCCGGTGACTCATTGACAGAAGCACCTGCTGCTAATGGGAGCTGCCTCATGCTGGGCTTGGCAGGGAAGCCGCTCCTCAGGCAAGCGCCACAAAGTGTTTTGCTCATCCAGTGGTTTTCTCAAGGCTAAAGTGAGTAAGAAGAGTCCCGCAGGATTGAACCACCTCATCTAGCATCCTGTTTCTCGCAGAGCCAAATAAGGGGATTGTGGGAAACCTACAGCCAAGACCCGCAGAGTGAGGCCATTTGTGGCCATAAACACGCTTTTGCGCTTCCTTCAAAATGTGGAAAGCCACCACTGCCAGATTTGGGGCCCCTTTTATGATGCTGCATCCCTCATCCCAGACCAAGATGCTCTTCAGAAGTTGCAGCAGTCCAGGGCTGGGGCTTCTGGGCCAGATGACCCTTCAGGTCCCTCCAACTCTGAGGGGTTCAGCACCCCCCATGACTGATGCCCTTTGTGCTCTGAGTCACTGGGTGCAGCTCTATAGCTTGGATGTTTCGCTTTCAACTTCTTTTGGGGAAGAATTTCCATTTGAGGTGGGAGCGGGTTCCTTACTTGGAAAGAATAAGCCTTCCCCAAACTATTGTTCCACAACTGGCATCTGTTGATATTGTGTTGCGGTTCCTGTTATGATAAGCGACTAAAATGAGAACTGGCAAAAATAACCTCAGCATTGTTTGGAAAGGCTTCCTTTTTGCCCAAACACAGTAAGGAGCAAAACATGTCTCTGCCGACCCGTGGCGAGGAACGTGCTCCGGTTCAAGGGCTGTCCTTCCTCAGGGGCCGTGTGCAGGGTGGGAGTGGGAGGCAAAAGTGGGACTTCTCTTGTGCTTGACCCAGAAGCTGTAGATGGAACTGTCTGCTGCAGCACAATTGCTGACAGGACTGAGGCCATGTCAGAACATAAGACCTCTGCTCCTCCTTTGCAACCAGGTCAAGTTCAAGGTGTTACTAAAAGGTAATGGTAAAGGCACCCCTGACCATTAGGCCCAGTCGTGGACGACTCTGGGTTGTGGCGCTCATCTCGCTTTATTGGCCGAGGGAGCCAGCGTACAGCTTCCGGGTCATTGTGGCCAGCATGACTAAGCCGCTTCTGGCAAACCAGAGCAGCGCACGGAAACGCCGTTTACCTTGCCGCCAGATAGGGCTCCTATTTATCTACTTGCACTTTGACGTGCTTTCGAACTGCTAGGTTGGCAGGAGCAGGGACCAAGCAACGGGAGCTCACCCCATCACAGGGATTCGAACCGCTGACCTTCTGATTGGCAAGTCCTAGGCTCTGTGGTTTAACCCACAGTGCCACCCGCATCCCCAAGGTGTTACTAAGGTAAAGGTAAAGGGACCCCTGACCATTAGGTCCAGTCGTGACCGACTCTGGGGTTGCGACGCTCATCTCACTTTATTGGCTGAGGGAGCCGGCGTTTGTCCACAGACAGCTTCCGGGTCATGTGACCAGCATGACTAAGCCGCTGCTGGCGAACCAGAGCAGCGCATGGAAACGCCGTTTACCTTCCTGCCAGAGCAGTACCTCTTCATCTACTTGCACTTTGATGTGCTTTCGAACTGCTAGGTTGGCAGAAGCAGGGACCAAGCAACAGGAGCTCACCCCGTCCCGGGGATTTGAACCACCAACCTTCTGATTGGCAAGTCCTAGGCTCAGTGGTTTAACCCACAGCACCACCCATGTCCCCAAGGTGTTACTACTAACATGTAAATCAGAGGTGGGTAAGGCTTACCTTGCCTGGGCTGGTTCACTGCCACAGAGCCCCCTCCATGGGCCAGATCAAGGCATGTGTGAGTATGCATGCCCGCGATTTCTGGCATCTGCGCATGAGCAGACGCAATTTCCAGCGCTGCTTGGCGAGTCTCCACACCGTGATGTGCCAGTTTAGTGCAGTGCATGGGGACTCGCCGAGCGGGTGGTTCAGTTCGGGGCAGCTCGTAGGCCGGTAAAATGGCCCCTGTGGGTTGCCGACCCCTGATGTAAATCCCTTAACAACTTGGGATCGGTTTACCCACGAGATCACCTCACCCAACATGTGCCCACTCAGCTGGTGGAACTGGCACAACTACAGGTGCCACCTACACTCTGGAACTCCCTGCCTATTGATACCAAGCGGGTGCCTTCCCTGCATTATTTTTGGCACCTGCTAAAATCATTCTTGTTTAGACAAGCAAACCCAAGTGTTTAGAAAGCTGGTGTGCATTTGAACCTTTTAGCATTTTAACTTTTTGTATGTTTTCAGCTATTGCCATTTTTACATTATAATTTTATTGAATCATTGAACTCTAGAGTTGGAAGGGACCACAAGAGTAATCTAGTCCAACTGCCTGCGATGCAGGAATCTTTTGTGCAACCCGTGACCCAGAGATTAGGAGTTGTTCTCTATCAACTGAGCTATCCCAGTTTTATATTGCTGTAAACTGCTTTCAGGTTCGTTTCTCACAATCAAGCAGTGTATAAATTTTATGAAATAAATAAAAATAAATCGAAGTAGATGGAGTAAAAGTTGTGTGCAGTACTTACACCTGAGCCACACAGAAGTCAGTGGTTTTCTATCCCACCCCCCCACTCCCAGCCCTACATCCAGACAGTATCAAAAGGATGTACTTCAAAGTTTTTTAAAAAAGCATAGGATATCACTGGAATGTACTCTCTCTCTCTCTCTCTCTCTCTCTCTCTCTCTCTCTCTCTCTCTTTAATAAAACCTCAAACGAAGGAGAGTCCTCAACCTCCCAAGAGAGACTGGTCCACTGAGTCTCCTCTAGTCTTTTCCAGACTAAACATACCCAGCTCCTTCAACCACTCCTAATAAGGCTTGGTTTCCAGACCCTGGATCATCTTGGTTGCCTTCCTCTGTACGTGTTCCAGCTTGTCAACATCCTTCTTAAATTGTGGTGCCCAGAATTGGACACAGTATTCCAGGTGTGGTCTGACCAAGGCAGAATAGAGTGGGACCATTACCTCCCTTGATCTGGACACTATACTTCTGTTGATGCAGCCTAGAATAGCATTAGCTTTTTTTTGCTGCTGCATCACACTGTTGACTCATGTTAAGCTTGTGGTCCACCAAAACCCCTAGATCCTTTTCACATGTGCTGCTAGTAAGCCAGGTGTTGCCCATCTTATATTTGTGCATCTCATTCTTCCTGCCTAAGTGCAAAACCTTTACATTTGTCCCTGCTGAAATTCATTTTGCTAGCTTGCGCCCAGTTCTCCAGTCTGTTAAGGTCTGTTAATGTCAATGTAATTTGTTCATGTAGGTTTGTTACAGTTAATTTATATTTGTTGGTATTTGACCCGCTCAAAGAACATGTCCCCAAACTGCATTCACTATGCATAAAAAAATGAATATCAAGGCAAGAATGAAAGCTTGAAGATGGATTCTCTTCGAGAAATTGCTCACAAAAGATTTGGCTGTGTTGCGTGCAAAGGTTTGTATCAGGAGAAACCCACGCTGAAGTGCTGGTGATTTTTTTAAAAAGAAAAACCACAAGCTGATATGGAACAGTGAAGCCCCCAACGTAAGACAGGGAAAAGCAAAAAAGAGAAATTGAAATTGATTCACCCACCGTTCTGTGGGACTTTGTTCTTGCAGTGCAGCTATAAAGCTGGAGGTGTGGATGGCCCCTGACTCACTTAGTGGTCTGGATGAATCAGCGAAGAGGTCTGGTTTCCCTAAGCAATGGCTTCCTTCTCCTTCCACAGGCCGCCCCCACAAACTGAAACTCTGTGGGTGTGAGACAATGAGAATTGCAATCCATGCAGAAGTGCTCCTTGTTCTTCACGGGATGCTCTTTGAAGGCTATTCTCCAGCTATCAAGCAGAACATCATGCTGCCTCTGTCCTCCTTTTAATAGAACGAGGAACTCAACAAACCTTCAGAGTGCACCTATTTCATGAGTCTGGTGTGTCTCTGAGGGCTGGCTGGCTCCAGGCCTCAGTGGGCCCTGAGAAGCGCTGGTGCCAGGTTTTGGAGGCCCTTGGCTGGTGGTACTGGGCCTCATCTCAGCATTGCTCTCCAACTCTACTTACAATGATCACAGTGGAACTAGAGATCTATAGAACCGTAGGGTTGGAAAGGATCCTGGGGTCATCTAGTCTAACCCCTGCAATGCAGGAATCACAGTTTAATAATCCCTGACAGATGCTCATCCAACCTCTGCTTAAGAACTCCTCCACCTTCCGAGGGAGTTGTCAACTGGGAGCCGCCTGTTTGTTTGTTTGTTTGTTTGTTTGTTTTTTAAAATAATATTTATTAATTTTCAACAATTTAAACACAACACTACAAAAAACCAAAGAAAAACAATATAACAATACAATACCGTACAAAAAAAACACACTACACAACACTAACACAAACAATTAACAAAACAAAACAAAAACCATTCAAAACACAATCCAATTTCAATATCTTATCTTTCATTCACATGTTTCCACGACCTCCTCACACCTCCCTTTTTGTCTTCCACTTCTATTAATTGTTTCAGCAATTCCTCTCCATCTTCCTCTATTTTCTATCCTATAATTATCTTAACACATTCTAACCTTATTTTTCCCTTTAATGCCCTATTAATCTATCTATACCTAATTCCTTATAACATTTCTACTAAAGCCATATAACTTCATTCCAACATTTTTCTAACATTCATTAATTTTACAGTATTTCTGTAAGTAGTCTTTAAACTTTTTCCAATCTTCTTCCACCGATTCTTCTCCCTGGTCTCGGATTCTGCCAGTCATTTCCGCCAATTCCATGTAGTCCATCAACTTCATCTGCCATTCTTCCTGTGTGGGTAAATCTTGTGTCTTCCAATACTTCGCGATAAGTATTCTTGCTGCTGTTGTTGCATACATAAAAAAAGTTCTATCTTTCTTTAACACCAATTGGCCTACCATGCCCAGGAGAAAGGCCTCTGGTTTCTTCAAAAAAGTATATTTAAATATCTTTTTCATTTCGTTATAAATCATCTCCCAGAATGTCTTAATCCTTGGGCATGTCCACCAAAGGTGGAAAAATGTACCTTCAGTCTCATTACATTTCCAACATTTATTGTTGGGCAAATGGTATATTTTTGCAAGCTTGACTGGTGTCATGTACCACCTATAAAGGGAGCCGCCTGTTTGTTGTTTTACGGAACAGCAATGAGTTTGAATGGCCTGATCGTCTTTCTTCAAGGCATCTGATGAAGCAGACTCATCCGTGACCATTGATCACTGAGGGTCTGGCAACATTCGGGGGGGGCACTCCATTTGACCCCTCTGCCCCCTTACCTATTCCAATGAAAGTGCTTGTCTTTTCTCTTCGCCAAACACTGAAGTCTCTAGTGGCAAGAGAAATCAAAGGCAGGAGGCCTGAGCACAGGGTTTCGATTGCTTAACTGGGACATGAAATCCGATGATGATCTGGCATGCTAAAGGCGACTCGGACCAAGCCAGGTAATGCTGATGTCTCTGGCACCGTGGTCTGCTTCCGCTTGACTGGCAGCATACAGGAAAGAAAATGCCATAATTTTTCGCCCACTCGTTCCCCATTTGCCTTTCAGTTTCACGAAAAACTATGGCAGCTTTTGGACATTCAGGAAATGTCCCTTTTGTGTCACGTAGAGTGAGTTTCTATTTCAGGGTCTGAGGCAAGCAGGCCTCACCCTCTGTCAACAGGAAGGCTGCAGGAATGCAAAGCAGAGGTTACCTGGGACATCCTGAAATGGGACAAGGGAAGGATGGGCTTGTACGTAATTGTGCCAAGTCAGAGGTGAGTCTCCCTTTCGGGCTACAGGATCTATGACTGCGTGTGCCTTGCCAACTGTCTGACTAAGTCCATGCTCATATTTTGCCCATTGTTCTCCCTCAAAGGTCCTCATCAGGTGCAAGGATGGCCTTTATTTCATTTTGGCTATACAAACTTCACTCCAGTCCAAAAGTATGTAACCCATAACAAAGAAACAAGAGCATCAGTCTATTGGTTTATCAGTCTTGGTTTCTGTTCCTTTCTCAAAGTTTCCAATCTTAAAGTCAATTCCCAAAGAGTTTATTTGCATAGAAGTGTGGGAATTGCAGCTCTTTTGGGGGAAAGAGGAGTCTTCTAACAGCTCTCAGTGACGTTAACAAACTACAGTTCCCAGGATTCTTTGGGGGAAGCCATGACTGTTTAAAGTGTAAAGTGCAGATGGAGACTTAAAGGTAAAGGGACCCTTGACCATTAGGTCCAGTCATGGCCGATTCTGGGGTTGCGGCGCTCATCTCACTTTATTGGCCGAGGGAGCCGGCGTACAGCTTCCAGGTCATGGCCAGCATTTCTAAGCCACTTCTGGAGAACCACAGCAGTGCACAGAAACGCCGTTTACCTTCCCGCCAGAGCAGTACCTATTTATCTACTTGCACTCTGAAGTGCTTTCGAACTGCTAGGTTGGCAGGAGCTGGGACCGAGCAATGGGAGCTCACCCTGTCACGGGGATTCGAACCACCAACCTTCTGATCGGCAAGTCCTAGGCTCTGTGGTTTAACCCACAGTGCCACCCGCATCCCAGATGGAGACTTACTCTCCCTTTATTACTCTCGTCTCAGATTACCGTATCTACTGAGGGCTACAACAGAAAGACGGGGAGTCATCATTTTGTGACTCTCTAAAGCAGGAGTAGGGAATCATTTTCAGCGGGAGGGATGCACCCCTTTCTGGGCAGCTGTCTTGTGGGGGGGGGCACATACCAGTTGTGGGCGGGGACCAAAAAGGGGTAAAGTTATGAATATGCAGTAGACTAGTTTCTGCTCTCGCTCTCTCTCTCTCTCTCTCTCTCTCTCTCTCTCTCTCTCTCTCTCACACACACACACACACACACACACCTTTGTTCTCCACCCAAGTAAGCAAGAAACCCCATCAGAATTCAAACTCAAGGAGGGTGTGAAGCACAGCCAGTGGGGCCTGGGGACAGTCCCGAGGCCCACATCGAGAAGCATTCGGCCCCCCAGGCCCAACGACCCCCCACCCCTGCTGCAAAGTTCTGTGTGTATCAGTAACACTTCATGAAGTCTAAAAGTTATGCATATGGAATACAGTGGTACCGCGAGTTACAAACTCTTCAGCTTACAAACTCCGCTGACCTGGAAGAGTTACCTCGAGTTGAGAACTTTGCCCCAGGATGAGAACGGAAATTGTGTGCCAGTGGTGCAGCGGCAGCAAGAGGCCCCATTAGCGAAAGCACACCTCTAGCTAAGAACAGTTTCAGGTTAAGAACGGACCTCTGGAACGAATTAAGTTCGTAAAGGTTATCTTGTCTGGTCCTTTGCCTGCATAGGAAATCGACTGTTCTTGGCCTTGCATCAGAAATGCAGGAAGCTTTGTGTGGATGGATGCTTGTTGCAGTGGGTCAACTTTGGAATAATTGGAGTAACTTGCAAAGTATGGAGGGGACTTGATCCAACTGGCCTCCCTTCTTTGCCATGTTTTGCATCATTTGCATGAGGCTTTGCATCGAGTTCAAGGTGTTACTATTGGCATATGTAAAGCCTTGGGACCAGTTTACCTATGAAATTGCCTTGCCCCACTGGTGCCCACCCAATCACTTGGGCCAGTTTCCAGGGCCCACACAATCTCCGCTCCACAGTCGTTTAGTGTGGCAGCTGTACCCTCCCTTCCAGATCAAGTAGGCCCCTTCCCAGTATTCTTTCCACCGGCTTCTAAAAACATCCTTGTTTAGACAAGCCTACCCAGAAATTTAGAAAGCTGCTGTGAATTTTAACCTGTTTAGTATTTTAACTTTCTGTATGTTTTAAAGTCTTGTAGTATTTTCCTTGTTTTATTGTTTTAGCTTTTGAGGCTTTTCCTTCTTTATTTCAACCAGGCAGTGCGTACATTTCATGACATACATAAATTCAGTGGTACCCTGAGTTACAAACGCCTCAGGTTACAAACGCTTTGGGTTACAAACTCCGCTAACCTGGAAGAGTTACCTCAAGTTGAGAACTTTGCCCCAGGGTGAGAACGAAAATCGTGTGCCGGCGGCGCAGTGGCAGCAAGAGGCCTCATTAACGAAAGCACGCCTCTAGTTAAGAACAGTTTCAGGTTAAGAACGGACCTCCGGAACGAATGAAGTTCGTAACTAGAGGTACCACTGTAGAAAAATTGGAAGAGAAGGCTATTCTGGCATCCGTCCACCTCTCCACAAAACCTATTTGACTCTTCTATTTTCCTCTTCATCAGTCCATGATGCTCATCACTCAACACAGTTTGCTCAAGACAAAAGGTATGCACAGGCACAGCAATGAGCGAACCGTGTTGAGTGATTAGCATCATGGACTGATGAAGCTTGCTGCGAAACCTGGATAATATCCGGAGAACAGGTCTCATCTGTTTGGCTTCAACTGATCATTTGGCTTTGTGCTTCCAGCTAACGACCACTTGAAGAAGGCTTTCAGGCAACCGCTCCTACGTTTATTGCTTTGTGCTTCCAGTGAACGACTATTTGTTCCAGCTTTGTTGTGATATATTTATCGCATACATAACCAGTACAGCAACGAGAGAGACACTGGTACATTCTATGTTCATGAGTATCTCTGGGCTTGGTTATGCACATTGCATTTTAGTTTGTCACATGAAAGATTGTTTTTTCCTGCTCTGGAGGGTAGGACTTGAGCCAGTGGCTTCAGATTACAGTGGTACCTTGGGTTACAAACGCTTCAGGTTACAGACTCTGCTAATCCAGAAATAGTACCTCGGGTTAAGAACTTTGCTTCAGGATGAGAACACCGTGGTGGTGGTGTGGCGGCAGCGGGAGGCCCCATTAGCTAAAGTGGTGCTTCAGGTTAAGAACAGTTTCAGGTTAAGAACGGACCTCCGGAACGAATTAAGTACTTAACCCGAGGTACCACTGTACTCATTGTCTAGTTGGTTTATGAGGGTATATATTTATTCCATTAAAATTGTTCTTTATATTCATAAGCCAGTTCTGGTGTTGTTGGTTTGTTGTTCAATTATTGTTATAACACCTGATACATTTTGTGTATACTTACTGTAACAACTTCATGGTGAGTACCATGTTTTTTCTTTTTTTTTTAAGGAAAAGCACCGGACAGAAGCAAAGTCCTCACTTCTCATTTATTGGTTTCTTCTTCCCTCCAGACAAACCAATTCAGACTCGAGTGTCTCCTTCCTGATTGAGATCACGGGGCTAAAAATAATTAAAGAAATAACCCCCACCCCCAAAGCCCTTGGAGGTACAATGCCACATTCTTTCAATTGCTTCCTCCTTTTCCTGGGAATGACGAAGGTCACTTCCCATTAGCGGAAACACATGGAAGGTTATTTACCTATTCATTTTATTCATGGTATTTATAGTCTCCTTTCATGTACCAAAAATCAAAATACAAAATCATATAAAAAGGACCGATAAATGTCTATATTCTGTCATAAGGCTGCAATTTATTGTGGGTTCAAAATGTGAGGTTGTACATCTGTCTCTGGCTCCATCTGCACTACACACTAAAAACAGGATCATACCACTTTAAACAGTCATAAACTCCCCCAAAGACTCCTGGGAAATGTATCTTGTAAGGGGGCTGAGAGCTCACAAAACTACAGTTCCCAAAGGGGTTTAACAATCAAACAACCTTCCTAGGGAAATCTGGGAATTTTTGGCAGCATGGCAGCCAACTCCAGGAGGCCGTGGCTGCTTAAAGGTAAAGGGACCCCTGACCATTAGGTCCAGTTGTGACCGACTCTGGGGTTGCGGTGCTCATCTCGCTTTATTGGCCAAGGGAGCCGGCGTACAGCTTCCAGGTCATGTGGCCAGCATGACTAAGCCACTTCTGGTGAACCAGAGCAGCGCACAGAAACGCCGTTTACCTTCCCACTGGAGCAGTACCTATTTATCTACTTGCATTTTGACATGCTTTTGAACTGCTAGGTTGGCAGGAGCAGGGACTGAGCAACGGGAGCTCACCCTGTCACGGGGATTTGAACCGCCGACCTTCTGATTGGCAAGTCCTAGGCTCTGTGGTTTAACCCACAGCACCACGTCCCTCGTGGCTGCTTAGGCACCCACAACAACATAATGGTGAGGGCTGGGCATACACAAACTCAATGAGAAAAGCCACCAGGTGGCAGCAGTGCTCCCTTTGACAGAGAAGCAGTCAATATTCTTCTTAAATTGTGGAGTTCAAAACTGGACACTGTACTCCAGCTGTGGTCTGACCAAGAATAGAGTGGCACAATGACTTCCCTTGATTTGGACACTATATGTCTGTTGATGCACCATTAGCGCTTTCTTTCTCTCTTTGCTGTCGTATAACACTGTTGACTCCACTAAGACCCCAAGATCGTTTTCACATGTACTACTAGTAAGGTAGGTGTCTCCCATCTTATATTGGTGCATCTGGTTCTTCCTGCCTAAGTGAAGAATCTTATGTTTGTCTTTATAGAATTTCATTCTGTTAGTTAAGGCCCAATTCTCCAATCTGTTCAGGTCATCTTGAATCCCAATTCTGTCTTTAGAGGCATTGGCTACCCCTCCCAGTTTAGTGTCATCTGCAAATTGGATGAGCATCCCCTCAATTCCTTCACCTTCATTTATAAAGACACAGAACAACAACGAACCCCTGACAGAACCCTGTGGCGCCCACTTGTCCCTCGTTTCCAGGATGATGAGGATCCATTAGTGAACACTCTTTGGGTTTGGTCAGTCAACCAGCTACTGATCCATCTCACAGTTACCTCATCGAGGCCACATTTTACCAGCTTCTCTGCAAGAATACCATGGGGGACTTTGTCAAAGCCTTGGTAAAATCAAGATACATTATGTCCACAGCATTTCCCATATCTACCAAGCTCTATCAAAAAAAGAAATGAGACTTATCTGGCATTACTTGTTTTTGAGAAGCTCACGCTGGGTCTTGGTAATCACAGCGTCCTTTTCTAAGTGCTCACAGACCAACTGTTGAATTATTTGTTCTAGGATTTCCCCTGGTATCGGTGTCAAGCTTGCTGGTCGGTAGCTACCTGGGTCTTCTTTCCCCCACTTTTTGAAGATGGGGACAATATTTGCCCACTTCCAGTCTGTAGGGACCTCACCTGTTCTCCAAGAATTCTCAAAGATTATCATCAGAGGCTCTGAGATTACATCCACAAGCTCCTTTAGTACCCTTGGGTGCAGCTCACCAGGCCCTGGAGATATGAATTCATTTAAAGTAGCCTGGTGTTCCCTTACCACCTCTTTTCCTATCTTGGGCTGCAGTTCCCTCCTAACATCATTTATTCTGTCATCACCAGGTAGGGTGTTGTTTTCCTTTTGGGTGAAGACGGAGACAAAGCAGGTGTGGGATGCTCTCCCCAGGGAGGTTCACCTGGCACCTTCATTGCACACCTTTAGGCTCCAGGCAAAAACATTCCTCTTTAACCAGGCTTTTGGTTCACTGACATTCAACGTCCTTTTAAAACGTTTTTTGGGGAGTGTTAAGGGTAGTTTTTATGTTACGCATTTTGTGTTTTTTAATTGTGATTTTATTCTGTGAACTGCCCTGAGACCTGTGGGTATAGGGTGGTATACAATCTCATAATAATAATAATAATAATAATAATAATAATAATAATAATAATAATGCAGTTCTGCCTTCTCTCTGTTCCCTAATAGCATTTCCCCATCTTCTCCATGCAGAGAACCTACAACTAGCTTGTTCTTCCTCTTTTTTCAAACATACCCGAATAAACATTTTTTAAATTTATTGTTGACCTCTCTTGCAAGCCTGAGCTGATTCTTAGTTTTAGCCCGCCTGACATTCACCCTGAAACTGTTGGCTATTCGTGTAGACTCCTCCATTGTGATTTCCACTTTCTTCCATTTCTTATACACACCATTCTTAAATTTCAGCTCATCTGTAAGCTCCTTATGCAGCCACAATGGTTTCTTTAGATGTCTCCTACTTTTCTTTCTTGTTGAAACTGTCTGCATTTGTGCCTCCAATATTTCACCTTTAAGAAACTCCAGTCCAACTTGGACTCCTTTTTCTTTGAGTATTTCAGACCATGGGATCTCAGCTCCTGAAGCTTTTTGAAGTTGGTCTTCTTAAAGTCTAGAGTGCATGTCTGACTACATTTAGCTTTCCCTTGCCATCACTTCCTCCCAAGTTTCCCATTACTTCATCAACCAGTTCCTCCCTGTTGGTGAGGACCAAGTCAAAGACAGATGATCCCTTTGTTGCTTCTTCAAACTTCTGGGAAAATGAAATTGTCAGTGAGGCAACCAGTTACAAATGTACCTCACAGTTACCTCATCCAGGCCACATTTCATCAGCTTCTCCACAAAAATACCATGGGGGACTTTGTCAAAAGTCTTACTGAAATCAAGATACACTATGTCCACAGCATTCCCCTGATCCACCAGACTTGTAACACTATCAAAAAAAGAAATTAGTTTGGCATGTGTATTATTTTCAAAGAGGGGGTAGTACCTCTGGTGGGGGACACGTTGTGCTCCTTCTGAGGTAATTGTCCACCTTGGTCCCCACCCTGCACTCAGCTCTCCCCTGTGGCTCCTAGAAGTTGTCAGCAGGCGACAGCGGTCACACACCGGGGAACAACTTCGACTGGCCAGCTAAACCAGGTGAGGGCCGCCAATGGGTCTCAAATCTTCAATGAGTTAGGGACCTGCCCTGCATGTGAAGACAAGACTCCGGCGGACAGAGCAGATGAGACCAAGAGTGGGTCCAACGGTCAAGAAGGCAGTTTCTGCATGTGCTGTAGAGGGAAGTGGGGGGCAGATGGGAGAAGATCTAGGAGAAGGAAAATTCTGGTGCTAAATTCTGCTACCTTGTGGAATATCTTCAGGAAAAGAAAAGGCTCAGGAGTAAACCCTACACAAATCTGGAGTGGAGTCCCCAATATGGTGCCTTGTACACCTTGTACACCTCCTTTCAGCAACTCCTGCAGCCAAGCCAGTGCCAAACATATTGGTCTGCTTCCTTTGGACCACATCAGTGAGGCCAAGAGGGAGGTCCCATCATCTGGGCAGCCTAGGACCTCTATACACACTGACCAGGCTTGCTCCCTGGGGAGGTCACTTTGATGCTGCTCACATACCAGTTTGACTTCACTTACTTAGGTGCACTCCAACGTCTAGTGAGATAGAGAGATGTCAACAACTCTGCTCAGCATTTACACTGGATGCAGCCCTTAGGTAAAGGTAAAGGGACCCCTGACCATTAGGTCCAGTCGTGACCGACTCTGGGGTTGCGGCGCTCATCTCGCTTTATTGGCCGAGAGAGCCGGTGTACAGCTCCGGGTCATGTGGCCAGCAGGACTAAGCCGCTTCTGGCAAACCAGAGCAGCACATGGAAACGCCGTTTACCTTCCCGCCAGAGCGGTACCTATTTATCTACTTGCACTTTGATGTGCTTTCGAACTGCTAGGTTGGCAGGAGCAGGGACTGAGCATCGGGAGCTCAAGGTTTGCACTAAAATGGAAACTCAGCAAATTTCTCCTTTGCCCCTGAGACTTGCCAATAATCTTTTGCCTAGGGTTGGGGCAGGAGTCAGAGCCGTCTTTCCCATAGGGCTTAGTGGTGCGATGCGCCACGGCGCCGGCCTCTCAGGGGCGCCCAAGGGAGTGGGGGAGCTGCATGGCTTTGCCGGCGGCTTCCCCTTTTCTTGCATGCCCGCCAGCTGCGCCCCATCAACCATATGGCTGGTTGGCGCACAGCTTCCCTCCCAAGCCTCTGTGGGGATTGCTTTCCAGCCGCGGCATGGGGGAGAGTCTCCCCCTATGGCTGGCAGTGCGCAGCTTCGCGCCCCCCCCACTATCCGTGGTAATTTGGGGGTGCTGGGCGGATATTTGCACCCCGGCGCCGTATCTGCTAAAGACAGCCCTGGCAGGAGTTATGGGCTCAGCTTGAGTCCAGTATACGATTGGGGATGCAACGCCATTGCCCTCCATCACAGATCTGAATTTCAGATGGATTTATGCAGCACATATGATAAGGAAACCTGTGGTTCTATATTGTGTCAAGGCAGTTGCTAGATATTCCTGACTTGGTCTCCTGTGGATTAAATGAACTGCTGGCGATTTCTCATGCTGTGGGTGGAGTCTGCCATCTAGTGGTAAATTTATTTGATTTGATTTGTAGGATTTCTTCCTTGTCCTTCACCAGAAATTGTCAGGGCGGGTTACGACAATAAAATTTAGCTGTAAAAGTAATAAAAACAGTACATTTGTGAAAACAAGTAAAAGTGTTCCAAATGTAGCAAAAGAGGTGGGACCCGCAAAACACCTTAAATGTTGGTGCAGTTTTGAAATCAGTGGTTATAATCAGGGCAGTTTTGAAAGGCCCAGTCCACCACCTCGATTCAAAATGGCACCTGATTGTACCCAAACACAGAGAGGAAACCTGCTCCTCGAATTTAGGAACCATCATGCAGAAATTGGTTACAATAGTGGTTCCCAATTACGGGTCTGGGGATTTTAGGGTATAGCTAAAATTATTTGCTTATTTGGGGCTACCCCACATTTTATTCAAAAAAATTGCAGAGGTTACTACGATAGAGCTATCAAAATTTTCAGAAGTAGAGGGTCCGTGGCTTGGCTTTTGAAAAATAGGGGGTCCTCTGTAATTAGCTAACTGGGAACCACTGGGTTATGATATATTTAGAGGTGTTCAGATGGTAGTGAACAAGCTGCTATCTAAAATATAAAGGTGCTCCCCTAGGTGGTTCTGAAACAATGAGCCTTGCTGGCAAAGCTGAGTATATCCATGAGGCAGAGCTGACCATTTTATCTCAGGGAAATCTGGGCTCCTTTGTGGAAGGCACTTCACTTCTCCACAGGCTTGTGAGGATGAAACCTACATGTAGGTAGAAGCTCACCTGTCAAAATATTGCTATGTGCCAGACAACTGTGGAAAATTGCATTCTCTCCTTGTCTCTCTCTTGTCAAAGCACCTCTGGGCACAATTCAGAGGGCTGGTTATGACCTAGAAAGAGTTGCTTGGCTTAGATCCAAGCCATGGGTAGGCAACCTAAGGCCCGGGGGCTGGATGCAGCCCAATCGCCTTCTAAATCCAGCCCGCAGACGGTCCAGGAATCAGTGTGTTTTTACATGAGTAGAATGTGTCCTTTTATTTAAAATGCACCCCTGGGTTATTTGTAGGGCATAGGATTAAGTCCATCCCCCCAAAATAATATAGTCCGGCCCCCCACAAGGTCTGAGGGACAGTGGACGGGCCCCCTGCTGAAAAAGTTTGCTGACCCCTGGTCCAGGCTATCTGAAGGACCATATCCTCCCAATATGAACCGGCTGTTTTTAAGAAAAGGGCTGGTGCTGTTTTTATTGTAATTATATGCATGTTTTAATCTATGTTTTAGCTGTTGCTATTTGAGTCCCTGTCGGGTGGAAAGGTGGGACATAAATAAATATAATTAATAATAATTTATATCCTACCCTTCAGCAAGAAAATCCCTAGAGTGGCTCAAGAATCAATAATAATAACACAGTTGCTGCCCCCCCCCACCTTGCAAAGGGAATTCTTAAACGCCACAAGCTATTTTTATCACTGTTATAAGAATTTAAGGTCTCAAATATATAAATTAAATGTTCAGGAATTTACAAGGCAAACACATACATAAGTATGTAAACCACATGTCTCAAATGGTACAGGAGAACAATCCTGAAACCATTTTGACTCCCAAATTAACCTCAAATGTTTCTCTGCAAGGAGGAATGAAATGGGAAAACCTCTCCATTGTCTTTTGCTTACCTGTCTTTAGGGCATCTTTGTAAGAATAGGGTGAGCGTGTGACCTGGATTCAGGAATTAAAGTATTTACCATCACAAAAGAATAGCCAGGCTGCCCAAGTAAGCAATCATTGGCCACTGTCAGGTACCCTGGCAGACAGGATTTCTGTTGTAGACCGCCTCCTTCTGTGATGTATGTATGATGTTTTTGGAGGTGGTCTTGAGCTACCATATAGTGAAAGCTCTGGTTTTCCCAGTAGTGATGTATGGAAGTGAGAGCTGGACCATAAAGAAGGCTGATCACCGAAGAATTGATGCTTTTGAATTATGGTGTTGGAGGAGACTCTTGAGAGTCCCATGGACTGCAAGAAGATCAAACCTCTCCATTCTGAAGGAAATCAGCCCTGAGTGCTCACTGGAAGGACAGATCATGAAGCTGAGGCTCCAATACTTTGGCCACCTCATGAGAAGAGAAGACTCCCTGGAAAAGACCCTGATGTTTGGAAAGATGGAGGGCACAAGGAGAAGGGGATGACAGAGGACGAGATGGTTGGACAGTGTTCTCAAAGCTACTAACATGAGTTTGACCAAACTGTGGGAGGCAGTGGAAGACAAGAGTGCCTGGCGTGCTATGGTCCATGGGGTCACGAAGAGTCAGACACGACTAAACGACTAAACAACAACAACTTGAGCTACAAGATGGGCAATTTCAAAAGTCTATATAAGGGCTTGCACACCATTGTTCTGGGTTCCTCCTCCCTCCTGCCTGGGGGTGTGTGTGAGACCCTCTTGCAACAATTTAATAAAGATAAGGCTTACTAGCTGCTTTGCTTCTCAATATTCTCTGGTTGGCGTCTGTTATTTTCTCCTACCGATAGGGAACCCACGTAAGGACTCTTGGATACCCCATAAGGGAAAAGGAGCAGATTTTGTTTACATCGTCACGAAGAGCACTTCTGAAAAGAGGCTTTGGCCATCCCAGGAGGAGCGGAGAACCCAGCCACTGGCGGACTGGCCAGGGTGTCAGCTTGCCCAATGGCAAGTAGGCCATCTTAAATATTAGACAATAAGTTTAAAAGGTTAATTGCCTTTGAGCCTTCTTCATGGATCACTGCCTTGTTGTGGCCAAGGGGCTTGAATAACTCAGAGAAGCTATGAGCTATGCCATGCAGGGCTACCCAAGACAGACAGGTCATAGTGGAGAGTTTGGACTAAACGTGATCCACCTGGAGTAGGAACCAGCAAGCCACTCCAGTATCCCTGCCAAGAAAACTCCATGGACAAAAACAACAGGCATACTCTTGACTGCAAAAAGATCAAACCTATCCATTCTGAAGGAAATCAGCCCTGAGTGCTCACTGGAAGGACAGATCGTGAAGCTGAGGCTCCAATACTTGGGCCACCTCATGAGAAGAGAAGACTCCCTGGAAAAGACCCTGATGTTGGGAAAGATGGAGGGCACAAGGAGAAGGGGACGGCAGAGGACGAGATGGTTGGACAGTGTTCTCAAAGCTGCTAACATGAGTTTGACCAAACTGCGGGAGGCAGTGGAAGACAGGAGTGCCTGGTGTGCTCTGGTCCATGGGGTCACGAAGAGCAGGACACGACTAAACGACTAAACAACAACAACCTTTGAGCAGCTTGAAAATACAAATTCCAAGATAATACAATCAACTATGAAACAACTATTAACATGTTAATCCAAATTATTAAGATTATGATACAAGAAAGAATTAGTCATGAAGTTTCTCAAGCAGAATATTATTCTATTCAAGTTGATTCAAGACAAGATAATTCATCCATCCATCAGTTTGACATTATTATCTGGTATGTACTTAAAGGGGTTATCTGTGAGCAACTGCTTTCAGTTGTGCCATGTAATGATGGTATAGGACAGGGACTTTTTGATCTGTTGAAACACTTAAAATTGATCCCCCAAAATGTTTGTCTGATAGTACAGAGGGAGCTGCAAGCTACCATGGCCAGTATAAAAGGTAAAGGGACCCCTGACCATTAGGTCCAGTCGTGGCCGACCCTGGGGTTGTGGCGCTCATCTCACTTTATTGGCCAAGGGAGTTGGCGTACAGCTTCCGAGTCATGTGGCCAGCATGACTAAGCCGCTTTTGGCGAACCAGAGCAGCGCATGGAAACACTGTTTACCTTCCCGCCGGAGTGGTACCTATTTATCTACTTGCACTTTGACGTGCTTTCGAACAGCTAGGTTGGCAGGAGCAGGGACTGAGCAATGGGAGCTCACCCCGTCACGGGGATTCGAATCAGCAACCGTTGGATCGGCAAATCCTAGGCTCTGTGGTTTAACCCACAGTGCCACATAATGGTTGACAAAGTAAGATTATTGATGTGGCTGATCAACATGTTCCCATACGGTGCTATGCCCATGTCTTGAATTTGGTGATAACTGAAACAGCAAAATGTTTCGCGCCTGCGGTTTCTTTTTTAATTTGCTCCAGAATTTAGCAACTTTTGTGAAAACACCATACAAGAGAATGGCTGTACAGATTGAAGTTGTTGGAAAACATATAGGACAAGAAAAAATGAAATGATTAAGTTAATTGGTGAGACAAGAAGGTCAGGAAAATCCAATGCAGCAATAACTTTATTTGGATGTTTTGCTGCTGCTGCTGTTAGTACATTCGTAAATCTATTGACGTGCTTATAATTAATGATACAAGATTCAGACAAGTTTGATGCACAAACAGAACAAGAAGCAAATGTTTTACGTCAAGGTCTTACAAAGTTTGAAAAAACATTGACAGCATTTATTTACTTGTATATATTAGAAACTACAGCCCGTTATCAAGTTATTTGCAGACAAGTCATTTAGATATGTTTACTGCATGGAGTTTAGTAAATTCAGCTATAACAAAGTTGAAGGAAAAGACAAGAACATTTGATAACGTTCGCAGCAAGGCATTGGAATTTGTAAATAAATGTAACAAGAAGATTTCACAGTTGAACGTGGATGGAAATCAAACATTGGAAACTGGCTCTTTGGAAATAGCTTTGCCAATTAAGAGGCAGAGTATAGATCAGGGGTCAGCAACCTTTTTCAGCCATGGGCTGGTCCACCGTCCCTCGGACGGACTATATTTTGGGGAAAAAATATGAACGAATTCCTATGCCCCACAAATAACTCAGAGATGCCATTTTAAATAAAAGGACACATTCTCCTCATGTAAAAACACCAGGCAGGCCCCACAAATAACCCAGAGATGCATTTTCAATAAAAGGACACATTGTACTCATGTAAAAACATGCTGATTCCTGGACCGTCTGCGGGCTGGATTTAGAAGGCGATGGGGCCACATCTGGCCCCTGGGCTTTAGTTTGCCAACAGCAGCAAGGATATTGATTGCAAAGTATTGGAAGACACAAGAACTACCCACACTGGAAGAGTGGCAGACCAAGGTGATAGACTACATGGAATTGGCAGAAATGACTGGCAGAATCCGAGACCTGGGAGAAGAGTTGGTGGAGGAAGATTGGAAGAAATTTAAAGACTATCTGCAGAAATACTGTAAAATTGATGAATGTTAGAATGATGTTGGACTGAAAATAAGTGGTGTTGGCAATAAGAGTAATAAGAATATGTAAATATGGATTGACAATGGATGAAAATATATTGTTATAATAGGTTAAGACCAGAAGTTAAGATAAATGAAAGAAGGCAAGGATTTGCTGAAGCAATTATATAAATGGGAATACAAAAAGGGGAGGTGTGAGGAAGTCAAGAAAATAAGCAAATGAGTTTAATAATTTTGAAAACTGAATTTGTTCTTAAACTTTTTTCTTTTTTAGCTATTTTTTCTTTTTTTTGTTTTATGTATCTACATTCTGTATGTATTTTTTTTAATTTTGTAATTTTTTGTTTGCAACTTTCTTAATTTGCAAATCTATGTTTTCCCCCCTCTTTTTTTGAAAAATGCTTAATAAATATCTTATTAAAAAAAAAAAGTTTGCCTACCCGTGGGTTATGCACTTCTCTAGGAATAAGTCCCATTGAACTCAGTGCTTACTCCCCAAAAACCGGGCACAGAATTTGTGATCCCTGCATAGCAGGGGGTTGCACTAGATGACCCTTGGGGTCCATTATGACTCTACAATTCTATGATTCACTGGAGGTTTTTAAGCAGAGGTCAGAAGGCCACCTGCCAGGGATTTCTTAGCCGTGGTTCCTGCATTGCAAGGGGTTCTTGCTTCAAGCCGGCTCTCCATTCAGGCTCCAGAGGTGCTTCAGTTTCCCCAATGGACCCCGAGGGAGACAAACAGGACGGTTGTTAACAATTGGGAGGAAAGCGTATCTCCTACTGTATCTGAATGGATTGAGAAAATGTGGTCCCTAGTAACTATTATTAAGTTCACTTATTACAAAATAATACAGTGGTACCTCAGGTTAAGTGAAAATGCTTAACCTGAAGCTACTTCAACCTGAGGTATGACTGTACATATAAACCAAGTTTGTGAGGGGAAATGGTATATTTTGGCCGTGCTTTGGAGCAACAAGTTCAGTGATAATGTCCAATTTTAGGCTGCTTTCAGCCTGCTGTCATAGTATTTCTTCATGCCCTTAATTATTTTATTTCTATTGTTTGTTAATAAAGTATACACAGGGATGTAATAAAAGAAAGAAAGTAAAAGTGTTAATAAAATAATTATGCACTCTACAACGGCGGGTTTCGAAACCTCCTCTTTTCAGTGGAAACAGCTGACAGGAACACTTTGCTGCTGTGTCAGAACAGAATGTACACAGGGTCAGATTAAGACCTTCAGAGGCTTTTTAAGCACTGAAAAGATTATGGTGTCCCCGCTATACGCAATTCAAAATTAAAACAATACTAAACCACAAAACAACATTCTAAAATAAAAAGCCCATAGATTTATTTCAACACATGAGATTTCCTTGCATTCTTATATATGTTAATAGGATCCCTCCGTTAGCTGGAGATAAGTAGCAAGAAGACAGAAGGACAAAATGGAGTAAGAATGCAAGGATGGAGCAAAAGAAGTCTAAACAAGTTCTGATTTCCTGCTATGATGACTGCTATAATGTCTTTTATTTTTTTAAATGTCAAATTCCCCCCCCCCCTTTTTTAAAACACCTTTCTCATATTTCGCCCCCGTACCCTAAGCACATGCTTAGTCTGTCCATTGGATGCGCCATCACTAATTGTACAGCTCAGGAAAAGATCCCATTAATAATAATAAGAAAAATAATTTTATTATTTCTACCCCGCTCATCTGACTGGGTTCCTCCAGCCACTCTGGGCGGCTTCCAACAAAATATTAAAGATACAATAAAACACCAGACATTTAAAACTTCCCTAAACAGGGCTGCCTTCGGATGTCTTCTAAAAGTTGTGCAGCTCTTTATCTCCTTGACATCTGCTGGGAGGGCGCCACTACTGAGAAGGCCCTTTGCCTGGTTCCCTGTAGCGGCTCACCTCTTGCAATGAGGAAACCCTTCAAATCGTATGACTTTTATAGACTTGAGTCTTATTTAGCAGAAAAAGCAATTGCTAAAATGGTTAGGCCATTTTTGGGGGGTGGAGTGGGTGTTTTGGGGGTCAGTCAAACAACAGTCTGTCAAACATTAAAAGCTTCTCTGAACAGGGCTGCCTTCAGATGTCTTCTAAAAGTCTGGTAGTTGTTTTTCTCTTTGACATCTGGTGGGAGGGTGTTCCATAGGGTGGGCGCTACTACCGAGAAGGCCCTCTGCCTGGTTCCCTGTAACTTGGCTTCTCGCAGTGAGGGAACCGCCAGAAGGCCCTTGGCGCTGGACCTCAGTGTCCGGGCAGAACGATGGGGGTGGAGACACTCCTTCAGGTGTACATTTCATCTTATTAAATATCTGCTTCGGTATGTAAGTTCGGGTCAAAGTGCTGCCTCTCTCCGGTTTCTTTACACATATTAAAGGTAAAGGTAAAGGTACCCCTGCCCGTATGGGCTAGTCTTGCCAGACTCTAGGGTTGTGCGCCCATCTCACTCTATAGGCCGGGGGCCAGCGCTGTCTGGAGACACTTCCGGGTCACGTGGCCAGCGTGACATTGCTGCTCTGGTGAGCCAGAGCCGCACACGGAAACACTGTTTACCTTCCTGCTTGTAAGCGGTCCCTATTTATCTATGTACTTGCACCTGGGGGTGCTTTCGAACTGCTAGGTTGGCAGGCGCTGGGACCGAACAACCGGAGCGCACCCCGCCGCGGGGATTCAAACCGCCGACCTTTCGATCGGCAAGCCCTAGGTGCTGAGGCTTTTACCCACAGCGCCACCCGCGTCCTAACACATGTTATCCTCTGCATATTGCAAAATTGTACATATCATTGCCTTATCTATCATATATTCAACTAATAAATTTGTGGATGTTTATTCAAAACCTGCCAAGGAGTCCAAATCATTTTGTTGTCTTTTTAAATAATTTGTAAAAAAATTCCATTCTTCCTTGAAGTCACGATTGTCCTTGTCACGCAGTTTATATGTCAACTTGGCCAGTTCTGCATAGCTCATCAGTTTTTCTTGCCTCTGTTCTTTCGTTGGGATTTCCTCGTTCTTCCATCTTTGTGCTAACAAGACTCTTGCCGCTGTTGTAGTTTTTTATTTTCTTGGCAGGTCTTGTCCTACAAACCCTAACAAAAATGCTTCTGGTTTTCCCCACAAATGTCATTTTAAACATTTTTTTTCAATTCATTGTATATCATTTCCCCCAATTTTTTAACTTCTCTACATTCCCTACATTGTTTGAGTGTCAATGCTAAGAAGTTTCCATCAATATAAATGAAATTGTTAATACAAGCAGGTACAGTTTGTCATGCAGAGGTTTTCTTCCTGTGCTGGATGAATGACCACCTGTCTACCCTAAAAGGCTCCTGGGGGGGGGGGGGGGCTTGCCCTGTAGCCGCACAAAATTTTTGTGTCGGTTCTTCAGAATATGCAATGTCCCAAATTACTTTTGTGCATTGAAACCCTCTCTTCTTTCTAGCCATCAAAATTCTTGCTGCCATAAATAAGCAATCAATTAAACATTTTCATAAAACCCCTTGGTTGTCTCTGCTGAATGCACCCATCAATGCTATTTGGGGAGGTGTTTTTTTTCACAGACTTTCCCAGCATTTTCATTATTTTTGCAAATATCTTGTTCCAAACTGGGCAACTTTGGCACAGTCCCAGCACTCCATTTTGGTAACCATTCAATTTCATTTTTGTATGGTTTTCAAAGAATTTTCTTTAAATTTAGCTGAAGTTGTGTTACAAGGATTTTTTCCTACACAGCTGCCCAGTCATCATCATCATCATCATCATCATCAGTAGTAATTACCCTCCCTTCATCCTAAGGTCCCAGGTCTTCATTATCCATAGCAGCTAAATTCCACACTCCTTTCAGGGTCTCTTTTGATCCCACGTCAGTTTAGGTAACATGGTTTATAAGACAGATATAAACCCTTTCTCCTGGTCACTTGTATTAAGACATACTTTGTCAGATCGGGTTAAGCTTATGTTACCTTGCTGTATAAAAGCTGTTGTCTGGTGACTGTACTAATTTGATTCCACACACTTCTGGGTAATGGTCTGGCATATATACAGTGGTACCTTGGTTTATGAACTTAATCCGTTCCGGAAGTCCGTTCTTAAACCAAAGCATTCTTTTAAAAAATAATAATAATAATATTTATTAGTTTTCCAACAAATTAAACACCACACTACAAAAAATGAAAAAGACAACAATACAATACAATACAAAAAACACTATAAAACACTAACACATGCAACTAACAAAACAAAACAAAAACCGTTTAAAACACAGTCCAATTTCAATATCTTATCTTTCTTTCACTTATTTCCACGACCTCCTCACTCCTCCCTTTTTGTATTCCACTTCTATTAATTGTTTCAGCAATTCCTTTCCATCTTCCTCTGTTTTCTATCCTATAATTGTCTTAACACATTCTAATCTTATTTTTCCCTTTAATACTCTATTAAACTATTTATACTTAATTCCTTATAACATTTCTACTAAAGCCATATAACTTCATTCCAACATTTTTCTAACATTCATTAATAAACCAAAGCATTCTTAAACCAAGGCGTGCTTTCCCATAGCAGCGGGGGGACTCAATTTACACTCAACAGGAAGCGGAACATGCTCTGCTTCTGAGGCAAAGTTCACAAGCCAAAACATCTACTTCCAGGTTTGCAGCATTCTTAAGCAAAGTTGTTAATAAACGAAGCTGTTCTTAAACCAACGTACCACTATACATAGGGATGTGGGTGACGCTGTGGTCTAGACCACTGAGCCTCTTGGGCTTGCCGATCAGAAGGTCGGTGGTTCTAATCCCCGCGACGGGGTGAGCTCCCGTTGCTCGGTCCCTGCTCCTGCCAACCTAGCAGTTCGAAAGCACGTCAAAGTGCAAGTAGATAAATAGGTACCGCTCTGGCGGGAAGGTGAACGGCGTTTCCATGCGCTGCTCTGGTTTCGCCAGAAGCGGCTTAGTCATGCTGGCCACATGACCCGGAAAAACTGTCTGTGGACAAACGTAGGCTCCCTTAGCTAGTAAAGTGAGATGAGCGCCGCAACCCCAGAGTCGTTTGTGAGTGGACTTAACTGTCAGGGGTCCTTTACCTTTATCTTTTTACTACTGTATATAAATCTTGCAAGTTAATAAAATTAATTTCTTTTAATGCATTAATGCTTCTTTCCCTATCCTTCAGCTAAAAGCCTGGATGTTCATGTGATGGGATTATTGGGGAAATGCCTGGAATAAAGACCTCACCTCTGTACTTCCAGACTTCCAAAATTGTTCTCTGTGTGCTATCCTGTGATTTCCAGCTATTAACAATTTCTATTCTAATAAATAGGACTCTGTTGCAAGGATGTTCCATTTGGACCATTGCTTGTCTTTTGGGGCTTTGATATATGAGTGCAATATAATTTTAGTAACGGAATTACCCACCCAGCCCTCTGATTTTCTGTATCTGAAATGCTTTAAAAAAGGTTTCCAATGTTACGTTCAGCCTGTATATATGTTTAAATAAACCTTGCAGCAACGAAAATGCCATCTGTCTCCAGTGACCTTCGTTTCAAGGAAACCGGTCCTAAGGTCTAGATTTAAAATGCAAAAGGTTTCTGCTTCCTTTACGATTCATTCTCATCATCATCTGCTCATCTTTAGAATTAAAAAGGTAAAGGTACCCCTGCCTGTACGGGCCAGTCGTGTCCGACTCTAGGGTTGTGCGCTCATCTCACTCTAGAGACTGGGAGCCAGCGCTGTCTGAAGACACTTCCGGGTCACGTGGCCAGCATGACGAAGCTGCTCTGGCGAGCCAGCACCAGCGCAGCACACAGAAACGCTGTTACCTTCCCGCTATAAAGCGGTACCTATTTATCTATTTGCACTTAGGGGTGCTTTCGAACTGCTAGGTGGGCAGGCGCTGGGACCGAACGACGGGAGCTCACCCTGCCGCGGGGATTCGAACCGCCGACCATGCGATCGGCAAGCCCTAGGCACTGAGGTTTTACCTACAGCGCCACCTGCGTCCCTTAAGAATTACTTTAGAATTACTTTAGAATGACAGTACGTCTTTAGAATTACTTACCCATTATTTGTTTTGGTTTATCTCGTGTGTACTTGCCTTTAAAGTTACACGTTATCTTAGCCAAAAGACTTAATAATAATAATAATAATAATAATAATAATAATAATAATAATAATAATAATTTATTATTTATACCCCGCCCATCTGGCTGGGTTTCCCCAGCCACTCTGGGCGGCTTCCAAAAGAATATTAAAATACTGTGATACATCAAACATTAAAAGCTTCCCTAAACAGGGCTGCCTTCAGATGTCTTTATTCCTTGTTCGAATGAATAATATCATAAAGGGGGCGGGCAAATGGGCTGGGATTTCAAGCCAAAAGCCACTGGGCGTTCGTTCGGCATCCTTGAGACGGCAGCCCAGCTGCTATAAGAGCCTGACCTTTGGAGAACTTGCATCACTTCCAAAGGATTTCTCCTCTGGCTGCTTTCTCCTCTCGTCCTTTTTTCGTTTATTCCCTACTGCTGCAATGCAAGCCAGGCATGGTTTCTGCCTCCCTGGTTTGGGCATCCCCAGCAACTTGAGGATCTTATACTGGTCTGAAGCTACCCAGCCTCTGGGCCACCGCAGAGTTCACGCAGCTTCCGGAGAGTTGCACCCCTCTCCTCTACGGGAGAAAGTGGGCAGGCCATTTGACCAATTACCTGGCCACTGGAGGAACAGCTGGCTCAACCTGTACCACTTCTGGAAGGAAGACGGCTTCCACAATGTCCACAACATCATGGTAAAGAAGTTCCAGCAATTTGGGCCAATCTACAGGTAAGGGGGTCTCTTTTGGCTGATATGTTCCAGCCTCTCTCATTTCTAGCAGCTCCTTGGGCTTTCTGAAACAATTTGCTCGTTGCTTTTTTTCCTAAAAATATTATGCTTAAGGGGTACTTTCCTTTTCACTCAAAGAAATCACTTTTTATAGTTCAAATTGGGGGAAATAAATAAATGGACAGGACAGAGAAGGCTTATTCCAAAAGATGGCTTTTAATTTTTTTTTTAAAAAAGGGAAACCCAGAGGGGAAAACACAAATTCTCAGACCAGAATTTGTGGTTCTGCCAAAAAAAGAGAAAGAAAGAAAGAACTTATTATTAAGGACCACATAATTTTTTCCTTAAATATCCAGAAAATAAGGGGAATTTCGGCCCTTCCAAAAGCCTTCCTGTATCCAAAAATAAATAGTAAAACAGAGGGGGACGACGACCAGACATTGTCAGATACTTTCAATTGGGGTGGGAAGAAGAGAGAGAAAATTAGTGAAATAGGAGAAGGAAGGGGAAGGGGCGCAGGGCGCATCTCCAAGGGGAGGGAGCTTTTTGGCGGGGGCGCCCAAGGCCAGAGGATCAGAGGACCGCGGAGCTCGCAGGTGGCCGCTTCCTTCCTGCCTCTCCCCTCCTCCTGCCGCCGCTTCCTCCGCATCCTTCCCAGGTGCATTTAGATTCACAAAACGTTTGCGGGTTCGCGTCCCCCCGCGTCTCCCCAGAAAAAAAGGACTGGATTTGCTCATGGGACCACTTAAGACTAGGCTGCTGTTTAAAGCACATCAACGCCGGCCCCCCCGCTCCAATTCCTGGGAACTTTAGTTTGCGATGAGTGCTGGGCGCAGTGCTAGGTGAGGGGTAATTTACAGTTCTCAGGCCACTTTGGTGGGGAAATGTGCTCCCATTGTCCTTTATGCTTGGTTCACAAAGCAGGGGGTGGCAGCGGGATCGCCCGGGGGGGTGCGCTAAGAGGCAAGGGGGGGCGCATAGCTGTCAATTTTTCCCCTTTTCTTGCGAGGAATCCTATTCGGAATAAGGGAATTTCCCTTTAAAAAAAGGGAACAGTTGACAGCTATGGGTGGGCGCTGGAGCTGTGAATGAGCTTCAGACTTTGAAAAGTTTGTCATCAATTTTGGTCAGTTCAACTAAACAGTTTTAACTGGATTTTGAACAAATGTGCAATTAGATGTTGCCGTTTTGAATTGTATGGTGTTATTGTCCTCTTCAGTGGGTCACGCAAAAAGCTATTTCTTTCACCCCTGAGCTGTTAGCCTGGAATCTCACTGACCCAAAGGAAAGTCTGGCCCAATCTGGCTGGCCCTTTGACAATTGTAATTATTGTGACAATTCCAATTAGAACTGTGAGTTATGTTCAACTAACATTTACTTAGAGGAGACCTGAGAGCCATGGCTAATTTCAGCCAGTATACTCTGAGTAAAGAATTGAATATAATTCTGAACATGTCTTATTTTTGTTCTTTCTGTTTAACTAACATATCACTCGGCTGTTTTAATTGTTTAACTGATAGTTGATTAAGCTACTCTGTGATTTATTGCATCTTAATTGACTTTATTTGCTGACTTTGGCATTGTATAAATCTCTCTGTGTGTATGTGTGTGGTTATAGCTATACATATCAATTAGCAAACAGTATGCAAAACTGTCCTCTTTTCTGGCAATGCCATTAAGCAGGCACCCGTTTACAGAGGAGAAATGTTTAAATCAGCTTGCTCAGTTTGCAGAGTTTGTTTTATTTGATTTTTTTCTAGTTTTGATTTTGTATATCAAGAAGCCCTCTTAGAAGACCGAAAAACCATTGCAGCTCCTTGCAACCTGCTTACTATTCCAAATATCTTTAAACATTGCCCGTCCTCATTCAGACCTGCTTCCTTGTTTCCCCTTTGTTGGACATCTTAGATCTAGGAGAATATGAATATATATATATATATATATATATATATATATATATGCAGGTTTTGGTGTCCTCGGGTGTCTTCCCGTGTAAAAGTTGGGGTGTCTAGGCGACGTTTCGACGAGGTCTCACTCGTCATCTTCAGGCTGGTGTTTTCGGCTTCTTGTTACTGGAACAGAGCAGGATCTCAGTGTTTGAGTTCCTATAAATACTGTTGAAGGTGTGGTGTATAGCCTCCAATGTTTTGGGCAGAGAGGAGGTTCCCAGGCTAGTGTGCCTTTTCTTCTTTTGTTCCTTAATTACTTGAGGGATATCTTGAGTGATTTCTTGAGCGATATCCTGAATCCCACTTAGGTGGGTCATTAGGTGTGGATTAGTTTCTCAAGCCTTTGTGTCTTGAACTCTTGAACTTTGTGAAGAGTTTTTTTGAGAAGATGGCTGTACTGCATTTGGTTGTGCTCTGGCTTGGCTTCGTGTATAGGGGCGAGCTGTGGTTTTGTGGCCTGTGCCAGCCAGATCTGTGTAGGGATTGCAGGGGGGTGCAGCATCCGGAGGTGCCACCATGGTTTGGCTACTGGATGGTATCTGTAATTCATCTGTGGAGAGGGTCTGGGTTTGGGTCTGGTGTGGTTGATTGGTGATGGCGTTCTGTGTGCCTCTGGATCTGGTGTCAGATTTTGTGGGGAGGGCTAATTTCCAGATGTCTGGCAAGCGGGATGTGTCGTCACGCTTGTTCATGTTGTGAGGGTGTTTCTCTATCTCGATGGCTTCCATGATTATTCTCTTGTGGTGATGTTCCATGTTAAAGAGCAATTTGGAATCTGCAAAATTAATTTCGTGTCCTGTTTCTTTCATGTGTTGGAAAAGAGAGGAAGTTTTTTCTTCTTTTTTGACGGCATTCTTGTGTTCTGCGATACGTGCATTTATTCGTCTGTTTGTTTGTCCAATGTACGTGGCTGGGCAGACTTTGCAGGGTATTTCATAGACCCCTTGGTTTTCCAACTGGATTTTATCCTTGGGGTTTCTGAGGATATTGGCTATTTTTTGGTTGGTGCAAAAGGCTGTTTTGATATTGTGTTTATGGAGGATTTTGCTAATTTTATCTGTAGTGCCCTTGATATAAGGAAGGAGGGCCATGCCATTGTTTTCTTCTGTGTCTTGGTTTTTGGGGGGTGTTTCTTTTTGGATTAGCTTCGTAACCCTGTTTTGCTGGTATCCATTGGCAATTAACACATTTGAGAGATTCTGTAACTCAGTTGTCAAGTGGTCTTCGTCAGCCAGGCGTTTGGTTCTGGAGATGAGAGTCTTGGCTACGGAGTTTATTTGTGCAGGGTGGTGGTGTGATTGTGCATGTAAGTAGCGGTTGGTGTGTGTTTTTTTCCGGTAGATAGTGTGTCCTAGGGAGCCATCAGCCAACTTCCCTTCCTTGACACATCAAACTTCCCTTCCTTGACACATCAGATAGTGTGTCCTAGGGAGCCATCAACCAACTTCCCTTCCTTGACGTCCTAATCTACAAAAAACCTGATGGCTCCCTAGGACACACTATCTACCGGAAAAAAACACACAACTGTCCCTCAGACCTTGTGGGTGGCCGGACTATATAGTGGCACCTCGGGTTACATACACTTCAGGTTACATACGCTTCAGGTTACAGCTCCGCTAACCCAGAAATAGTACCTCAGGTTAAGAACTTTGCTTCAGGAGAACAGAAATTGTGCAGCTGCGGCACAGCAGAAGGAGGAGGCCCCATTAGCTAAAGTGGTGCTTCAGGTTAAGAACAGCTTCAGGTTAAGAACGGACCTCCGGAACAAATTAAGTACTTAACCCGAGGTATCACTGTATTTTGAAAAAAATATATGTATGTATTCCTATGCCCCACAAATAACCCAGAGATGCAGTTTAAATAAAAGGACACATTCTACTCATGTAAAAACATGCTGATTCCTGGACCGTCTGCAGGCCGGATTTAGAAGGCGATGGGGCCGCATCCGGCCCCTGGGCCTTAGTTTGCTTACCCATGGCATAGAGGAAGATATGGGTGGTGCTGTGTTCTAAACCACTGAACATCTTAGGTATGTTGATTGGAAGGTCGGTGGTTCGAATCTGCACAGCGGGGTGAGCTCCTGTTGCTCTGTCCCAGCTTCTGCCAACCTAGCAGTTTGAAAAGCACACTAGCGCAAGTCTGTGCACTCTGGTTTCCGTCAGGGTGTCCTGTTGCGCCAGAAGCGGTTTAGTCCTGCTGGCCACATGACCCGGAAAGCTGTCTGTGGACAAACGCTGGCTCCCTTGGCCTGAAAGTGAGATGAGCACTGCAACCCCATAGTCGCCTTTGACTGGACTTAACCATCCAGGGGTCCTTTACCTTTTTACTTTGCACATCAAATCCTTGCTCTTTACTCTCACCCTGTCTTTAGAGATGGTGTGTGTCTTTCAGATAAGTTAATAAAAATATTTTTGGCCTCAGCAGAACAGGCTGTTTCAAAATGATTGTTCCATCAAACACAATTTACTGCCAGCAATTTTGGTGTGGTTTTTGTTTTTGCTTAAGAACATAAGAGCCTTCTGGATCAGGACAAGAGGAGCCCATCTTAGTTTCGCTCCCTGTTCTTCCAGTGGCCCATTATGTGAAACCTGAAACCAGGATTTGAGCAGAGGACCCCTTTCCCTCCCGTGATTTCCAGCCCCTGGTATTCAGAAACATTGTGCCTCCAACTGTAGAGTCAGAACATAGCAATCCCGACTAGTTGCCATCGATAGCCCTTTCCTTCTCCTCGAATGTGTCCAGTCCTCTTTTGCAGCCATCCTAGTTTGTGGCAATCACAACCTCTTGCAGGAGGGAGTTCCATAGGTTAACTGTGCTGCTTCAGGACAATTTCAGCATCAGAGAATGAAATAGCAGGTATCATAATGTTAACAGAAATTCATTTGAAAAGGCTGTGGCCAGAGGATCTGTCTGCCAGCTCAGTCAGTCTGCTGTCCACCTGCTAACTGTGAGTAATATCCAAGGCAACACGATGACCAAGTACAACAATGCAATATCAATATAAACTCTTTATATAGTCTATACGGAACATTGAACAATATGAGAAACCAAATAAACTGAAATCTTATAAATCTCTTATATCCGGAATCACTGTTCACTACATCTGTTGGTCATCATAAAACAAAGCTTTAACGGCTTGTTTTCATCAGATAAGAATCTCACCCATTGCTTTTTTCAGAGACTTGCATAGTCTACTAAGACTTTCAGAGACTTATAAGACTTATGTTTATTTGGTTCTGTTTTCAAGAGAATCCATCAAGAGTGCACATTTAGTGATTTTCAGAGATTCATAAGATTTCTGTTTATTAGGTTTCTCATATTGTTCAATGTTCTGTATAGACTATATAAAGAGTTTATATTGATGTTGCATTGTTGTACAGTGGTACCTCGGGTTAAGTACTTAATTCATTCCGGAGGTCCATTCTTAACCTGAAGCACCACTTTAGCAAATGGGGCCTCCTGCTGCAGCCGTGCTGCTGGAGCACGATTTCTGTTCTCATCCTGAAGCAAAGTTCTTAACCCGAGGTACTATTTCTGGGTTAGCGGAGTCTGTAACCTGAAGTGTATGTAACCCAAGGTACCACTGTACTTGGTCATCGTGTTGCCTTGGATATTACTGATAATTGTTTGCAACCCAGGGGTTTAATTGTTTGGTTACACCTGCTAACTGTGAACAGGTAACTTCTGCTCTCTCACTGTCTTGTCTTTAAACTGGCCTTGAACCTTTTGAACAGAGGATGCATTTGTGTGGGAACTTGCCCTCTTGACCAGGGGTCAGCAAACTTTTTCAGCAGGGAGCTGGTCCACTGTCCCTCAGCCCTTGTGGTGGGCCGGACTATATTTTTTTTTTTGGGGGGGGAATGATGCAAGAGCACCACGAGCCCTGGTGACTGCTTACCTGTGTCTTGTGAGCAGCAGGGACTGGTGGTAGCGGCGGTGGCGGAGGAACGATGAGCGGTGAGCAAAAGGGCTCTGGAGAGGGGCTGCTTAAAACTGCAGCCGCTCAAGCGCTGCTGCTGCTGCTGGCACCAACAAAGCCCAGCCCCCTTCCTCCTCTAGGCAGGGCGGGGAGAAGCCAGGAGGAGGGAGGGAGGAGACGCCGATGCCGTGTGAGGGAAAGGGAAAGAACTTGCCAGCTGACGAACCATGCGGCGATTCCCGGACCATTCGTGGGCCGGATCCAGAAGGCAATTGGGCCTGATCTGGTCCGTGGGCCTTTGTTTGCCGACCCATGCTCTTGACAGTCTTTTAAACAGAGGACTGTCAAGTGAGACATAGAATTGTAGAGTTGGAAGGGAACTTAAGCGTCATCTAGCGCAACTCCCTGCAGTGCAGGAATTATAGCATCGTCAGCCTGTTTGATGCTGGGTCTTTTGTGTTACTTGCTGAAAAGGCAAGTAAGAGGTGACATGATGGAAGTTTCTAAAATTATGCCTGGCATGGAGAAAGGCTTTTCTCCTTCTTGCATGACGCTAGTTGGTGAAGGATGCAGCTGCCAAGTGCTGCAAGCCGTGATGGCTGGCTGTGTTCTGCCTCCAAGGCTGAAGGCAGCAGCGCTTCTGAACACCAGCGGCTGGAAAACACAGAAGCAGAGCGTGATGCTCTTGTGGCCAGGTCCTACTTGTGGGTTCCCCACTGGCACAACTGGCTGGCCACTCCAAGAGCAGGATGACGGACTAGGTGGGCCATTGGCCTGATCCAGCGGTCTCTCCTTACGTTCTTCCTCCAGAAAAGAGAAGGCCTGGGTGGTGAGCAGTTGCAATTCACCCATGTTCCCCGTTGCTCTTGCTGCAGGGAGAAGCTGGGCACCTACGAAAGCGTCAACATCATTGATCCGGAGGATGCAGCGTTGCTCTTTAAAGCGGAAGGCGTGTACCCAGAGAGGTTCATGGTACCACCTTGGACGGCCTATCGTGACTTCCGCAATAAGGCATACGGAGTGCTTCTCAAGTAAGGCCCGTGTGATGTGTTGGGGGCAAGAGGGCATTTTGTGACCAGAGAATCTACAGGGGTGGGGAATAACTGCAGAAAAGCATACATAGGGCACCTGCAGGAAATCTCAGGGGAGGACTGTTCATTTTATTTTATTTTTTAAAAATAGATTTTTATTATTTTTCTCCTTAAACAGTATTTTAACAATACAGTAACACACACATTTACTTTCAGCTTTGCCAAGCCTGTGGCTTCCCTCCCACACTTCAGCAGGTTTTCCACTTTCAAATCCTATCTCGCACTTTAGCTCTTTAGCCTGTTGTCCACGCTGTAGGATTTATTTCAGTCCTGCTAGTGTCTTCAGATTTTTGCAATTATTATTCAAATATACAATAAATTTACTCCAGTCCCTTTGAGATTTTTGATCGTCCTGGTCTCGAATCCTGCAGGTCAGTTTGGCCGATTCTGCAAAGTCCATCATCTTCGCCTGCCACTCCTCAATCACTGGTAATTCCTGTAACTTCCACTTTGGGGCCCATTTTAATGGTGACCGCCAGCCACTGGGAAGTATTATGTTTGAGTCCTACTCAGAGTAGATCTATTGATGTTGATGGACATCCAGCTCATTGCTGCCTTCCCTAACCACTGCTTTGGATACTAACTCCTACCAGCCCCAACCAGCATGTCAAAGGGTTAAGAGTGAGGACCATTCAACCCCGAAACCCAATTATTAATAACTTACAGAGGGGAGTTGAAAATATTCCTGTTTACCCAGGCATTTGGGTGAATCTGACCCCTTTTGACATTCAGATGAGGAGGTCACAGAGGTCTGGAGTCCCTCTCCATGCAGTCGCTGGACTTCCTATAAATTCTGTTCGCTAACACTTATTGGAAGTCCAGGTAATTACTATTAGTATAAAGTTGGGATCAGTTTATTCGCTGAGATCTCCAGGGATTATTCCCTGGGATCAAGGAGGCACTGTCCCTCTAGATCAGGGGTCTGCAACCCGCGGCTCCGGAGCCGCATGTGGCTCTTTTACACCTTTGCCGCGGCTCCGGGGTGGATACTAGCGAGGGGAGGAGGCGCATTGTGCGCCCCGACACTCCCCACTGTGGTGGGCACTGTACTGGCTGTGACGTCACATGGGGGCGGTGCGTGCGTTAGTCACGCACCGTCCCGACGTCACCTTCCTGGTTTTGCGGCTCCCAGGTTTTTTTTTATTCGGAAACGGGTCCAAGTGGCTCTTTTTGTCTTAAAGGTTGCAGACCCCTGCTCTAGATGATGCCTTACCCCACTTGATCACTTCGATGGGCAGAACTGCCCCTGTTACAGGTGCCAAATAATACCCTCTCCGCTTTCACAAGACCTCCACCTTTCAGCACCTACCCTTTGGAACTCCCCGCCAATGGATACCAAGCAAATGCCTTTACTGGACTTTTTTTGGTGCTGGCTAAAAACATTCTTGTCTAGACAAGCCTACCCAGATGTTTAGATAGTTGGTGCAACTTTTAACCTGTTTTTAGTCTATTTTTATTTTAACATCTTGAAAGTCTTACACTTTTATTAATTCTCCTTATTATGAATTTTATTGCTTTATCTTCTTATTAAAAGAAACCTGTTTTGAGGGGTTTTTTTTTACAGTGATAAATGTCACGAAATAAATAAGTAATATGAAATGATGTAAGACCCTGCATACGTTTCTTCTGCATTTCCCTGGGGTCTCTCCTCGCTGATCCTTCTGTTTCTCTTTCACCCGCTTAGGAGTGGCGAGAGTTGGCGCCATGACCGCCTGGTCATCAACAGGGAGGCGCTGTCCCTCAAGATGACTGATCACTTTGTGCCTCTCCTGAACGAGGTGGGGGAAGATTTTGTCCGGAGAGTGCACACACAGATCCAAAGAAGTGGGCAGGGGAAATGGACGGCTGACCTCAGCAACGAGCTGTTCCGGTTTGCTCTGGAGTGTGAGTGGGCAAGGGGGCTCCATGGGAGGGAATATATTGCAGGAAGGTTTGCTAGATGACCCCCAAGGTCCCTTCCAACTCTGTTGATCTATGATTCCAGGAATAAGCGGTGGCTTGAGAGAGGATACAGATTCCTCCACTGTCAGAGGCAGCATGGCTTCCAAATACCAGTTGCTGGAAGCCACAGGAGGGGAGTGTGTTGATCTTCCACTGCTTATGGGTTACTCCTTGGGGTATCTGGTTGGCCCCTGTGAGAACAGGATGCTGGACTAGGTGGACCATGGGCCTGATCCAGCAGACTTTTCTTATGTTCTTCTTCTTCTTTTCTTTTTCTGTTCCCTATAAATCTTCTTCTTCTTCTTCTTCTTCTTCTTCTTCTTCTTCTCCTTCTCCTTCTCCTTCTCCTTCTCCTTCATCTTCTTCTCCTTCTTCTCCTTCTTCTTCTTCTCCTCCTCCTCCTCCTCCTCCTCCTCCTCCTCCTCCTCCTCCTCCTCCTTCTTCTTCTTCTTCTTCTTCTTCTTCTTCTTCTTCTTCTTCTTCTTCTTCTTCTCATTTTACATCCACACACAATCATAGGTACATGTACAGCCTTAAATAATTATACCATTAAATATTGATTCAAACTTGCATTTGTACATGCTCTTTTCTTATAATTTCTAACTAAACAAAAATAAACCAAAGTAAAAAAATCCAATAAACTAAATTATATGAAAACAGACTTCCTGTCATTTCCCGATGTAAGTTGGGGACGTGGGTGGCGCTGTGGGTTAAACCACAGAGCCTAGGGCTTGCCGATCAGAAGGTCGGCGGTTCGAATCCCCGCGATGGGGTGAGCTCCCGTTGCTCGGTCCCTGCTCCTGCCAACCTAGCAGTTCGAAAGCACGTCAAAGTGCAAGTAGATAAATAGGCGCCGCTCCAGCAGGAAGGTAAACGGCGTTTCTGTGCGCTGCTCTGGTTTGCCAGAAGTGGCTTAGTCATGCCGGCCACATGACCCGGAAGCTGTACGCCGGCTCCCTCAGCCAGTAAAGCGAGATGAGCACCACAATCCCAAAGTCGGCCACGACTGGACCTAATGGTCAGGGGTCTTTTTACGCTTTACCTTTATAAATCATCTTCTTATTTTACATCTACACACAATCGTAGGTACATGTACAGCCTTTAATAATTATACCATTAAATATTGATTCAAACTTGTATTTGTACATGCTCTTTTTTATAATTTCTAACTAAACAAAAATAAACCAAAGTAAAAAATCCAATAAACTAAATTATATGAAAACAGACTTCCCGTCATTTCCCGATGTAAGTTACATTTACGACATTGAATGTATTTATACTTCTTACCTCACTCTTACTATAGTTTCTAGTACTTTCTTATAACATAGCGTACTGTTTTTTCTTGCTTAGTAGTATTTAATTTACACAAGGGTCATTCAAATGCTGCCATAGATGTTATGTTGTTGTTATATTTTTGTAGGTATTTCTTGAACATATCCCATTTTTGTGTGAATGATTGTTTTATATTTCCCCTTAAGCTGTCAATTGAGCCAATTCTGCATAGTCTAAAAACTTATTCTGCCATTCCCTTACTGTTGGTACTTTCCCCCCTTTCCAGTTCGATGCAATTAATAACCGGTCAGCGGCTGTTGCATATAAAAAGATTTCTCTTATATTTTTGGGGATATCACTGCATAAAATTCCAAGTAGAAATGCTTCTGGCTTCTTTGCAAATGATAAGTTAAAGATCTTTTTCATCTCATCATAGATGAGGTTCCAGAACTCTTTAATTTTTCGGCATGTCTACCACATATGGTACATATCTCCACACCGCCAACATTTGTCTGAAATATTTTTATACATCTTGGAGAGTTTTGATGGTGTAAGGTACCACCTGAACTGCATTTTCACCATATTTTCTTCAATTGTGTAACATGCCCTAAAATTCATGTTTTCCAAAGAGTTTCCCATTCACTCATCCACCTGGCTATGGTGCTGCTGAGGCAAAAGACAAGATGGCGTCCTCCCCTCCCACAGGGCACATGCAGAAGCCTTCCATAGGACATTGTCTTCCACTACAGGGCAAGCCACACATCACTCAGCTCTGGCCTCTTCTGCTACCTCAGCACCTGCTGCCTCACTCTGTCTTACTGGAGGACTGGCCCTGAGTTAAACTGTGGAACTCCCTCTCGCAGTAGGCAGCGATGGCTACCAACATGTGATGGCTTTAAAAGAGGATTAGAGAAACCCATGGAGGAGGAGAGGGTTGTCAGTGGCTACGAGCCACCATGGCTCTGCTCTACCTCCACAGTTGAAGGCAGCATTGCTTCCACATACCGGATGTGCAGCCAAAGTGCTACCCATTTGACTCCCACCCCCAACTGGACAGAGTATGGGGCGTTTCTGTACAGCAGGGATTCATTTTCTCCTTCTGCCCTTTCGCCCAGCGGTGTGCAATGTCCTGTACGGTACCCGCCTGGGACTCCTGCAGGATGTCATTGACCCAGAAAGCCAGCAGTTCATCGATGCCGTAACCCTGATGTTCAACACTACCTCGCCGATGCTGTATCTCCCACCAAGCCTTCTGCGCAGGATCAACTCCAAGATCTGGCTGGACCATGTGAAGGCCTGGGACATCATCTTCAAGCATGGTGAGCATGTGTTTACATGGAGCCCCAAGGATGGGGCACCTTTCTAAGGCCGAGGGCCTTCTAGGTTACCTTCTAGGCAACCTCCCAGGGGGCACATGCCAGCCATGGGTGGGGCAGAGCAGGAAATGCAAGTTTTACCTTTGCACAGTAGGCTAGTCCTTAAACACGCTCAGATTCCTCTCTCTCCTTCATTCAGGTCAGCAAGAAACACGTTGCTTTAGTTGCTTTCCTGCAGTGTAGCAGGTTGGACTAGAAGACCTCTGGGATCCCTTGCAACACTAGTTCTAAGATTCTGTGATTACCAGAGTTCATGAACACATCCACTCTGAGGGAAATATCTACAACTAGAAAAGAGTTCTCGGATTTATTTTATCTGACTCTGATTTATTTTACAAAACAAAGTTGGTAAAACAAATGAAGTGTCACGAGATCAAGGTCTTTCAGGAAACAGATAACTTGTTAATAATTATACTAAATCTAGTGACTGTATTCTGAACACGGTAGTAAATGCACAGCTTCTTTTAAACTTCAGCGGCTTATTTCAGTCATTGCTCTTTCATTAAGTGTTACAGGTTCCTAGACTAGATGGTTGATGCTTTGCTTATTTCCAGACTCCTTTCTCTAGCAATAGGTGTTTTCCTCAGGGTGGATGTAACACACACAGACCAGAGCCAACCTTCCTTAACTTTCCCTCCGGCTCCCTCTTACACCATCTCCCTCTCCCTCAAAACGGCTCCTTTTATTCTCCCTCCCAAAGTGATGGCTCTCCCCCCCCCCCTTGACTGGCTGCCTTGACTGGCAGCCAATCAGAAAGAGGGGTCCAGCCCTCGTGTGGAATTCCAAGGCATGGCATCACCAGACCCTGGTCTGGCTCAGCTGTCCCTCACACCGGGCCAGAGATGTTCATTTCCCATTGATTGTGAAAATGAGAGCAGGAGTGGAAAACTGCTGGCCCTCCAGTTTCTACTAGAGGCACGGGCAGTGGCCAGGGATGATGGGAGGAGTTGCTTAGGGACATCTGGAGGGCCACAGGTCCCCCAAACCCGAAAGAGCAACATGGCAAAGAGTAGCTCCAAGCTCCACCTGGGGGTGGAGGGGTGGGAAAGAAGGCCTTTGAGGTCCTTCTGTGAATCACAGGAATGGTGTCTGAGCAGTTGAAGGAGGAGGGGAGGGGGGCAGAGCAAGGGAGACTCAGAGCCCCAGCTTGCCTTCAGCATCAAGGCTACATTTAGGAACGTGTAAACATCAAAAGCTGACATATGGTCATTTATCCGTTTCACCCTGTGCTATCCATGCAGCGTTCTCCAAGGTCACTAAGTGAGGTCTTTATTTATTTGGAAATGCTTTTCATTAACTGTAAAAGAACAGTAAGAACAGAAAAAGAGCCTCCTGGATCAGGCCAATGGCCCATCTACTGTAATGTAGCATCCTGTTCTCACAATGGCCTATGAAATGCTAATGCTAATGCTAATCATAATAACAATAATAATTTATTATTAAATATACCCCACCCATCTGGCTGGGTTTCCCCAGCCACTCTGGGTGGCTTCCAACAAAGTATTAAAATACAGTAGTCTATTAAACATTAAAAGCTTCCCTAAACAGGGCTGCCTTCAGATGTCTTCTAAAAGTTTGGTAATTGTTCTTCTCTTTGATATCTGATGGGAGGGCATTCCACAGGGCAGGTTCCGCTACTGAGAAGGCCCTCTGCCTGGTTCCCTGTAACTTGGCTTCTTGCAGTGAGGGAACTGCCAGAAGGCCCTCGGCGCTGGACCTCAGTGTCCGGGCAGAACAATAGGGGTGGAGACGCTCCTTCAGGTATACTGGACCGAGGCCGTTTAGGGCTTGAAAGGTCAGCACCAACACCTTGAACTGTGCTCGGAAATGTACTGGGAGCCAGTGTAAGTCTTTCAAGACCGGTGTTATGTGGTCTCGGCGGCCGCTCCCAGTCACCAGTCTAGCTGCTGCATTCTGGATTAGTTGTAGTTTCCGGGTCACCTTCAAAGGTAGCCCCACATAGAGCGCATTGCAGTAGCGAGAGTAGAGCATGCATCACTCTGGCGAGACAGTCTTAGAATCTCATTTCTTGTAACTTGCATCCATTCACTTGGGTCTTCCCATCTGGAGAAGCAGAAAATAAGCTTGCTCCATCTTCCATGTGACAACTCTCCAGGTATCTGAAGATGGCTCTCCTACCTCCTCTCAGTCTCCTCTTTTCCAAGCTAAACATCCCCAGCTCCTACAACTGTTCCTCCTAAGTCTTGGTTTCCAGACCCTTGGGCATCTTGGTTGCCCTCCTCTGCACACTTTCCAGCTTGTTAACATCCTTCTTAAACTGTGGTGCCCAGAACTGGACACAGCGCCCACTTTCTTCCTCTCTGTCTCACCAGCTGACAAGTGTATCCAGAACATCTACCGAGACCTCCGCCTGAAACGGAGAAGTGACCAAGAGTACACGGGCATTTTGTCCAGCCTCTTGCTGCAGAACAAGCTGCCTCTCGAAGATACGAAAGCCAGCGTCACAGAGATGATGGCAGGAGGTGTAGACACGGTAAGAGATGCTGACAGGGTTGTTGACAATAAGTGTGATTTGTAGAGATCTGGCTTTAGAGGAGTCCTAAACTGAATTTCTCAGCAATGCCTGCCTCTAAACCAAACTGTTACAGGAGACACATAGTATCTGTTTCATGTTTGTAAGAACTCAGTTTTTTAGTGCGACACTCTGGAACTCCCTGCCTATTGAAATCAGGCAGGCACCTTCGCTGTACTCTATTTAGCGACTGCTGGAAACATTCTTGTTCAGACAAGTCCACCAGATGTTTAGAACAGGGGTAGGCAACCTAAGGCCCATGGGCCAGATGCGGCCCAATCGCCTTCTCAATCCGGCCTGCAGACAGTCCAGGAATCAGCGTGTTTTTACATGAGTAGAATGTGTCCTTTTACTTAAAATGCATCTCTGGGTTATTTGTGGGGCATAGGAATTCATTCATTCCCCCCCCCCCAAATAAATAGTCTGGCCCCCCACAAGCTCTGAGGGACGGTGGACCGGCCCACGGCTGAAAAAAGTTGCTGACCCCTGGTTTAAAAAGTTGATGTGAACGTTAATCTGTTTTTAGTCTATTGCTGATTTTTTTGACTGTTTAAAATAATTGTTTTTACTGATAATTTTATGCTTTATTGCTGGAAACTGCTTTGAGGGGTTTATCTTACAACCAAGCAGTGTATAAATTTTATGAAACAAGCTAATACGTTTGAAGAAGGCATTGATCCAGTGTGTACAAATATTTGGGACAGAAGCCAGCCCAGTATCTCCTTCCTTCTCTCCCCATTGATTCCTGGTGCGCTTCCAGACTTCAATGACCCTCCAGTGGGCAATGTATGAATTGGCCCGGGCTCCTGGCCTGCAGGAGCAGCTGCGGTCGGAGATCCTTGCTGCCAGGTCGTCTTCCCAGGGGGATGTCCTCAAGATGTTGAAATCTGTGCCGCTGCTCAAAGCTGCTATCAAGGAGACACTGAGGTAGGGCAACAGGGCGGTCCCTGTCTAGGGTGGAAGGATTGCCACATAGGGGGGCAAGCACCCAGGCTCCAAAGGCCGCCTGCAGTCTAACTTTGGGCTGGTGGCAAGGAGGGAAGAGAAGTGTGGTGGTAGGAGATCAGCAAGAACAAATGGGGTTGGCAGGAATGGGTCCCTTCCACTTCTGCAATTCTATGCTACTACCTCTGGGGTAAGTTCTCCAGAGTGGATTAGGGCTGAGTGGATGAATGTCTCCTCCCGGTCTTTCCTGAAGGCTCCACCCGGTCGCAGTGACGTTACAGAGATACGTGGCGCAAGACATCATTCTTCAGAATTACTGTATTCCTGCCAAGGTGAGTAACCAGGTTGGGAAGGCACCATTCTTTGATCTACCATTACTGTTGTGATGCTGTGTGTTGATAATGATGCCATGATCCAATTCAGTGACCAGCAAAGATTTTCTTTGTTTTCCTGGGCCTTAGGGCGGCATCATTGGTATGACTGTACCATTAAACCCATTTTAAATATCTTAGTGTGACTTGATGGCTGCATTTTCATTATTATTACTACTTGGTTGTGACTCGCTTAGGGACTTTAGTGGCAAGCAGAACATATATTTAATAAAGCGAGCCTAGCCTAGCCTATGGGACGCAGGTGGCGCTGTGGGTTAAAGCCTCAGCACCTAGGACTTGCCGATCGAAAGGTCGGTGGTTCGAATCCCCGCGGCGGGGTGCGCTCCTGTCGTTCGGTCCCAGCGCCTGCCAACCTAGCAGTTCGAAAGCACCTTTGGGTGCAGGTAGATAAATAGGGACCGCTTACTAGCGGGAAGGTAAACGGTGTTCCGTGTGCTGCGCTGGCTTGCCAGAGCAGCGATGTCACGCTGGCCACGTGACCCGGAAGTGTCTGCGGACAGCACTGGCTCCCGGCCTATAGAGTGAGATGAGCGCACAACCCTAGAGTCTGGCAAGACTGGCCCGTACGGGCAGGGGTACCTTTACCTTTACCTTTTAGCCTAGCCTAATCTATCCACCAAAGGGGAATTGGGAGGAGGGTCACATCAATGGCAGACCTTGGCGTCTCAAATTTCAGTGGCATCCTGTGCAACTGCATAATCTGATACTCATATCCGGGACGTCATAGTTGTGGCGCCTGCTGCGGTGTCCCAAAAGCTCCATGCCTGGTGTTACTGAGCCGGTTGCGCTCTCCTAGACCTGCCATTGGGCCACATACATTAAAAATCTGAAAACCTAGGTATATGTTCACTAACCCTTTTCCTCCTCTTTACAGACATTGGTCCAGGTGGGACTTTATGCGATGGGCCGGGATCCCAGGTTTTTCACCAAGCCCGAGCAGTTCAACCCGCACAGGTGGCTGCAGGCGGACTCCACGTACTTCCGGGGGCTGGGCTTTGGCTTTGGTCCACGCCAGTGCCTTGGGCGCCGGATTGCTGAGCTAGAGATGCAGCTCTTCTTGATCCATGTGAGTCTGGCGCTGCCTCCCCTGTGACATGAATAACCAGGGGCACCAGTATAGGATGGGGGATGCCTGGTTTGGCAGCAAGACACGTGAGAAGGATCCAGGGGTCTTAGGAGACTGCATTCTCAACATGCAGGGAGGTTAGGCTGGCCTCAACCAGAGCCAGGGCTTTTTCAGCTGTGGCCCCGATCTGGTGGAATGCTCTGTCACAATAGGGTAGGGCCCTGCGGGACTTGACATCTTTCCTCAGGGCCTTCAACTCAGAGCTGTTCCACCAGGCCTTTGGCTAAGGCACAGCCTGACCCCCTCCTTTGGTAATCCTCACAGAACTCTAGCCCAATGGTTGCCATCAATTTGATTCTGAATTGATTTTAGAATGAACTGATTTTAGAATGCTGTGTTACTTTTACTTTTATTGTTGTTAGCAGCTCTGAGTCCGGCTTCGGCTGGGGAGGGCGGGATATAAATTATTATTATTATTATTATTATTATTATTATTATTAGAGTCAACCGTGTGATGCAGCTGCAAAAACAGCTAATGCAATTCTAGGCTGCATCCACAGAAGACTTTTATCCAGATCAAGGGAAGTCATGGTACTGCTCTGCTTTGGTCAGACACCAACTGGAGTCCCATGTCCAGTTCTGTGTACCAAAGCAATGGAAAAAGGAGCCATTGAAAAAGGCTCATGACACCCAATTCTTTTTTTTTATTAGCTTAAATTTGTATCCCACCTTTCCACTGAAAGGTGTGGCAGGTGGCATCTTGATACAAAACAACAAGAGCATACTGCTGTATCCAGAAGTTGTTCAGAAGTTGGAACCAATCATGTACAGCCCTATGCTAATTGCATGGACTCGGGTCTACTGTCAGTAATACGGAGACACAATCTGTATTTTCCTTTTCAGTGATAGAAAAAGGAGCTATATATATACAGTATTAGTCTCTGAGATTTAAAACTTGCTGCCCTGGGTATGGACCTCCAAACCTGAGTCTTGGGACTCCTGGCTATGCCCTCACAAGCCTACTTGTTCTCTTGGATCACACCCTGGTACTAAATGCTTTTCCTTCCATCTCTCTAGATGTTGGAGAGCTTCAAGATTGAGACCAGGAGGGGAGTGGACATCAACACCACTTTCAAACTCATCTTGGTTCCAGACAAGCCCATCCACTTGACCCTAGGGCCTCTGGACTCCCAGCTGTGAAAGGAGAAGGAGTTTCCATTAGCCTCTGGGGCGGGGCAAGGCAAGACACATGGAGCCTCCTTCAAGGGGAATGGGGAGCTGCTTGACCGGTCCATTCATATCTGTGCATAAAGATCCCTGGGTGTCCAGTGGCCGCTTTTCCTAAATGCAAAAAAGGGAGACACTAGCATTGAGATAAATAATTTGGGGTGGGACTCCTTGACTCCCATGCAGTACAATTTAGACCAGGGCTGGTGGCTCTGCCCACCACTGGAACGTGGCCCCAGAGCTGAGAAAGGTTCTCCACCCCGATTTAGACGCTGGAGGGGAAAAGCATGCTTGCTGCACAGGTCTTCCCATAGTCTTAGGGCCAAGCCAGATGCAAGTCTAGAAGGCTTAAGAATGTTAGACAAACTCTGCTAGATCAGGCAGCTCAGCGGTTCAGCACCCAGCTTCTTGCAGTGCTGTGGGGAGCCTCCACAAACAGGCCTTAAAGGCATTAGGTCTCCTAAGCTGCTGCCCCCTCGTCCAGCAACAATGGGGCACGACTGCCTCTGAAGATGGGTCTTCTACTGAGCCAGCAGCTGTTGAATGACTCCACTCCAATAAATTTGTTGAATTCTCTATTAAAGGCACTGGTGGCAAATGTCACAAATCAACTGCATGTTGTGTGGAGAAATTTGTTCTTTCCCCTGTCTTTAATCCCCCGCCAATCAATTTCAGTGGGTGAAATGTTCACTTCCAAGGGACATCTGGTTTGGAATTCAGTCTTGACTGCCTTGGAACTCAGCCCAAACTAGCTCCAAATTTGTCCAGGAAACAGAGTAAGCCAAGCGAAGGCAAACTGATCTGAGTTTGGGGAAACTCACTTGTTGCCATTAAGAGTGCCCATTATTCAGGCAGGCGTTGTCTGGGGATGTAGCAGCCAGACTTTGTTCTGTTAGCCAACATCCTTTTTTATATGATGAATGGGATAGTACCCTCAACCTCAGCGTCCTTCAACAAGCCCCCCCCACCCTTCTTGCAGGGAACAAAGAATGTGGCAGAACTCACAGGGGACGGAGTTGAGAGGGCAGGTTGAGGAAGCCCCCACCCCCAGGATCCTCTCTGGCAGATCCACCAACTCTTGTCAGAGCCAATCCCCCCCGCCCCCCGGTCATTGGTCAATCCTCCCTCTGCATCATCCTGACTCAGCCAGTTTATGACACTTACAGGGAGGGAGACTGGGTAGCTCTTGCGCACGGCAAATGGTCCCAGCAGGAGCAAAGGGTTGGCTTCCACCAGAGCATCTTTGCCCTGCACCAGCCTCCTCTCTCCCTCCTGGTAAGCAAGCGCTGCACCTCCACCACACCTGCAGGATGCTTCTGCCCTCCCTCCACCTGCATTTCAAGTAATTTTCTTCTTCCCAAGCAAATCTTCATCATCTGGTGGGAGTCCATTGATCTTGAAAGTATCCATTTGGGGGGGAATGCATGCCAAAACTTTAATAAAAGTTTATTAGGGAATGCCATGCTCCATTCAGTCTCTTGAGGAAGGGGTATGAAACTTGAGGGGTATATTTACAACAGATGATCTGCCGTGCCATCGAGCGTAGATCGCCATAGGTTGCACAAAGGACGAAGGCTCCCAATGCATCTTGAGCTGAATTTGCTAATTTGGATGAGTCGTCTGAGAAGAGGGAAAGAGCAGGTGTCAGGAAGGTGTCTAGAATCTCCATGACCCAGTCGCCAGATCTCCTACCCACTCTGTCTAGCATTCTGAGGGCCTGCACAATGTGGTTGCCACAAGGGGTGCACCCCTGTAACACGGTGCAAATTTCACTCAACGTTTCGGGGGGGGGGGGAGGCAATGATGTAGAGGTTTCCTTGCACATCCCCTGTCTGGGCAGAATGACCTCTAGACATGCCCCCAATCTGCCAGGGAGCCTGTTTAGAAAGGTCAGGCATCAGGTGTGTTGGTACAGAAAGTCACAAATTGCTGCAGATAAGGTTGAATGACCCAAGGGGACCCGTGGCTGTTGGGGGTGGGTGGAAAGGAAGGAAGGAAGGAAGGGAGGGAGGGAGGGAGGGAGGGAGGGAGGGAGGGAGGGAGGGGAGGCTGGCATTGTGGGTGGGTGGGGGAGGACCCTGTGAAAAGGCTGAGGTCTACCCTGACTACTTGCTGAGTCTTCGGGGAGAAGGTGGGACCAGGACCATCTTATGCATATCTGGTGCCGTGGTGCAAAGATCCCTCCGGTGCCCCACCCGCCGTTTCCCAGTTGTCGACCTTTTCCCAAGCCTCTGCAGGGATCATTCTCCTCCTGCAGGGGCTTGGGAAGGAAGCTGTATGCCCGCCAGCCATATGGTTGACGGGGCACAGCTGGCAGGTGTGCAGGAGGGAAAGGGGCGCCACTCACTGGGGCGCCCCTGAGAGGCTGGCGCCCTGGTGCAACGCGTCAGTAAACCCAATGGGAAAGATGGCTCTGGGTAGGAGCTCACCGCCTGACTCATCCCTGCAGAGAAGCCTCTTGCAAAGGAGCATCCCTCAGCACTGATAGGTTAGGTGGGATTAGGCCATGCTGATCCTTTGGAGCAGACATGTGGAACGGGTTCTCAGGCTGCTCTCTGTTTGGATTTGGATTTGATATTCCGCTTTATCACTACCCCAAGGAGTCTCCAAGCGGCTAACAATCTCCTTTCCCTTCCTTCCCCACAACATACACTCTGTGAGGTGAGTGGGGCTGAGAGACTTCAAAGAAGCGTGACTGGCCCAAGGTGCATGTGGAGGAGCGGGGAATTGAAACCGGTTCACCAGATTACAAGTCCACCGCTCTTAACCACTACACCACACTGGCTCTCTGTAACACCTGTCCCCAATTAATGAAAACTAGGGACTCTGTGGATTGGTTTTGCATGAGGCAGAACCCCACATTTGTAGGGGATTTTGGCACCTGAGTTTCCAAAACCAAAAACTTCACCTCTGGTTGCCAGATTCCTGGAGAAACCCTACGTCACTCTTGGTGCAACATGAGACTGAGTGTGTTGCTGGACTCTGGACCCCCATCAGCCTTGACAATCTTGTCCAATGGTCAGGGATGATGATGGGAGCTCTCCCTGTCCTTGAGCCACTGGGTCAAGACACCAGCCAAACAAGAGGCAGCCCTTGCACTGACCTATAATGGAACCGACCCTTCACTGGGCTACTTTGGGGCACTCGTCTTCACTCCATATATCTTTGCATTCTTCTGCTCTTCATCTCCTCTCCCTTCCTTCTCATCCTGTGAGTGGGTAAGGGAGCACTCTGATGAGTTACAGGCATACTAGAACTTTCCAAGCTAAGTCTAGGCTGAACTTTGGGGGTGGGTGCGGCTGTGCACAGATGAAACCCCAACTCCCTCTACTTTCCCTTTTGAAGGGATGCAGTTCCCAAGGTCCAGAGGACAACAGAGCTCCCTCATGGCTCTTATTGGGCAGATGTAGGGATGCAAGGAGGCAGCAATTTCGGTCCCATCCTGGTTTTGTTGCAATCAGCGTGGTTTCCATTCTGCTGCAGTTCAGCTTCTGCTAAAACTTAATGCTTTTCATCTTACTACCCACTATGGCTGAAGCTTATGTAATTAATTTCAGTGGAAGGATAACGTCAAAAACAATGCAGGAAATAATGTAATTAGGTATCTAATGTTTGTGGACTGAAAAAAGATTGCAAATGCAGCATATATACTTTCCTGACCTCAGGTGAACAAGCAGATTACAGGAATTTCTGCCCCTATTTCTGTTTCCAGTGGAATTCTTTGTGTGCTAGATAGTTATGACGAGGGATCAGGGAGAAAATCAATTCAGTTGGCATATGAAACTGTATCTATAAAATTCTCTCTTTCCAAAATAAGTTGAGAACCAAGACACAGAAGCACCTTTTGAAATTCACACTTATTCCAATTTTCCAATGCACTTCTCCAACTGAACAGTATTTTTCCAAAAATGCATCTATTAGGGGGAAGTCCCTATAAATCTGAAAATATTGGTGAAAACAACATACAAAAATGCATTATATTAGAAGCAATTGCTTGCAAAAAATATGTATGTCAATCAAAATTGCGTACAAAGATGTGTTTATTAGGAAAAATTGACCCTAAAATTGCTGGTGCATTTTCATGAGGATTTATTTGTTTATTTATTTTGCGAATTAATGCAGAAATGTGGAGAACCCAATTTAAGGGTGGAAAAATGAGAAACTAAGAGGATAGAAATTGACAGATGCTTCCATCCCAAGTTGTGATGGTCTGGATGTCAACCAATAAAGGTAAAGGGACCCCTGACCATTAGGTCCAGTCGTGGCCGACTCAGGGGTTGCGCCACTCATCTCGCTTTATTGGCCGAGGGAGCTGGCGTACAACTTCCGGGTCATGTGGCCAGCATGACTAAGCCACTTCTGGCGAACCAGAGCAGCACACGGAAACGCCATTTACCTTCCCGCCGGAGCGGTACCTATTTATCTACTTGCACTTTGAACTGCTAGGTTGGCAGGAGCAGGGACTGAGGAATGGGAGCTCACCCCGTCATGGGGATTCGAACCGCCGACCTTCTGATCGGCAAGTCCTAGACTCTGTGGTTTAACCCACAGCACCATCAATACCTGTTGCAATTAGATCAGGAAGGAATGGGATGAACTGCCCCATCCTTTGTGAAAACGGTTAGACATAGATGTCTCCCTAAGGCCCACCCAGAAAGCCATTATAACTTGCCCCGGGAAACTCTCTTCCTGCCCACAGTTATGCTAGTTACTCACCAGCAATGTGTCCCCTAAGAATAGAGGGGTTGGTGACAGGTCCAATCCAAGATCGCGCTCCAGAAGTCGGGTGCTGTAGTCCTGCTTCTCTCGCCCCCATTTCCTGGAAGACTCCTCCAGCTGTGGCAGAGAGGACAGACAATCCCTGTGACAAACTTGTGCACTGTTCTGGTTGCCTTGTCTCAAAAAGGATACCGTAGAGCTGGAATTCATGCCAACGGATGCAAAGGTTAAAAAGAGGCCCCTTACCTGGTACTCCAAGGCATTGATGCGAGCCTCTGCCCTCTCCAGTTTGGAAATCAGAGAGAGCTTTTCGTTGCTGTTGGAAAACGTATCCTGTAGGGTGGGGAGATAAAGTTCTATAACACGGGAAGAAAGGAAGCCACACAAGAAAGGTAATACAGTGGTACCTCGGGTTAAGTACTTAACTTGTGGCAAAGACCCATGGAATCAGACTGCCTGAAACATCCACTTCTCCGCATACTCAATCTCTCTTCCTTTGAAAACTTTCTGCCCAACTGAAGCATTATTTGCCACCTGTTATTTGTTTCCACTTAGCTCTGCTCACCTGGAGGCCTCCCTCTTGCTATATTCCCATCTCTTTAGAGGAGGACCACAGCTTTGTGGTGTCTTTGCATGTAGAAATTCTGATGTCCAACCTCTGGGCAGTGGTGTAGTGTGGGTTGCCACCCCATGCTACGCCACTGCCTGGGATTTCTGATCAAAAGGATCAGGTGTCAGGGAAGAGACCCAGTCACAGTAGGTTAATTATGGGCTAGTGGCAAAGAAGGCAGTCATCTTCTCCCTCACTTTTGTCTTAGTCCAGGATTAGCTAATACCATGGATGCTCAAGGAATTTCTTCTTTACACTTTCTGATAATAACTGACCTAATCCACACTACTCTGGGGATCAGAAAGCAGCCTTACCTTGAATTTCACTAGGGATGAGGGAGAAAATCGGAAAGGAAATTCAGTTTGCATTGAAAGCAAATAGCAACACCCTAGAGGTCCCGGGCCCTAAGTTAGATTAGCCTCAACCAGAGCCAGGGCCTTTTCAACACTGGCCCCGGCCTGGTGGAACACTCTGTCTCATGACACCAGGGCCCTGCAGGATCTGATTTCTTTCCACAGGGCCTGTAAGACAGAGTTGCTCCACCTGGCCTTTGGCTTGGAATCAATTTGATTCCCTCCCCCTCTTCCTTTTTTCCTTTCCCCTCCTGTGATGAGGCTGCATTTTAATGTTTTAATGTTGCATTTTAACCTTGTTTTTAAGTTGTATTCATTCAACTTGTTTGTATTATTGGTTGTTAGCCGCCCTGAGCCCGGCCTTGGCTGGGGAGGGCGGGGTATAAATAAAATTTATTATTATTATTATTATTATTATTATTATTATTGCTGCTGCTGCTGCTAGTACTACTATCATATACTGTATAGTAAGGTAAAATGTGAGTAAATTCAAAAGGGTATTATGCACAGGACATCTGTCCTGATTTATTTCAACAGAGAATTATGCACAGGAGAACTGTCCTGATTTACTCTAGGACTAATGCCCTGTTTTATTTCTGCAAGGTATTTTGCCCAGGGAAAGTGCACAAGATGGATGGTTGCTGAACAGCAACATCTTACCGGTAGTGCTTGCTGCTGCAATATGATGGGGGAACGATAGTAGGAAGACTTGCCCAGTTCGTCTCGCAGCCTCATGTTCTCCATCATCAAGGTGGAGTAGAGACCCTTGGACCAGCTGTCACCTGGAACTGGGGGTAAAGACAGCAGAAGATGCTCAACTCAAGGAAAGAGAAAGCTGTTGCAAAAAGGAGTAGGGAGAAGCCTCTTTACATTTTCAAGGGGGGAAACTCAACTGATTTCTACCTATGGAACCACCTCTCCTGGTATGCCCCACGGAGGACCTTAAGGTCCATAAATAGCAACACCCTAGAGGTCCCGGGCCCTAAGGAAGTCAGATTAGCCTCAACCAGAGCCAGGGCCTTCTCAACACTGGCCCCGGCCTGGTGGAACGCTCTGCCTCATGAGACCAGGGCCCTGCAGGATCTGATTTCTTTCTGCAGGGCCTGTAAGACAGAGTTGTTCCCCCTGGCCTTTGGCTTGGAGTCAATTTGATTCCCCCCCCCTCTTTCTTTTTCCTTTCTCCTCCTGTGATGAGGCTGCATTTTAATGTTTTAACATTTTAATGTTGTATTTTAATCTTGTTTTTTAAGTTGCATTTCAATCAACTTGTTTTTAATTGGTTGTTAGCAGCCCTGAGTCCGATCTTGGCTGGGGAGGGCGGGGTATAAATAAAATTTATTATTATTATTATTATTTACAAAAATATTTGTATAACACTATATCATAAAAATATATCAAAGCAGTTTCCAATAACAAAACCATAAAATGAGACATCAGTTAGCCCTTGTGGACGGATGTAGTCTTAATTGCCTGTTGGAAGAGAAAAGTTTTCAGCAGGTGTTTAAAAGATGGCACAGAAGGTGCCTGCCGAATCTCCAGTGGCAGAGTGTTCCCCAGGACTGAGCCAATGACACGAAAGCCTTGCTTTCTTGACGTTGCCAAATGAGCCTTGCCAATGCAGGGAACCAACTTTGAATGGCAACAAGTGCAGCACAGATGCTGGAGATGCACAAATTGCCAGCAGACACTCACCTGAGCCGAGGGGAGCTTCTGAAAACTGGGTGTCCTCTTTTGACCGCTCCTTCATCTTCCCTTCCAGCATCATCTCCATCCTCTCAATCACCTTTCAATGGAAAGAAGCACCTGGTAAGTTTACAGGAGGGGACCCTTCACTCCACCCTAAGCTTCTGGGAGACGGTTGTGATGTGCTGGTCTCCAGTGCAATGCTCCCGCTCACTGCCGTAGACCAGCAGTCACATTTCATTGCAAAAGATGGAAATGGAAAACAACTCTGAGTGAACTACTGGGCAGGAGTGCCAGTTTGGCCCCATGACCATGGATTCCTGGGGCCGTGGCTGCCATGCAGCGTGCATGGCCCTGGCACCAAATTTTGTGGCTGCCTGGCCCCTTCATGGGGAATTTTGTGGGTGCTTGGGCACCCAGGGAATTGGCACCTATGCTACTGGGAGAGGTTGCCTCATGGGTAAGATTTGGTAGAACAGTAGGACAGACATCCTTGGGAAATGTTGGTCTCTCCTTCCGTTGAGTTATCTAAGCAGAAGCCGAACAGGCTCAGTCTCATAGGCCATTCTGCCAGCTGCCACATGATACCAGCTACCTTACAGTGACTTTCATGAGGTGATACCAGATTCTGGGCTTAATGTTTTTATGGGGTGAGTGCCCTATAGATGGCAAGGTGTCTTACTCTACTGAGGGCTCATCCACACATCTTTCTGTGTCACAGTCCCAGGTCTGCGCTTTAAAGCTCTGAGACTGTGTCTTTTTTGCCCTGGTGATTTCCTCGTAGAAGCCTGCTCTTGACCGCTGAATCAGAGCAAACAGCAATCCACAGGAAACCCAAATTGCCATTTGTGCTCGGAGTCCCTCCTGAGCAGCCTCCCCAGATTCTGCCCCCAAGCCCTACCCTGATGTCTTCACATTTCTCCCAATCGTTTCCCCTCACCTTTTCCTGTTTCTTCACCGCATCTTCCAGAGCGTGCATCTTGGCGATCTTGGCCTGGTATTTCCTTAGCACCATTTGCTGCTGCTGGTGAGCTCGCTGCAGCATCACGAGGTCTTTTTCTCGGTCATTTTTCTGGTGGTGGGAAAGGACCAAGGCCCTTGAGATGGGAGGGAACCACAGTCCTGATTTCTTTGGGGGGTGAGGAGTGAGTGGTAGAGGCTTCTTTGTGGAGGACTCTGGACAGACCCAGACCTAGTGGGGACCGACTGATCCTCTGCTGAACAGAGGTGGAAAACCTGTAACCTTCCAGAGGTTCCTGGACTACAAATCCCATTATCCCTGATGGACAAATCTATCCAATTCCATTTCTTTTCGTTTCTCATTTTCTCAGTCTTAAGTTCACTTCTCTCAATTTCTATGTCAGTTTGTGACTTTTTTTAAGTGAACATGAAAAACCGCACACATGTGCATTTTACCTATTAAGCGCATTTTTGTATACAAAATCTCCCCACATATCACCATTTTTCACACACACACACACACACACACACACACACACACTTTTTCTTTTTTTTAAACTAAGAGAAGCATGTGTGAGCACTTTCTCCTTTGGGTATGCATTTTTTGGTTGGATAACTTCATTGCAAAATGCAGTGAAGCGTGAATTTGGGAGGCTTGCAATGTTTCATTTCAAATCCTGGTTTGGGAATCAGGTAGGTTCCTATTAAAATATGGACCAAATAAATCACTGGCCCCGTTCCTACCCACAATGCAGAGTCTCTCCAAAGCTGCGAGGAATGGCAAACACAGAAGCGCTTACCCGAATCAGTTCATTCTGCAGCCTTTGAACCCGGTCCTTCATTCTGGCCATCTCCCGAGCCCCAGCACTTAGTTTCTGCTTGAGGGTTACTAAAAAGCAAATGGCAGAGACTGGAGAAAACCCCATCCAGGGAGGACCATGGCTCTCCTACACCATGGTGGATGCTCTGCCTTCTGTATTGCAGGGGATTGGACAAGATTACTACTTTGGGTCCCTTCCACCCTACAATTCTATGGTTCCATGATATGAGAGGCTTCTTGCCTTATGTGTCCCAGTTCTCAACATCAGTGAGTGAGGCTATGAACATGGGAAGCAGCTTTATATAGACCATTGGACTATCTCATCTGTCACTGCCCACTCTGACTGGCAGCACTGCTCAAGGGTCTCAGCCAGAGGTGTTTCCCATTTTTTTTAATTAAAAAAAAAACCTAATACAGCAGGGGTTGAATTTGGGACTTTCTTTGTGCAAATTGTGTGCTCTAGCTCTGAGCAATAGGGAAAGGGAAAGAATCCCACAGATGAGAACATAAGAAGAGAGTGTTGGATTTGGCCAATGGTCCACCAAGTCCAGCATCCCGTTCTCTTCTGCTTGGGTCAAGCTTGCAGGTTTCCCAAAGGCATCTGGTTGGCCACTGTGAGAACAGGAAGCTGGACTAGATGGCCATGGACCTCATCTAGCAGAGCTCTTCTCATGGGAGAGTGCTCTTATCCTTGGGTTCTGCTTCTGGGGGGGGGGGGGGGACTCGAGTGCTCGAGTGCTAAAATCCACGGGTTAGGGATGTTTCAAAGCACTGATTCTCCTTTTCAACTCTGGCTCCGGCCTGGTGGAACGCTCTGCCTCACGAGACCAGGGCCCTGCAGGATCTGATTTCTTTCCACAGGGCCTGTAAGACAGAGTTGTTCCGCCTGGCCTTTGGCTTAGAATCAACTTGATCCCTTCCCCCTCTTTCCTTTTCCCCTTCTGTGATGGAACTCCTATTTGGGGACTTCCCTGGCTTTTTTCTGGCCCATGTAGGACCAGTTTGGATAGTTGGCCTTGGTGAAGATTTGACGTTTTCATCTCCAAAAAGTTTTTGATTTGAGTTTCCACTGAAATGAGGCTGCATTTTAATGTTGTACTTTAATCTTCTTTTAAGTTGTATTTTAATCAATTGTTTTTATACTTGGGTGTTAGCCGCCCTGAGCCCGGTCTTGGCTGGGGAGGGCAGGCTATAAATAAAATTTATTATTATTATTATTATTACTATGTTAGGACCAAATTCCAGCTTGGCCGTAAACAAGAATGGGCCAAGCTGTCAATTGCCTGGGTACCCTTTCTGCATTTGTGATGGCCACCATCTGGTACTTAGAGGTATACCGCCTCCAACAGATGAGGCAGCATGTACCAATCATGGCTAGTAGCCTAAGGTTTGGGGACAACACCTAAGTGGCCACCCAGTCTAGCTGACACCCATCAAGCTCTACATCCTTCCCCCATGGGGAACCTTCACCTGTCCCCTCCTGTGTCATACGGATTGGCAGAGAAGTGGGCAATGTCCTTACATATCCTGTCAATGATTTCGGCCTTTGTCATGACGTCAGGGTCTATGTCGTGAAACAGAACGCGGCCCACATCTTCATGCATGGCGAGGTTGCGTCGCAGGGCACTGTTCTCAGACTCCAGGTTGGTGACGTGCTGGCGCAGGGACAGGATATCATCCGCCATCCTCTGCATGGCTGCATGGTAATTGTCCATCTCCTGGCAGCCATTGGAAAAGAAGAAGAATCATGACCCAGTGAAGATACAGTGGTGCCTCGCAAGACGAAATTAATTCGTTCCGCAAGTTTTTTCTTCTTGCAAGTTTTTCGTCTTGCGAAGCACGGTTTCCCATAGGAATGCATTGAAAATCAATTAATGCGTTCCTAGGGAAACCGCTTGCCAGGCTGGCGGTGCGGAGAAGGGCTTTTCTCCCCACCGCAAGCCTTCAGGACAGGTACGGGAACAGAGGGGAAGGCGCGCAGCGCTTCTCCTCTGTTCCCGGGGCTTGCGGTGGGAGGAGGGTTTTTCCTCCCCACCGCCAACATTCAGAACAGCATTCTGAATGTTGGCGGTGGGAAGGAAAACCCTCCTCCCACCGCAAGTCTTCAGGACAACCATCCGAAGGCTGGCGCGGGGAGAAGGTCTCTCCGCCCCACCGCCAGCCTTCGGAGGAGCCTTCCGAAGGCTGGCGGCGGGAGGAGGTCTCTCCGCCCCACCACCAGCCTTCGGAGGAGGTCCGAGGACAGTGGGGAAGACGCGCTGCGCTTCCCCGCTGTCCCGGAGATTTCCCTATGGGCTTTCGTCTTGCGAAGGAAGCCCATAGGGAAATTCGTTTTGCGAAGCGCCTCCAAAACGGAAAAGCCTTTCGTCTAGCGGGTTTTCTGTCTTGCGAGGCGTTCGTCTTGCGGGGCACCACTGTAGTTAGAATCCACAAATTGCACCCTGTTAGTTTTGACAGGGCCTGGTGATTATCAGCTTGTGGCAAGATGGAGGTGGGCTTTTTCCACCGGTGCCACCTGTGTTGTAGAATGTTCTCCTGCTGAAATACGAAAGACTCCCATCAGCATTGGCATCCCGCCAGCTCTTGAAGACACACTTTTTAAGATAAATGTTACCCAGTGCCTCTTATTTTCATTGGTGCTGTTTGGATGGATGGGTTTTTGTTGTACATTGGAAGGGGACATTTATGAAAAGCATAAGTGAAATTTATTCTGAACAACAGGTGAACTTAACAGTAAAACAATGTATTAACTGAAAAATGTATAATAACTAAGGGAACAAGACAGGGATGCCCTCTGTCTCCATTATTGTTTATTTTAGTATTAGAAACATTGACAAGGAATATGACTGGATGAAAGCATAAGAGGAATTACATTAGGGAGTAAAGCGTATAAGTTAAAAGCATTTGCGGACGACCTGGTTATAACTGTGGAAGAACCCTTGGAAAATATACCAAGGGTAAAAAAGATAGATAAAGTTGGACAAGTAGCAGGTTTCAAGCTTAATAAAAATAAAACAAAGGCGTTATTGAAGAATACGTCAGAGTAAATGGAAAATGAAGTTAAGCAAAAAACGGATTTAGTGGTAGTAAAGAAAGTAAAATATCTAGGTATATGGTTAACAAATAGAAACATAAATATTTTTAAAGATAATTATATAAAAGTGTGGAATGGAATTAAAAGAGCTATGGAGATATGGGGAAGGATGAATTTAACAATGTGGGGAAGGATCTCAGTGATAAAAATTGATTTTCTTACAATGGGGTTCAGGAATCCCTTGTGTATTTTTACTTTTTCATACCATGGATAAGGGACGCGGGTGGCGCTGTGGGTAAAAGCCGCAGCGCCTAGGGCTTGCCGATCGAAAGGTCGGCGGTTCGAATCCCCGCGGCGGGGTGCGCTCCCGTTGTTCCGTCCCAGCGCCTGCCAACCTAGCAGTTCGAAAGCACTCCCGGGTGCAAGTAGATAAATAGGGACCGCTTACTAGCGGGAAGGTAAACGGCGTTTCCGTGTGCGGTTCTGGCTCGCCAGAGCAGCAATGTCACGCTGGCCACGTGACCCGGAAGTGTCTGCGGACAGCGCTGGCCCCTGGCCTCTTGAGTGAGATGGGCGCACAACCCTAGAGTCTGTCAAGACTGGCCCGTACGGGCAGGGGTACCTTTACCTTTTTTACCATGGATAAGCATGCCAACCATATATGTTATCATGTCCTCCTAAATCCAGTATATCCGTATTCTTTAATTGTACCCATTCCCGCATCTAGCAAAGGCAAGATGCTTCATAATATAATTTCAGGTCCTGCAGTGAGAACCCCCCTCTTTGTTTTTTTATCCATTAATAATTTATATTTTATTCTGGGCTTTCCCCCCTACCAGACAAATTTAAAAATATATTTTTTCTATTGTTTGAAGTGTTCTGCTCCTCTGATTACGGGTATTGATTCAAACAAAAATAGCATTCTTGGCAATACGTTCGCAAAAAAAGAAAGAAAGAAAGAAAGAAAGAGAATTGGCCTATGTACAAAGATCTGTTAACAGAGGTGGAAAATAAATTGAAGGTAAAAGAGTATGGAGAAATAAACCACTTGTTAACAGATTGGTCACAATACCACCAACTAAATAACAAATTCAGAAGTGATAAAGAAAAAGGCTTTGGGAAGGAATTCTCAAAGTATGAAAAAGAACTGTTGGAGAATAATGAAGAATTATTATCAAAAATGTATAAACTACTATTGGAACGGGAGACGAAAGATGAGGAAGTTAAAGATGTAATGATAAAATGGGCAAAGGATTTGGGATATAATATCCCACTTGAGTCATGGGGAAAGCTGTGGAAAGAGGATTTGAAATTTACGACGTGTAGTACATTGAAAGAATATTATATGCAAATGATGTATCGCTGGTATTTAACTCCAGTAAAGATGGCAAAGATGTATAAAATTCCTCCAAAATATGTTGTAAATGTAAAGATAATGAAGGCACTTTTTTCACATGTGGTGGATTTGCAAAAAGGCAAAAGACTTATGGGAAATGATAGATAATGAATAAAAAAAAATGTTTAAGATAACTTTTCATAAAAAACCAGAAGCCTTTTTGCTTGGAATAATGGGGGAAGAAATACCAAAGAATGTAAAGAGACTATTTATGTACGCTAGATTGTTATTTGCCCCAAAGTGGAAAGAAGATGGTGTACCAACAAAGGAAGAATAGACAAATAAGATGATAGACTTTGCCGAAAGTATTGGAGCCTCAGCTTCAGGATCTGTCCTTCCAGTGAGCACTCAGGGCTGATTTCCTTCAGAATGGAGAGGTTTGATCTTCTTGCAGTCCATGGGACTCTCAAGAGTCTCCTCCAGCACCATAATACAAAAGCATCAATTCTACGGCGATCAGCCTTCTTTATGGTCCAGCTCTCACTTCCATATATCACTACTGGGAAAACCATAGCTTTAACTATACGGACCTTTGTTGGCAAGGTGATGTCTCTGCTGGGATTATGGATGTTTATTTAAACATTTTGATGAAATGGTTTTTCATCATGTCTTTTCATCGTTCGAGTCATGAGGAGGATCCATCTGTAGTAGCTCCTGCCATCAGTGGCTGACATGTGATGATTTCAGCCTGGGTCTGATTTCTGACACTTGTGGTGGTTAGACAAATTCATGGAGGATCAAAACATCAGTGGCTGCTGCTCACAGTGACCACTTATTTCCTCCAGTATGGGAGGTGGTGTGGGACGCAAGTGGCTCTGTGGTCTAAACCACTGAGCCTAGGGCCTGCCGTTCGGAAGGTCGGCGGTTCGAATCCCCGCGACGGGGTGAGCTCCCGTTGCTCAGTCCCAGCTCCTGCCAACCTAGCAGTTCAAAAGCACCCCAAATGGTGTAAATAGATAAATAGGTACCGCTGTGGCGGGAAGGTAAACGGTGTTTCACCAGAAGCAGCTTAGTCATGCTGGCCATATGACCCGGAAAACCTGTCTGTGGAGTGGACAAACGCCACAACCCCAGAGTCGTTCACAACTGGACTTAACTGTCAGGGGTCCCTTTACCTTTTTATGGTGTTATAAGTTGGTATGTTAGGATGTGGGTGGCGCTGTGGTCTAAACCACCGAGCCTCTTGGGCTTGATGATCAGAAGGTCGGCAGTTCGAATCCCCGTGATGGGGTGAGCTCCTGTTGCTCTGTCCCAGCTCCTGCCAACCTAGCAGTTCGAAAGCACGCCAGTGCAAGTAGATAAATAGGTACCGCTCTGGTGGGAAGGTAAACGGTGTTTCTGTGCTCTCTGGTTTCCATTGCGGTGTCCCATTGTACCAGAAGAAGTTTAGTCATGCTGGCCACATCACCCAGAAAGCTGTCTGTGGACAAATGCCAGCTCCCTCGGCCTGAAAGCGAGATGAACGCCGCAACCCCAGAGTCGTCTGCAACTGGACTTAACTGTCAGGGGTCCCTTTAACTTTACCTTTACGGGAGGTGGTATGCCTCTGAATGCTATTTGCCTGGAATCACAAGACTGGGGAGCACGGCTGTTGCACTCAGGGCCTGCTTGTGGCCTCCCCAGAGGCATCCAGCTGGCCACTATGAGAACTAGACAAGCATTTGGCCTGATCCCGCTGTAGGGCTCGTCCTATGTTTTCATGAGGTAAGCAATCTAAAAAGGATTCTCCTCCCCATCCTTCTCTAACCTTGGCCAGATTGCACACGCCAACTTCCTCGCGTGTCAGATCGACAGCTGTTTTGGTTCAGCGAGATCCTGCCCCGCAGTACGAGAGTGACCTTGCCTCCTTGTTCCAAGCCCCATGCTCTCCCTCTTCCCTCCCTCCCGCTTGTCTCTCAGCAAAAAGGGAAGTGGTTTGCACACTGAAAGGTCAGGAGAATTGCAGCAGAGGGACCTTGTTCTCCCACCCACACAGCACAAGATGCTTTCCCAATCACCTGCAGCTTTTCTCCGAATGAAGATAGCGACCCATCCGGCTATAGAAAGCACATAGGCGCAAAAGCAGATATGAGAGAGGCAAAGTGCAAGCTTTGTGTTCTTACACAGATCCCAAATGTTGGTGCCGGAAATTGAGATCCTCCTGGAAGCATTTTTGCCAGGGATAACGGGGGATGAATTAAAAAAGGAAGATTACAAACTATTCATGTACGCAACGACTGCTGCTAGAATCTTAGTGGCTCAGAAATGGAAATCCCAACTTTAATGGAGTGGCAGACAAAAATGTTTGAATACATAGAATTGGCGAAATTGACTTATAAGATTCGGAACCAAAAAGAAGCAAAGTTCGAAAAGGATTGGAGTAAATTTGTTGAATATATACGGAGCAATTGTAAGAATTTAAAAGCTGTAGCAGGATTAATGTAAATCTTGTTATGTGGGTGGAGTGTAAATAAGAAACTGTAAGAAAAGATTTGAGACATGAAAACCATTGAAGGGATGGAAGGAAGTCCGGGTGCAATAAGGTAAATAAGAAGACATACAAATTTTTGAATGTATTTGTTTTATTTGTTGTTGTTACAAAAAAGCAGTAAAAAGTATTTGGAGGGGAGGAAAGAGATCCTCCTGGATTAGAATAAATTCCAAATTGGCCCTAAATAGGGACTGGCAAGTCTGTCAATTTTCTAATTTTCCCAACCTTAAGTTCAGTTCTCCACATCACTTGGCAAACTCATCAGCAAATTTTTGTTAATATGCACATGTTTTTATGCAATTTTGCCATATACACACATTTAAGCAAATCATTTTTCCCTAATGTAACACATTTTTAAAGGTTTTCCCATGCTAACACATGCATTTTTAAGGCACACCTCACCTTAGTATATGCACTTTGGAACACACTTTGGCTGGAAAACTGCATTGCAAAATTGGGGAAGTGTGAATGTTGAAGAATGGCTGTGTTTTGATTCACATATTGTTTTAGAAAGTATGATGAAGAAGAAGGAGGAGGAGGAGGAGGAGGAGGAGAATTTAATTGCACTTATTTGCTGCTTTTCTTTTATAAAAAGCGACCCAAAGCAACTTACAAAATAGCACAAAGATTAAAACCAGCATGAAACAAAAATAAAAACCTAAAACCACATTCATTCATATCAAAGGCAGGTCTAACACATTCTGGGGAAAGCATTTCACAAGTGGGGGGCCAGCACTGAAAAGGCCCATTCTCATGTCTCCCTCCTCTGCACTTGCCTTGGAGGGAGCACACAGACAAGGGCCTCAGATGCCAAATCCAGGGTCCAGGCTAGTTCATGTGGGGAGAGGCAGTCCTTGAAGTACCAGAGTCCTGAGCTATGTGAGGCCTTATGGGTCAAAACCAGCCCATTGAACTGAGCTGAGAAACTAACTGGCAGCCAGTGCAGCTGTACCAGAATTGCTTTAACATGCTCGGACTGCCTTGCCCTGGTCAGCACTCTGGCTACAGAATTCTGCACCAGCTGTAGTCTCTGAACTGTTTTCAAAGGCAGCCCTATGCCCAATGCATTGCAGTAATTGATCCTGGCAGTCGTCAGAGCATAGACAACCAAAGTTAGGCGACCCCTGTCCAAATAGGGGCGCAGCTGGGCCACCAGTCAAAGTTAAGGCAATCTGTGCCACCGAGGCTACCTGAGCCTCAAGTGACAGGAGTGGACCCAGAAGCCCCCCCCCCCCAAAACGACTAATTAGGCTGCTTTCCCTTGAAATGCAAATCCTTTCCCCATGCCTCACACTAAATAGCATCCAGATTTCCTGCCAGGCAAATGCTTCGGGCAGATCAAGCAGATCACAGCAAATAGGAGGCAGTAATCCAAATGTGAGCAGCAGTTTCCCTTGGCAATGGGGGTGAGAGGGCACTTGGGGACCGGGATGGCCATGACAGAGTTGCCTCCATGCCAAACTGCTGACCTCACAGGCCCCTGGCCTTGCCCCAGCTTTCAATGGGATGCCAAGAGATAAGCTTGGTTTGTTTGTTTGCAGAACAGGGAGATTGACTGCCTGGAATTCTGGAGAGGGGGAGAATGCCTGTCCTTCTGACGGGTGACGAGGAAGCCTGCTGGAGATCACTGTCTACGGTAGTATCCTGATATGACTCACGGCCCAGGCATCAGAGCTGAAGGCCTCAGCCCCCCGGCAGGGGAATGGATAGGTGCCCAGTAGGGCGCTTGCTTAAAAGGTAAAGGTACCCCTAGCTATTAGGTGGGACGTGGGTGGCGCTGTGGGTTAATCCACAGAGCCTAGGACTTGCCGATCAGAAGGTCGGAGGTTTGAATCCCCGCGACAGGGTGAGCTCCCGTTGCTCGGTCCCTGCTCCTGCCAACCTAGCAGTTCAAAAGCATGTCAAAGTGCAAGTAGATAAATAGGTACCACTCCGCTGGTAAACGGCGTCTCTGTGCGTTGCTCTGGTTTGCCAGAAGCGGCTTAGTCCTGCTGGCCACATGACCCGGAAGCTGTATGCTGGCTCCCCCGGCCAATAAAGCGAGATGAGCGCCACAACCCCAGAGTTGGACACAACTGGACCTAATGGTCAGGGGTCCCTTTACCTTTTAACCATTAGGTCCAGTCATGGACGACTCTGGGGTTGCGGCGCTCATCTTGCTCTATAGGCCGAAGGAGCTGGCGTTTGTCCACAGACAGCTTCTGGGTCATGTGTGCTTTCGAACTGCTAGGTGGGCAGGAGCTGGGACTGAACAATGGGAGCTCAGCCCGTTGTGGGGATTCGAACCGCTGACCTTCCAATCGGCAAACCCTAGGCTCTGTGGTTTAGACCACAGCGCCACCTGCGTCCCTAGGGTGCTTGCTTACAGGCTGCCAAACGGAGAGAAAAGAGATGTAGGAAGAGCCTGGAGGGTCAGGCCAGTGACCCATCTAGTCCAGCAACCTCATCTCACAGTGGCCAACCAGATGCCTGTGGCAAACCCATAAGGAGGATCTGAGCACAAGAGCCCTCTCACTTCCTGTAGTTTCCAGAAGCATTTAGTGCCTCCGACTATAGAGGCAGAGCAGAGCCATCAGTGCTAGTGGCCTTCAAAATCTCCTCTTCGATGAAAGGGCACCTCTTCAGACAACGCAGAGCTCCTTTACAATTCCCAGCACCCTTAACAAACTACAGTTTCCAGGATTCCTGGAAGGGGATGCCTTGTGCTCTGAATATGTTTTTTTTAAAATGCATTGTTTTACAAGTTTGGTGTTTGGGAGGAAAAGTGGGATAGAAATTTAATACCAACCCTAATACCCATCCGTTCCTGACAGTATGGCCTAAGGACAGTGAGCTGTAGCATGGGAACATTGGGAAGGCTTCTTTATTAGCTGGCTAGGGCGTTTCTGCAAATCTACTTCTTTGCTGCAGAGGGCAGCATCTTTCTTTTAATAGATTTGTTTTAAAAAGCTTCCAATAGCTTCCCGTTCTCCCAAAGATTTCCAGCGCATAGGCACATCACACACAACACAGCACAACTCAACTCAACTCAACACAATCTTCCCTGTATTCTTTTCAGCGCCTGCTAAAAACACTCTTGTTTAGACAAACCTACCCAGATGCTTAGAAAGTTGACGTGAATTTCAACCTGTTTTAGCATTTAAACTTGGGGTAGATTTTCAACTGTTGTTGTATTTCCCCCCTTGATTTTATTTTTGTATCTTTTCGTAAACCCCTCTTCGGGTTGTGGGTAGATGGGAACACACTGCCTTTGCTTGTAGGTAGTGCCAAGATGGAGCTATCTTCAAATATCTGAAGGGCTGCCATGTGGAGGATGTTTTCTGCTACTCTGTGGGGAGGATCCAAACGGATGGATTCAAATGATAAAGAAAGGAGATTCTAGCTAAACATCAGGAAGAACTTTCTGGTGGTAGAGCCATTTAACAGTAGAATGAACTCCCTCAAAAGGTGGTGAACTCTGCTTCCTTGGAGGTTTTAAAGCAGAGGTTGGGTGGCCATCTACCAGGGGTGCTTTAGCTGAGGTTCCTGCATTGCAGGAAGTGTTGGGATACTGCCAGGGAGACAAAGTCCATCATGGCCCCACGTCTCCTCCGGAGCGTCCATCGATCTCCCGTAGACATGCAGTATCAGCAATTAGCGACACGAGTTCCGGAATGTAGTCCCACATTCCAGGGCTGGTGCACACTCTTATCAGCAGATAATGCACAGCGAAAGATGCACGCAGGAGAGCATATTTACAAGTTTATTCAGCGTTGGTCAGAACAAAGGAAAAACATGACCGCTTGCTTCAGCGTTCAGGCACGAAGAGAGCGAAAGCAAAGACACAACAGAAACATCCTGTGAAACAGGAAATACGCAGGCTGTGACACAAACATCCTGCTCCCTTTTAAGGTGGAACGGAAATATCCTAACAGGAAGTTGGGCTAGAGGACCCGCTGGGTTCCTACCCCCTCTACAATTCTAGGAAGTGCCATAACTCTGTCCAAATGTGATCCTATTTATCCAAACAGAGTCTGCGCCTGTAAGCACTCAGTTCATAGGTTGTGAGTGATGTCATATCATCAATTCATTGATTAAAGGGTAACAACAAGAGCAAGAACAAGAACAACAACAACAACACATTATTTATACCCCTCCCATCTGGCTGGGTTTCCCCAGCTACTCTGGGCGGCTTCCAACAAAATATTAAAAATGCAATAAAACACCAGCCATTAAAAACTTCTCTAAACAGGGCTGCCTTCAGATGTCTTCTAAAAGCCAGATAGTTTTTTATTTCCTTGACATCTGACAGGAGGGCATTCCACAGGGCGGGCGTCACTACCCAGTTGGTCCAACGTCAGTACACCTGTTTCCACCCAACTTTTCCATATTACCATCTTTTTTTGCAATTCTTAGCATGGGGTTCCCCCACAAAGTAAGGTTAGCATGTGAAAACGGATCAAATTTCTTTTTATTGTTGAACCTAATGGGCCCCATATGGCAAAATGGGTGATTTGTTACAAAACAGACAGACACCTGCTGCTTCACCTCAGGCCTCTGCATTCATTTACTGCACCTTCCCAACCCAACCCTTCCTACAAGCATAAAATGAACAGGAATCCTTTAGATCTCTTACCGTATCTGGGACCTCCTCGACGATGGGCCTGCCAAAGGCAGAACAAGGTATAAGTCAGTACTGGGAACATCTTCCTTGGGCCTTCCCAGTGAAGGCATCATTTGTATGGAGGGAACTCAGTGATGGAGGCAGGCGAATTGTGGCCTTCCACGCTCACACAGGCTAAGGAATTATCTGACTCCAGAACCCTGACATTTGGACCAGGAATGTGCATTTTGCAATGAGCAACGCACCTGGGAGCTAATACCTGTCCTGGGGGTGGGGGTGGGGCACTCAGCAAGGAAGCGGCCAATCTGGACGGGAAGAACATTCTAGATCAGGGCCCTGAGGCTTACCCTCCTGCTTCAGAAATAAAGCAACCAACTAAAGTCTTCTTCTTCCCCTACTTTTAAAATGTGTTTATCAAACAGTTTGGTCCACAACTCTCAGTTGGGTCTGTGGCAAAGACACAATCCAGGTAGAGATGGTCAAATACAAATGACTCTCCATTTACACAGGGGTTACATTCTGAACCCCCGTGCACACCAGTGAAATGGTGAGTCACCTGTATCAGCTCATCTTTGCTGGTCCACAGAGCCGCATGAGCCGGAGGAACAGCATGGCTTGCCCAGCTGATGTGCAGAAAAGCGGCCGCAGCTGCGCTTCCCCGCATGTCAGCTGTTAGATGGGAAGGCCTCCTGCTTGCGAGAAGACCTCTCCACAGAGCCTGAAGAGGATGCCGTCTTTGGGCTCTGGGTAGAGTCATCTCGTGAGCCAGGAGTGCTCCCCATTTCCGGGATCCACTTCCGGTTTCCATGTACCACACATGTGCACGTGCAAATAGAGTGCACGGCAATGGGGAGTTGCCTGTATGTCATTTTTTGTTTCTGTCAGTTTCTCATTTCCCTGCCTTTCCACACCAGTTCATAGCTGTCAACTTTCAGATTTGAAAATAAGGGATCAGCAGCCTCGAAAATAAGGGATCAGCAGCCTCACCTGTCCCGGGGACAGTCCACAGGATATCTAACAATCCGGGATAGCAGCGGGAAACAGCGGGAAACAGTGCTGGAATAAGGGAATTTCCCGCAAAAAAAAAAAAGGGGGGGGGGGAAGGTTGACAGCTATGCACCAGTTTGCATTTTAAAAAAAGCATCAAAATGCACCAACATATTAGTGCAAATTTACCCTAATTTTTGCAAAACCATTTTTACTGATATAATGCATTTTTGTGTGTCATTTCGCTAATTTATGCATTTAAATTCTCAATTTGCCCCTGCATATGTGTTTTTGTACACATTTCTGGGCTGGAGAATTGCACTTCCAAATCTGAAGAACGTGCAGGTTTTGAAGGATGGCTCTGCTTTGGTTCTCAGATTCTTTGTGTGTGACTTGAGTGAGTTTGCCTTTAAATGGAGATGGATTGGATTGCCCCTCCCCCTTTTCCTAGACCCAGGTTCTTTGCAAGTCATTGGGAAGCAGGTTGCCCTCCTGTCAATTCAGCGGCCCACCCTACCTGGGAGGCTTCTCTGGGAGAATCTCCAACACAGCATCGTGGGGTGGCAACTTATCTGGGTTTATCTGCAAGACAAAAGACAGTCACTAAAGAAAACTGTCAGGTAAAGGCTGCTGTCACCCATACCCCTGACCCTCATTACTCAGAAAACAGTGGAGGCCCAAAGTGGCAGCTGTCAGTGTGGTGCCTTGCTACATTTCCCCCCCCCCCCCGCAGCAGTTGTGCTTTATTTGTTTGTTCGTTTGTACAGTGGTACCTCGGGATGCGAACGGGATCCGTTGCGGAGTCCCGTTCGCATCCTGAACAGAACGTAAAAGGCGTGGGCACGTGCGCAGGTCGCGTTTTGCTGCTTCCGCACATGCGTGTGACGTCATTTTGAGCGACTGCGCATGCGGCGAAACCCGGAAGTAACGCGCTCCGTTACTTCCGGGTTGTCATGGAGCACAACCCAAAAGCGCTCAACCTAAAGCACATTCAATCTGAGGTACGACTGTATCTGTATACCTCTATATCATTAAAAAAAACTGCTTTACAGCAACCAAAACATACAATACAGTGGTACCTTGGGTTACAGACGCTTAAGGTTACAGACTCTGCTAACCCAGAAATAGTACCTCAGGTTAAGAACTTTGCTTCAGGATGAGAACAGAAATCACACGGCGGCAGTATGGCAGCAAGAGGCCCCATTAGCTAAAGTGGTACCTCACGTTAAGAACGGTTTCAGGTTAAGAACGGACCTCCAGAACGAATTAAGCTCTTAACCCGAGGTACCACTGTAATACCATAAAAAGCCATATAGAAAGTTCAAAACAGATATCAGTTAACCATGACAGAAAGTCCTAGTCTTAATTGCCTGCTCAGGCCTGTTTTCATCAAGCGTTTAAAAGTTGGCACAGAAGGCACCTGCTGAATCTCTAGGGCAGGGGTCAGCAAACTTTTTGGGCCGGTCCACCGTTCCTCAGACCATGTGGTGGGCTGGACTATATTTTGAAGAAAAAAAATATGAACGAATTCCTATGCTCCACAAATAACTCAGAGCTGCATTTTAAATAAAAGCACACATTCTAGTCATGTAAAAACATGCTGATTCCCAGACCATCCGTGGGCTGGATTGAGAAGGCGATTGGGCCGGATCCAGCCCCTGGGCCTCAGGTTGCCTACCCCTGTTCTAGTGGCAGACAGTTCCACAGGACCGGGCCAATGACACTAAAGGCTCTATTGCTCATTGTTGTCAAACAAGCCTCACTACGCCTCCTGCAAGTGATCTGGGTGACCAAGATGGGGGTATAAGGGTTTAGGCAGTCCCTGAGGTATCCTGGACCTAAGTTGTTAAGGGCTTTTTAAATTAATACAAGGACCCTGAACCTGGCTTGGGAGCAGGTGGCTGTCAGTTTTGCAGCACTTTGGTATGGCTGGGGGCTGATGGCAGTTGGCAGATGGCTGCCACCCCATCACCAGAATCTCAGGGAATTGTTGTGTTTTCCTCCGAGGAATTTGAGGCAGCTTATATGGTTCTTTCCCCTCCCTCCTGCTCCCTCAACAGACCTGTGAGGTAGATAAAACAGAGGGGTTGTGACTGCTGCAAGGTCACCTAGGCCCCTTCTGCACTATAGCGCTAAAGCAGGTCCTACCACTTTATGAACAGGCATGGCTGGGAGCTGTAGTTTGAGGGTGCTGAGGGCTGTTTCCTGATTCCCTTCACAGAGCTACAGTGCTCAAAGTGGTTTTACAGTAATTCGCTCTTCACAGGGAAGCTGCATAAGGCGGGTGGCGTGTAAGGGCAAATCCTTGCACCGACAGAGCCAAAGACTTAAGTGACACTTTGGATACAAGCAAATAGTAATAACAATATTTAATGTCATTTCAATCCAGCCCTCACAGGAATCTATTTCTCCTTTCTATGTTCTGCTTATCCATCCATTTATCAATCTATCATCAATCAGTAGAAAGACACTTGATTATTTAGTTACTTTGGAACTCCCTGCCTATTGATATCAAGCAGGCGCCTTTGCTGTGCTCGTTTTGGTACCTGCTAAAAACATCCTTGTTTAGACCAGCCCATCCAGATGCTGAGAAAGTTGATATGAATGAATTTTAATCTGTTTTCATATTTAACTTTTCTACGTTTCAGAGAATTGTGTCAATTTTTTCTTGTTTTCTTGTTTTAACTTTTTGTAAACCGTTTTGATGGGTTTTTTAAAAAAACAATCAAATAGTATATAAATATTATTAAATAAACAAACATATAATCCTCAGTGTCATGCTAAATTAAACCAAATCCCCTTTGCTGTTACTGCAAATACAGTCCCTACAAGGAAGGGCATGTAACACTAATTCACACTAAACGAATGTGAAGGTAGACAGCAACAGACTTGCAGGGTACGACAGGCTCTCACTATACAGTGGTACCTCAGGTTACATACGCTTCAGGTTACAGACGCATCAGGTTACAGACTCTGCTAACCCAGAAATAGTGCTTCAGGTTAAGAACTTTGCTTCAGGATGAGAACTGAAATTGTGCTCCGGCGGCGCGGCGGCAGCAGGAGGCCCCATTAGCTAAAGTGGTGCTTCAGGTTAAGAACAGTTTCAGGTTAAGAACGGACCTCCGGAACGAATTAAGTACTTAACCCGAGGTACCACTGTATATGACAAATCAGAGGGAAGCAACTACAGAGCTCAGCCGGATTTCCTCTCATGGAAGTACATAGGATTGCAGCAGAAATGGTTTGTTCAGCCCCAGCCGCAAGAATCCCAAAGTCAAAGAAAGACTGTAAGGATTCTACTTCCTCCTCCTGCAGCCCCAAATACTCACTGTTGCAGAGAATGGGCGGTAATACAGTGCCATCTGAGTGCTTTGGATGTGCTCACGCCATCCCATGGGGGGCAGAAATAAAAAGATCCTCTGGCAGAGATCAGATTAACAAGCCTCTCCACTGGTTGCCAGGCGCCTGTCACTCCAAACAGCAACCTCCAGAGGTACGGCACAAACTCCGGAACCGCAAAGCAAACAGGTGTGCTCACCTGTCCTCCCGGAAGAGGCTCCAGAGGGCTTTGCATCACATCTGCCGGCTCCATCGCCAACAGAGTCAACTGCTAATGGGACGCAATGCCAGCTGGACCCTAAACTGCAAGAGGGCAAGCCACAACTCTCCTGTGGGCAGGGCAGGTGTTGGCACCTGATTGCAGAGGTGACCTGCTGCCCAGCTCACTCCGGAAGCTGCCGTTGCTACAACACAGCTCCTTGTAGCAACCAGGGTGTCAAATCTCCTTTGCCACACACAGGGACACAAATGCAGCACCTGTTGAATGTTGGGTTCTTTTTGGACAGTTGTTAAAGACGCAGGTGCCTTGGCAGAAAGCAGAAAGGACTACAGAAAGCAGAAAGGATGCGGGTGGTGCTGTGGGTTAAACCATTGAGCCTAGGGCTTGCCGATCAGAAGATTGGCGGTTCGAATCCCCGTGACGGGGTGAGCTCCCGTCGATCGGTCCCAGCTCCTGCCAACCTAGCAGTTCGAAAGCACGAAGTGCAAGTAGATAAATAGGTACCGCTGTGGCGGGAAGGTAAACGGCGTTTCCGTGCACTGCTCTGGTTCGCCAGAAGCGGCTTAGTCATGCTGGCCACATGACCCGGAAGCTGTCTGCAGACAAACGCCAGCTTCCTCGGCCAATAAAGCGAGATGAGCGTCGCAACCCCAGAGTCGTCTGCGACTGGACCTAATGCTCAGGGGTCCCTTTACCTTTACCTTTAAAGGCGCAGGTGCCCTGGCAGAAAACAGAAAGGACTACAGAAAGCAGAAAGGATGCGGGTGGCGCTGTGGGTTAAACCACAGAGCCTTGGGCTTGCAGTTTAGAAGATCGGCAGTTCAAATCCCTGTGACGGGGTGAGCTCCCGTTGATCGGTCCCTGCTCCTGCCAACCTAGCAGTTCAAAAGCATGTCAAAGTGCAAGTAGATAAATAGGTACCACTCTGGCGGGAAGGCAAACAGGGTTTCCATGTGCTGCTCTGGTTCGCCAGAAGCGGCTTAGTCATGCTGGCCACATGACCTGAAAGCTGTACGCCGGCTCCCTTGGCCAATAAAGCGAGATGAGCTCCACATCCCCAGAGTCATCCGCAACTGAACCTAATGGTCAGGGGTCCCTTTACCTTTATCTTTAAAGGTGCAGGTGCCCTAGCAGAAAGCAGAAAGGACTACAAAAGTTGGACTACAACACTTGGAGGGCCCTGGGTCATCCGCACCAGGTGAAAGGATTGAGATGGACTGTAGGAAGGATGCACACACATATGAACACTTGCAAATCAACAGCCCCTGGTCCCCTGGTCAACGGACGGGGACATTTGCTGCGATGCTCTTTCTGGGAAGCAGGGGTGCCAACGGAGGTCACTTCTACACCATAAATTGAAAAGTGGACATCCAATAAAGCTGAATGTTGAGAGATTTGGGACAGATAAAAGGAAGGACTTTTTTATGCAGCACATGGTTAATCGATGGAACTCCTTGCCACAGGAGGCAGAGATGGCAACCTACTTGAGTGGCTTTAAAGGAGGATCAGACACATTTGTGAAGGAGGAGAGGGCTGTTGGTGGCTCTGCTCTTCTTCCACAGTGGGAGGCAGCAATGCTTCCAGATACCAGTAGCTGGAGAGTGAAGGGGGGAGTTGCTCTTGGGCTCAAATCCTGCTTGCGGGTTTCCTTTTGGGGCATCTGCTTGGTGTGGGATGTGAAACACAGAGCAGTCAAGTACAACATCCCTAGAGTGGACATAAAAAGGGGGTGTCTGGACCAGCCAGTCGGAACTTCCTGTTTCCTCCTAGGCTGGGACAGACTTCCTCTACATGTGACCAGAGGTGGGCGTGACCTTACCTATGCAAGTAACAAAATACCTCAATGGAGGTCGTCATCTCTCTCTCTCTGACTACATTCATCGAAGAAGTAACATCTGCTTATCCTAAGATGCTCTCTTGGCTTCAGCCAAGAGAGGACAAAGGAGCTGTCTCCTTATCGGATAGTTTCCAGGTGTATGTTACTTTTGTAACTTGAGTCTGCCTTCTGGGATCCATCTGTGAACAGAATGTGAGTGAGTAAACTCTTTTATAGAAGACTGCCGTGTCTACAGTGGTTCCTCGGGTTACAGACGCTTCAGGTTACAGACTCCGCTAACCCAGAAATAGTACCTCGGGTTAAGAACTTTGCTTCAGGATGAGAACAGAAACCGTGCTCCTGCGGTGCAGCGGCAGTGGGAGGCCCCATTAGCTAACGTGGTGCTTCAGGTTAAGAACAGTTTCAGGTTAAGAATGGACCTCCAGAACGAATTAAATTCTTAACCCGAGGTACCACTGTATTTCTTTTATGAGGAACGAAAGGGGAAATTGCCAGGCAACTTATTTTAGAGGCTTTAGCGAGCCTGAGCAAACGCATCCGTTGTGCAAGTTTAAAAAGGGGAATGTTACTCTGCTAAATTGTAGAACTTGTTAACAGAAGTTGGAAAGGATATAATCAAACAATATATCCTCTCCTGCATCCCTGAACATTCCCACACTTGGCCACTGTGAGAACAGGGTGCTGGACTGGGTGGGCCATTGGCCTGATCCAGCAAGCTCTTCTTATGTTCTTAAGTGCTTCTGGACAACTTTGAATAGTCATGGCTCTCCCCCCAAAGCATCCTGGGAGCTGTATTTGGTCCAGGGTGCTGAGAGTTGATGGGAGACTCCCTATTCCCTTCACAGAGCTACAATTCCCAGACTTCCCTGGGAAGAAGAAGGATTGCCAGTTAAACCACTTCGGTGGTACAGCAGGGCTTTGACTGTATGGTGGGGGCTGTGGGCCCCTGACTGGCCTGGCCTCCATGGGTAGCAGAGCCCCATTGTGTTTCCCGACCCCCACCAGCCAGAGCCCAACCTGAACTCTCTTTGTCCTCCTCTCTGACTCAGCGCCAGGCTCCTTTAGAGATGACAGAGAGAGGTATCAGTCCCTCACTCCCTGTTGCTTAGATGCTGAGCACCAGAGCATTTTGCTGCCTCAGCACCTTTCTCTGCCATGCACTCCGCTTCTCATGTTTCAAAGGCTCAATTAGCTGCTGAGGCTTCTCAGCTTTTAAAGTCTCCCTTCGTGACTTTCCTGGGAACGCCTCAGATCTCCTTGGGCATCAGCTTGGTTTGTTTTGCTGCATCCCTCCTGTATCTGTCTATGGGGGAGAGATTTGGCACGGTTTGCATCGTCCGCTGTGTCTTCTTTCAGCGGCCAAAACGACCTTGTGCTGGCGATCCGCTGCTTTCATTTCCCCTGTAAAGTTGCATGTGTCTACTTTGGGAAGGAACGCTGGGAGCTGCCTTCCACCGAATCAGGACATTTGTCTGTTTAGCTCAGTGTTGGTCACACTGTCAGGCAGCGCAGCAAAGGCTCTCTGGGGTCCAAGTCTTGCAGGGGTCTCTCTCAGCCCAACCTGGAGATGCCATTACAGTGGTACCTCAGGTTATATACGCTTCAGGTTACATACGCTTCAGGTTACAGACTCCGCTAACCCAGAAATAGTACGTCGGGTTAAGAACTTTACCTCAGGATGAGAACAGGAATTGTGCGCCAGCGGCGCGGTGGCAGCGTGAGGCCCCATTAGCTAAAGTGGTGCTTCAGGTTAAGAACAGTTTCAGGTTAAGAATGGACCTCTCGAACGAATTAAGTACATAACCCGAGGTACCAATGTAGTGGAGACTGAACATGTGCAGAACATGCTCTGCAACTGAGCTATGGTGGTTCTTCTTTGGGGAAGCGACAGCCTTCAAGACATGTTTTATTTTTTATTTATTTGTAGCATTTCTATCCAAGACGCTCAAGGCGGTGAGCATGCTTCTCCCCACTTCCTCAATGAGCCCCCACAACAACCCTGTGAGTTAAGCTAGGTTGAGAGGCATTGGTTTGCCCAAAGTCACACCCAGTGCGCTTTATGGCTGTGATGGACAGCTGAGCCAGACCGGAGTCTGAAGAAGAAGAAGAAGAAGAAGAAGGAGAAGAGTTTGGGATTGATATCCCGCTTTATCACTACCTGAAGGAGTCTCAAAGCGGCTCACAACCTCCTTTCCCTTCCTCCCCCACAACAAACACTCTGTGAGGTGAGTGGGGCTGAGAGACATCAAAGAAGTGTGACTGGCCCAAGGTCACCCAGCAGCTGCATATGGAGGAGCGGAGACGCGAACCCGGTTACCCAGAGTACGAGTCCACCGCTCTTAACCACTACACTCACACTGGTGATGCAGCCCCTCAGAAATCGCCCCAAGGGGGCTGGAGCCTCTCTCCGATTGGCTATCAAGACAGCCAGTCAGAGGGGGGTGGAGCCCCTGGCGGAGGAAGAGGAGTGCGGGGGGAGCACACCGCCCCTGGTAGTGTGATCCCGGGAGGGTGCCATCGTGGCTGCCCCCCCGCCTGCGTTTGGGCACCATGCCCCTGCAGGCGACGCCCCCCGCCCCCAGGATGCGTACCAGCCCCACTCCTGCCTGCTTTTTGCCACCCCACCCCCCTGGTGCTGGAGCATGAAGCTCCGCCACTGGGTGCAGGCGGGCACTATCCTGCCACATGCTTTAGACCAGGGGTCAGCAACCTTTCTTAGCCGTGGGCCGGTCCACCGTCCCTCAGACCTTGTGGGGGGCTGGACTATATTTTTTTTTTTGGGGGGGGGAATGAATGAATTCCTATGCCCCACAAATAACCCAGAGATGCATTTTAAATAAAAGGACGCATTCTACTCATGTAAAAACATGCTGATTCCCAGACCGTCTGCGGGCCAGATTAAGAAGGTGATTGGGCCGCATCTGGCCCCCGGGCCTTAGGTTGCCTACCCCTGCCTTAGACCCAACCAGTTATATTTCCTCTGCTATCTATTTCATTTATTTACTGCATTTATATCCCACCTTTTCCTCCACGGAGCTCAAGGTGGCATACGTGGTTCTCCCACCTCCTCATTGAATCCCACAACAATCCTGTGAGGTAGGCCAGGCTGAAGGGCAAGAGTGACCAGCCCCTGAGGTCGCAGCCAGTGAGCTTCCTGGTGGAGCGGAGACTTGAACCCTGGTCTCTCTCAGCTCATAGTCCATCACTCTGTGTGTGACACCACCCCTGGCTCTCTGCTAGATTTAATAGGTCAAGTGGGACCAATTAAGATCAAGGGGGCACACTGCTGGGTGCAGAATTTAGCCCCTTGACCGGACCCTCAGAGACAGGGCACAGAGGAGAGAGACAGAGGCAGAGATATACCGTATTTTTTGCTCTATAAGACTCACTTTTTCCCTCCTAAAAAGTAAGGCGAAATGTGTGTGCGTCTTATGGAGCGAATGCAGGCTGCGCAGCTATCCCAGAAGCCAGAACAGCAAGAGGGATCGCTGCTTTCGCAGCGATCCCTCTTGCTGTTCTGGCTTCTGGGATTCAGAATAATTTTTTTCTTGTTTTCCTCCTCCAAAAACTAGGTGCGTCTTATGGTCTGGTGCGTCTTATGGAGCGAAAAATACAGTACTTTGTTGCTCATCAACTCTGTCATCCTGTCAGCTGGGGACCTGCTCCTTCACCCTGTTTGCGCATTGTAAGATTTCACAGAAATGTGCTTTAGTCTCACAAAGTACGGGAAGAGTACTTCACGCAGACAACAGGCCAGTGGTGGTGCCGTGGTTAGAGTGTCAGACTAGGCCAGGGGTCTGCAACCTTTAAGACAAAAAGAGCCACTTGGACCCGTTTCCGAAGAAAAAAAAACTGGGAGCTGCAAAACTCGTCATTATAAAAATAACTTTTTTGTCATTTTTTATTATTTCTTTGTTTGACCCCTCAGAATTACTCCTCCTCATAGAAATAAATTTTAAATTAACAAGTTACCTTTTTGTGTGTGTGTGTTCTTCACTCCCCTTCAAAACAGTGACCAGCGTACATGCCCCCTTTCAATGCAGTGACCAGCTTACATGCCCCTTACAATGTAGCGGGCGGGCGGGCGGGAAGGTGACGTTGGGACGGTGAGTGACTAACGCACGCCCCGCCCCCATGCGACGTCACAGCCAGTACAGCGCCCGCCACAGTGGGGAGTGTCAGGGCGCACAATGCGCCTCCTCCCCTCGCTAGTATCTGCCCCGGAGCCGCGGCAAAGGTGTAAAAGAGCCATATGTGGCTCCAGAGCCGCGGGTTGCAGACCCCTGCAGCGGCGTAGCGTGGGTTGTCAGCACCCGGGGCAAGGCAAGTAATTTGCGCCCCCTAACCCCTAACCTGCCGCCGCTGCCAGCTTCTTCTTGCTGCTGCCTGGGCTGGGGCATTTACGGAAAGGTAGCCACGGCAGCAGTGGTGGGTCCGTGTCAGGTGATCTGAGGCGAGTTGCCGCTGGCACTGCCGCCCAAACGACGCCGCTTGCCCGCCGGAGGAGGAGGACAGAGAGGTGAAGAAAGTGCAACATGGCCCAGCAGCTGCAGCAGCAGCAGCGGCGGCGGGGCTGTGAGGAGGGGCTGCCTGGCGCGCCCTCCGCGGCCCTGACGCGCGGGGACCGCGGCAAGCGCTGAGAGCCGCTGCCAGCTCATCGGTTCCGCGAGACATGGGGCTCTGCTACAGCCTGCGCCCAAGGCTCTTCGGCGACTCCGGAGGCGGCGAGTGCGCCCCCCAGATGTTACGCCCGGTGCGGCCGGCCCCCCTGCACCCCCCACGCTACGCCACTGGACCCCTGGACTAGGCCCTGGGAGACTAGAGTTCAAATTCCCACCCTCTCAGCCATTGAGCTCTTTGGGTGTGATATTGGGGGCCAGTCACTTGCTCTCATCCTAACCTACCTAGCGGGTCTACTGTGAGGGTACAATTAGGAGGAGAACCACGTATTGCACCCTGAATTCCTTGGAGGAAAAAGTGAGACATAAATGTAATATATAAATAATTAGTAAGTACTTTAAGCCTGCGCATATTCAGTTTTACATGCTTGGCAAAATAATTTAAGGGTGGGGCAGAAAGGGGTCAAGCACCTGGGGGAAAAGACTTTGGCAATCCCACCTGTCATTCAACCCAATGTGTTTTAACTATACAACTGCAATTTTGGCTTTAGGTATGATCCCTGGAACGTAACCCCTGTGAGTGTTGTGGGCTTACTGTAATAAGTCAGTAAATATGGGCAAGCCAAAGTTATTATAATTTTTTAGAGAAGTAACTCCAAAAACACTTGCAAAAAAGAAGCAGCAAATCTGTATCTATGTTAAGAATATGCTTCACCTCAGCCAAACAGATAAGTGGGGATGTGGCCATAGATGTTTAATACTTAAAACCCTAATGAATTAGCATCATTAGTGATCAGTGGCAAAGCAAGAGAGTGGCTTCCTCTTTGAGCCTTGGAGCAGGTACCTGTCCGTCTATACTTCCATCGCTTGGCACTGCTACAGGGGCCACACAATACCCTTCCTGCAGCGCCTGTACTTTGGAACTCCCTGCCAATTGATATCAAGCAGGTTGCCTTTGCTGTGCTCTTTTTGGTGCTTGCTTAAAAACAGATTTATAGAATGTATAGAATGTATAGAATTTATAGAAACTTTAAACTGTTTCATATTTTAACTTTTGTATGTTGTAACACACAATTTTATTGATTTTCTTGTTTTGTCTTTTTGTAAGCTGCTTTGTGGTTTTTTTAACAACCAAGCTGTGTATAAATCTTATGACATAATAAAATAAAATACAGTGGTGCCTCACAAGACGAAAATAATCCGTTCCGCGAGTCTCTTCGTCTAGCGGTTTTTTCGTCTTGCGAAGCAACCCTATTAGCGGCTTAGCGGATTAGCGCTATTAGCGGTTTAGCGGCTTAGCGGCTATTAAAGGCTTAGCGGCTTAGCAGCTAAAAGGCTATTAGCGGCTTAGAAAAAGGGGGGGAAGCGAAAAAAATCGCAAGACTCGCAAGACGTTTTCATCTTGCGAAGCAAGCCCATAGGGAAATTTGTCTTGCGAAGCGCATCGAAAAACGGAAAACCCTTTCGTCTAGTGGGTTTTTCGTCTTGCGAGGCATTCGTCTTGCAGGGCACCACTGTATATTGATGGTGCTGTGAAAACAGAGAGCAGCATTGATACCCTGAGAGGTGGCCTGGCCAAACAGCACTGTAGACAGTCAAGGGGACACATCCCTCAAGAGCAAACCATGCTTTTGATCATGAAATCAGACAACACGACGGTGGCTTGAGCCACACTCACCTGTTTTAGGTCAAACAAGGAACTCTTGTGTTCAGGAGCAATGAAGGAACTCTGGAAAACACAATATAGTTTCCCCTATTATTTTCCTCCAAGGACAATCCTCACAGAAGAAAATGGTTATAAAATCAAATCCACTGAACATGGTGTGGATATGAAGAATGCAGGTCGGGGGAATCTGGGTTCTGAACAGATATTGCTCCTGGTTCCCCAGGAATGCCCTGCACCACAAAGATGTCGAGAGGTAGTCATGCAGGTTTAGAGACACTCGTTTTTATTTAATGAGATTTGCAAATGCAGTAAAGAAAAGCAAGCAAACAAAACATCAAGTTAAAAAAAAAGAATAAAAACAGTCAAAAGAGCAATACAAAATAGCAGAATAAAAATCATAAAGGTAAAGGGACCCCTGGCCGTTAGGTCCAGTCGCGAATGACTTTGGGGTTGCGGTGCTCATCTCGCTTTACTGGCCGAGGGAGCCGGCCAGCATGTGGCCAGCATGACTAAGCCGCTTCTGGCGAACCAGAGCAGCGCACGGAAACGCCATTTACCTTCCCACCGGAGCGGTACCTATTTATCTACTTGCAATTTGACGTGCTTTCAAACTGCTAGGTTGGCAGGAGCAGGGACCGAGCAATGGGAGCTCACCCCGTCGCGGGGATTCGAACTGCCGACCTTCTGATCAGCAAGTCCTAGGCTCAGTGGTTTAGACCACAGCGCCACCCTCGTAGAAAGCTTTAAAAAAGAATGAGTAGCATAAAATATATTCCATGGTGGGGTACAAGGTTCATATTTAGATGTAACTTATTAAATAATCACAAATGTTGCCAAATAAACTCTTTTAGTAGGAATGTGCCAACTATAAGAGTGTTTGGTCATATCAATCACAAATCGCCCCAAGCAGAAGCTGGAGGGGCCCACCTCATCCCTGGCAACACATAGTTTATAAGTTAGTTTTTTTGGAAATGGTAATAAGCAGGATTTCCTAAAACCCTCAATCCAGAGAGTAAAAGGATGCATCCTTCCTCCAGAGATCCCTAGATGGGCGGCAACCAGCAAGTATAGAATTATTTGTTGAGGAGTAACAGCAACAGCAGTCACGAAATTAAAAGACGCCTGCTTCTTGGGAGAAAAGCAAAGACAAACCTAGACAGCATCTTAAAAAGCAGAGACATCACCTTGCCTACAAAGGTCCGTATAGTTAAAGCTATGGTTTTCCCAGTAGTGATGTATGGAAGTGAGAGCTGGACCATAAAGAAGGCTGATCGCCAAGAATTGATGCTTTTGAATTATGGTGCTGGAGAAGACTCTTGAGAATCTCATGGACTGCAAGAAGATCAAATCTATCCATTCTGAAGGAAATCAGTCCTGAGTGCTCACTGGAAGGACAGATCCTGAAGCTGAGGCTCCAATACTTTGGCCACCTCATGAGAAGAGAAGACTCCCTGGAAAAGACCCTGATGTTGGGAAAGATGGAGGGCACAAGGAGAAGGGGACGACAAAGGACGAGATGGTTGGACAGTGTTCTCGGAGCTACCAGCATGAGTTTGACCAAACTGAGGGAGGCAGTGGAAGACAGGAGGGCCTGGTGTGTTCTGGTCCAGGGGGTCACGAAGAGTCGGACAGGACTAAACGACTAAACAGCAAGAAGGCCAGCTTCAGCTCCATTCAAGATGGATGAGAGACACAATTTAGCATCCAAAGTGACTTGTTTGCCAACAATAATGTCAATCTCCATGGCAGAGAACTTTTGCTTCCAGAACTTCTGAATATTCTTATATCCCCACCACATATGTGGATAAGTTCATTGCACACTCATTTTTTAAAAAAATAAAAGTATGACTTCTATCCAAAGCAGCACTAAGTCACTCATTCTGTTAGTGCAATGGGTTCCTTTCCTCCCCACCCCTCCTGCAGGCCCCCTAAATCTGTTCTGGGGTTTCCCTGCAACCTGCCTGAGCAAACAGGGGAAGGCACAGAGTGCACATGGGGGGGGGTGTAGGAAAGAGGGAAATGTTCCATTGCACAAGCATAAATCATTGCGCTAGCAGAAGGAGTGCATTGGACAGCACCCAATATTCCTATGCAGCTTTTCCTGGGAGGCTTACAGAAGGTAAAATTTTGAATTTGAATTTTAAAATAGAACAACCCAGAAGAATAAAGCCCATTCACAATAAACTCCTGCCTTGAATCAGAAAAAGGAGACAAACATTACGCAAGGTTCTGCAACCTGAATCACAACCCCTGTAGGGTTTAGATGTGTGACACCTGTGTGACATATACAGGGCAGCCATTTGACCTTCGCCTTCCACCTTCATAAGTCATTACAAGCTAGATATTTACGCCTCAGCGGAGGTCTCCTTGGGAGACGAGTGGTTCAGCACGTGTTTAACACCAAAGAGGTAGGGCTCACAGCGGCTCCCATCTGATTTGGGAACTGCTGAGATACATCCCACACAGGATCTTATTTCCCTTCCTATAGGAGAAGCGAACGTTGGTACTTACCATGATAAGTTCCTTCTCTGTAGGGAGAAATATGATCTGGCCCTCCCAGGTACTGCTGTGTACATGGGAGAGGTCATCAGACACAGAGCATGGAGGGTTGCCCAGGGGGCCAGATGTACCTCCCCACAATGTTCAGGGGCTTCCTATCTCTCCATCCCTCTTGCTCTTTAGCACATACCAGGGGCAGCAACGGCATCCCCCTTCTCCTCCTCACCTGCCCTATCTACCTGGCAAACTTGGGACAGGAGTCCCACTGGGACTGCTGAATTTCCTGCTAACTATTTGGTTTCCTTCTTTTTTACTCTGTTAGTTGTTTATTCCTGACTGTACAGTTACCTGCTTAAGCACAAATTGAACTGGAGATAAAGTGGTTGTCCCTGCCCCGGGTATACTCTAAAAGCCCCCACAAACAAACAAACCAGTTACTTCCTGCCAGTGGTAAGATGGGCAGTGACAACCCCCACAGGATCATACTTCTCCCTACAGAGAAGGAACTTATCACAGTAAGTACCAACGTTCGCCTCTCCCCAGTATACACGCAAAATATTGGGTTGTATCCAATGTGCCTGGGATGCGGGTGGCACTGTGGGTTAAACCACAGAGCCTAGGGCTTGCTGATCAGAAGGTCGGCGGTTCGAATCCCCGCAACAGGGTGAGCTCCTGTTGTTCGGTCCCTGCTCCTGCCAACCTAGCAGTTTGAAAGCACGTCAAAGTGCAAGTAGATACATAGGTACCGCTCCGGCGGGAAGGTAAACAGCGTTTCCATGAGCTGCTCTGGTTCGCCAGAAGCGGCTTAGTCATGCTGGCCACATGACCCGGAAGCTGTACGCTGGCTCCCTCGGCCAGTAAAGCGAGATGAGCGCTGCAACCCCAGAGTCACCACGACTGGACCTAATGGTCAGGGGTCCCTTTACCTTTACTTTATCTAATGTGCCACTAAGTTAAAGTTGGCTCTCCTCCTCCTTCACTGGCCCTTCATCCTGTACTCCCTCTTCCACAGCAGGCTTCCAGGGACCTGGTGAAGAAATCACTCAGATCAGATCCTCAGCTCCAGCCAGTTCACTTTTCTCCAAGGCGTCATCTTCCCCCTTGCCTTCAGCTACTGGCTGCATTTCTTCGCAGTCCCAGCCCTTCAGCTGTCCACCTGCATCCTGGATCCCTTCAGCCATCCCTTCCATCTGGTTGCCTTACACCTGGGCTCCTGGATCAGTTTAGGCCCCGTGTAGCATCTCATCGGGACGCGGGTGGCGCTGTGGGTTAAAGCCTCAGTGCCTAGGACTTGCCGATCGAAAGGGCGCGGTTCGAATCCCCGTGGCGGGGTGCGCTCCCGTTGCTCGGTCCCAGCGCCTGCCAACCTAGCAGTTCGAAAGCACCCTTGGGTGCAAGTAGATAAATAGGGACCGCTTACTGGCGGGAAGGTAAACGGCGTTTCAGTGTGCTACACTGGCTCGCCAGATGCAGCTTTGTCACGCTGGCCACGTGACCCAGAAGTGTCTCCGGACAGCGCTGGCCCCCCGCCTCTTAAGTGAGATGGGCGCACAACCCTAGAGTCGGACATGACTGGCCCGTATGGGCAGGGGTACCTTTACCTTTACCTTTAGCATCTCATCAGGCAGGGCTCTGACTTTTTTCTCCAAGGAGGCTTCTCCCACACTCTGCTTGCAGCTGCTCCATTTTATCGAGCCACTGGCTCGGTCTGCTGTTGATCCAGTTTGTCAAGCAGTTGATCTGACTGGCCTTGCCGCTCCATTTGTTCCTGGCTTTGCTGCTGGAGCATCAATCTGAACTGCTCTAGAGGTATACCTGCTCCTCCCTTCACCTTGACTCAGGCACACAGGTCCTCCTCCAGGTAAAATGAATCCCACTTTTGACACCATTGTTGCACGCCACCACAATCTATGAGTGAAGTGAGATTCCTGGTGTTCCAGGCATTTACCCAGAGTTCAGTTTCCTTGGAATGAGGGACAGTGCTATGTCTCTTTAGGATATATATGGTTTATTTACACATATATACAGCCTGAGCCTATGATACAGGGGCTCCCAGCATTAACCCCGCAAGAAGGTCTCGCTTCTCCCAAAGCCACAGCCTTGGATTCAAGCAGAAATCAAGCATGCATCTCCCGCTTAGGCTTCTGCCTGCTTCTAGCTCTCTTTCACACACCCCTGGCCCTTTTCCTTCTCATCAATAGCCAGGTGAGGGAAGAGTGATGATGATAAATTCCTTATTAATGACTACAAGAAAGTTAAAAGCTTTGCATTTCCTGCCAGCCTGAGGTTTATTTAGATTCTAAATATATATATATTCCCACAGCTTCCTTTCCCTTTAGTAATTTTGTACGTCTTTCATATGCTAGCAAAGAGAAATTTCCCCGTATGATCTCCCTCTTTTCCTCTCTCTCATTCACCACATATATATATTTGTTCAGTGTTTTCTCCTGCACACTTATTTATTTTACAAATTGCTTGGGGAGTCTTTTGATGCCTGTGATGAGCTTCAGATGTTGGAATCTATTAATCATCTTGCCATGTCTGCGAAGAAACTGTTTTGCATGATCTCATGGGCCCAGCTGCAAACCTTCCAACCTCCACCCAAAAACACCAGGGGCTACCTAGTGCATTTCGAGGGGTAAATGCAGACAACGGGATTCAGGGGCAGGTCTGCCCTTTTAACATGCCCAAATTTTCTATTCCAGGCAGGGCGAAAAGGAGGCACCTGTGTGTAGGAAGAAAGCATAGAACCATAGAATTGTAGAATTGGAAGGGACCCAGGGGTCATCTAGTCTAACCCCCTGCGATTCAGGAATCTCAACTGAAGCATCCCTGACAGATAACCATCCAGAAAAGAGAGTCTACCACCTTCTGAGGAAGTCAGTCCCACTGTTGAATGCCTCTCACCTTCAGAATGTTTTTCCTGTAAACAGCAGATGAGAATCTCCTTTCTTGTAACTTGAATCCATTGGTTTGGGTCTTCCCCTCTGCAGCAGCAGAAACCAATCTTTCTCCATCTTCCATGTGACAGCCCTTTAGATGTGACAGCTGTCAACTCTCACAACTTCCCCTGGTTTTTTAAGACCCTCAGCTACTGGCTGCATTTCTTCGCAGGCCCTCAACAAATGGGTTTTATGGAGGCTTGAGCCAGGAACCAGGCTCAGGGCGGCTTATATAACATGTAAAAATTACATAATTACAGACATAACAAAAGCAGTCATAAACAATAAACCAAACATAAAAAGTACAGAATGAAATTGAACAATTTCCACATGAATAATAATAAAATCAAAATACAAAATACAAAAATAATATCAATAATAAAATAGTATCAATGATTATTTATACAAGCAGGGCTCAAATACGAAAGTTTGGTTGTGTCTAGACTAACCTTGTGAAGAATACAGAGATCATAAAGATTTGACTGATTATGAAAGAATCTAAGGAAGGGAAATGACTGAAGAACAGATGTAAATGTGAGTAAGACAACTAAGAGACGTGTGGTGAATGTGGTGGAAGTCTTTTATAATATTTTAACTAAGATTTATATATTGCAGTATTTGAAGCAAGGATTTGGTAATATTCCAGGTTATGAAAAGTATTTTTTTCCCTTTTGTCTTTTTTCTTTATATCTTTTATTTTTCATTTTCTTTCCTTTTATTTTTATTAGTTTTCATTTTGGAAAATATGTATATAAGTGTGTTTACAGTGTTATGTCTTGTTCTTTGTTTTTCTTTGTTTACCGTATTTTTCGCCCCATAGGACGCACCGGCCCATAGGACGCACCAAGTTTTTTGGGGGGGAAAGAAAGAAAAAAAATTATCCCCCCCCCGGGCGCTTGTGGGGCCGGCAGCGGGGAGAAGCGCTCTTCTCCCCACCGCCAGCCTTCAGACCAGGTCCGGGGACAGTGGGAAGACGCGCTGCGCCTCCCCGCTGTCCCCGGAGCTTGCGGCGCCGGCAACTGAGAGAAGCACGCGTCTCCCCACCGGCAGCCTCCAAACCACATCGGGAGACAGCGGGATGGCGGTGTTCCGCCTCCCCGCTGTCCCCCGACCTTGTGGGGCTGGCGCTGGCGCTGGCGCTGGCGCTCTCCTGAAGCCTGGAGAGCAAGAGGGGTCGGTGCGCACCGACCCCTCTCGCTCTCCAGGCTTCAGCGAAAGCCTGCATTCGCCCCATAGGACGCACACACATTTCCCCTTCATTTTTGGAGGGGAAAAAGTGCGTCCTATAGGGCGAAAAATACGGTAATTTCTATTTTTTGAAAAAAATTAATAAAAATTAAAACAAAAACAAAAACCAGCAACAATGTACCCCCCCACGGGCCCCAATCATGCACTGAACATCCTATTTGTACAGGGACCTGTGTGCAGATTCTGAGACTTGTATAGTATTTATCTATTACTTATTTCATAAAACTGATACACCGTTTGAAAAAGAAAGTTCAAAGTGGTTTACCAAAAAAAGGACAAAACAGTAGGCCTATCAATAAGAACAATTAGCAAAGATTGTTTAAACTATCGAAAAGCGACTTTCTAAACATCTGTGCAGGCTTGTCTAAGCCAGAATGCTCTGGATAGGCACCAAGAGGACAGAGAAAACACAAAGGCATGCATGGTTCTCCTCTTTCTCACAGAATTCTCACAAGAACCCTGTGAGGTAAGTTAGCCTGAGAGGCAGTGACTGGCCCAAGCCCACCCAAGCGGGGATTTCAACCCTAGTCTCCCAGATCCTCATCCCTAAAAACACACACGCACCTAAGAAGAGCCCTCCGGATGAGGCCCCAGCATCCTGCTACTCAGCTATACAGCTGCAAATACAGTGGAACCTCTGGTTACGTACTTAATTCATTCCGGAGGTCCGTTCTTAACCTGAAACTGTTCTTAACCTGAAGCACCACTTTAGCTAATGGGGCCTCCTGTTGCCTCCGGGCCACTGGAGCACCATTTCTGTTCTCATCCTGAAGAAAAGTTCTTAACCCAGGGTACCATTTCTGGGTTAGCAGAGTCTGTACCCTGAAGCATCTGTAACCCAAGGTACCACTGTAAAGCGCTGTGTGTTGTAAAGTGCTTTATACAAATGCGACACTAGATGGCAGTGGTGAGCTATGGCAAATTCAATATATTTTTTTCAAAACTTTTTTTTTTTAAAATATTCACAACGTTTTTTATATGTGCCTAGATTCCACCCTGTTCTCCCGGTGGCCAACCAGATGCCGATTATGGGAATCCTGCAAGCAGGACCTTAGCACAAGAGCAATCTCCCTTCCTGTGGTTTCTAGCAACTGGAATAGTTTGTTTGCTTCAAGTTGGCCCTGGAATCAGGGTGAAAGAAAGGGCAGGTGGGTCAGTCTTAATGGCTGGCCCTCATTCCGAAGCAATTATGGTCTATGTCTCCCTGGAGAAGAGCAAAGAGTGTCAGTAACTAGAGGTCACGGAGACACAAGATTTACAGATGCTGCTCTGCAGCCCAAGGCCTTCCTGTGTAAATGATGATGATTCTACCAGGATGTGCTCAGGCATTTCTGTTATCTGCAGCACAGACTCATGGCTTGCAGGAGGGCTATTGCCGCTTGCCTCGCTGATGCTCTTGGGGTTCTGCAAAAGCCGTTCTCTGTTGCCTCCTGTCCACAGAATTCCTGACCCAGTTTCTCTAAGCCTGGGAACGTCATCAGAAACATCTTTAAAAACAAAGAGCATCGGACCCAGGAGAGCACCGCACCCTTTCTGGTGCCTGCTAAAAATGTTCTTCTTTTGGCAGGCCTATGCAGATGCTTAGAAATACTGATGTGAATTTTAATGTGTTTTAGTGTGTGTGTTTTTAAAAAATTGTATTGATGTGATTTCTTGTTTTTTTCCCTTTTTTGTAAACCTCTTTGAGGCTTGTTTTACAACCAAGAGGTGCATATATTTTACAAAATAAATAAAAATAAATAAATAAAAAGCCATAAAAAGGGAATATCAAAGCGGCTTACATCAGTAACACATTGCTCAGAGCACTTTATGACAACAATTAAAATACAACCCCATGTGATTAAGCTGTACAACAAATTCCACAATGTAAGAGAAGATGGGGGGAATCTGCAGCACTCCATATATTGTTGAGGATGCTCAGTTGCGTGTCGAGGTCCCCAAGCCACCCCCCAAATAACTCACAACGGACACGTAATTTTTGTTTAAGTTTTTTGGCATGATTTTGGCCACAACTTTATTTAATTACAAAACCGTGAGTGGTTGTTTAGGTATTGGTTAAGACTATCTGTCCCCCCCCCCCCCCCGCCTGGGGACAGAACTGACTTCCAGGCACCACCAAAAGCCAGTGAGGGAAAACAAGTCGGGGGAGAATTGGAGCTGAGTCACAGGCCCTCAATTCTCACCCGCATGCTCCCCGAAGGCTTGCCGGCCCTAGTCTCATTCCAGCGATTGGACGAAAAGATGGCAAGCCCCTGGATTCCTTTAACGGAATTCCCTTTCCGCAGCAACCATGGAGGGGCAGGCCCAGCCTATCCTAACCCCTCCTCCACCAATTGATAACCAATGCCTAACCGCAACCTTACAAGTTGTGACGAGTTGCTACGCAGTAGGCAAAAACCAACTGGCCGGCCAATCTGCCAGATGGACAAAATTCCTCCACCAATTTATAACCAATGCTTAACCGCAACCTTACAAGTTGTGACGATTTGCTACGCAGTAGGCAAAAACCAACTGGCCGGCCAATCTGCCAGATGGACAAAATTCCTACCAGGCCTCTGCCCCAACGGCAGACGATCCCATGACAGGCATAGCAAGGTCAACACAACAACCCCTTACTCTAGGGCAGGTGGGCAGGTGGTCCGTTGCACGCAGCAAAGAGAAAGCTCCAAGCTGCGTGCAGAGTATTTAAACATTTTACCCCTCCCACCAAAATTGCAACATCACTTATGCCCCAGCAAACCAATCGCTGCCCCAGGCCATCTTAAAGAATCTGCCCGGCAACAGAGGGGTGGCTCAGTAGCCCCGACCGCAACACATGCTCTCCATGAAGGAGAACATGCTTTCTCATCAGGCTTTTTTGGAGTTTTATTCTGCCCCCTGCCCCATTTCCCCCACGCCTTACTAAAGGCTTTTTTGTGCTTCTGTGGAAGCCTGCTGTTACCTCCCTCTTGTGCATAGGTGATGCCAGTTTGGCTCCACTCAGAATCAGCAACTTTGCTGTCAATGCACAAGACGCTGTGTGCTGAGCCTATCACCTTGTTCAGGTCCCACAGCCCAGGTTTTAATCCATCAGCTGCTGGCAGGTCCAACTGATGCAGTCCTTGCCAGGAGATGAGCCATTGATAACCTTGCATCTGTGGTGTCCCTGTCTGTTTTCTTATTTAATCCATCCTCTGTCTGCATTGCTCTCCTGCATGCCATTGTTAAAGAGAGTTTCCTGAAGCCCATTTTCCTAATCCTGATATCTTAATTGTACTGAGGATCACTCATGTTTGCATTCCCGTGGGGCTCCTCTGTTTGGCTTTATCCCTTCTGATTTCCCACAGGATTGCCATAGATCTCTCAGCTAGTGGAGTCACTTGACTCTGATGCTCAATATGCCCCCACCCTCAAAGCAGTACGGAAGTTCCAGGCCAGATGTTCTAACACCATATTGACAGAGAGCCAGTGGTGGTGTAATGGTTAGCGTGCCATAACACTAGGACTCAGGGACTTCCACTGAAGCTGAGTGTAGGAAAATTCAGGACATTATTTTTGTATGCCACAACTGCTGCTCGAATATTACTAGCTAAGAAGTGGAAAACACAAGAACTACCAACTGTGGAAGAATGGCAGATGAAGATGATGGACTTTTCGGAGCTAACAGACCTGACCAGAAGAGTCTGCGACCAGAATGAGGAGGAGTACCAAGAAGAATGGACGAAATTTAATGACTATTTAAATACATTAAGTTAAATTAATTGGAAAAAGCTCGCAATTACCAGTTAGGCTTAGGACTTCAATAAGTAATGTGAGGAATTATTATGTTTAACGCTGAATTGGGAAGAAAGACTGATGTTAAGTGATTAAGTTAAGATTTTAAGAACTTGGAAAACCGTTAAAATGATATCCACTGAAATTCAACTAGGGGGATACGAGGAAGTCACTGAACAATGTTAAGAAGATTAGTTTTAATAAGGTTATGATTTATGTTTGTCTGTTTATTGTTAGTGTGTTTCTTAATTTTGTGAAAATCAATATTTATTTATTTTTTAAAAGGATCAGGCATGACTGTTGTGTGTCACATGCCTGTTTACTTCCAGCACAGTCTGCTGGGAACTTCCATTTGTATATTGCTTTTGCATTGCTGCTGTTTTGCTGGACACAAAGGGAAGCAGACATGTTTTCCCTTTGTTCCTGAACTATGCTGAATAAATGCCTGTAAATAATGCTTACACATGTCTCTGTCCGCCATTTCCATTGTGAGAACTTATTCACTCTGCTGATAAGAGCGTGCAGAGTCTCTAAACGTATCTGAGGCTTGTGTTGCTGATTGATGCTGTACTGGAGATCGCCCGGCTGCTGGCCTGTTGCTGGAGCCAGCCAAATGCCCCCGTCTCCCCGGCAGTATTCCAACAGTGTATAATGGTCAACAGTGTATAATGGTGCCATAACACTAGGACTCATGGACTTCCAATGAAGCTGAGTGTAGGAAAATTCAGGACTGATCAGAGAAAGTCCACAATGCAAATGGAACTCCCTCCAGCAGGAAGCAGCAATGGCCACCAGCTTCGATGGCTTTTAAAAAGGACTGAAGAAATTCAGGAAGGAGCAGAGGACTGGTGATGGCTCCTAGCCATGATGGCTGTGCCCTGCCTCCACCATTAAGCAGGGCTCTTCTCATGTTCTTATCTATTTTCAGTGCTGGGCATCAGATCACACACCTGAGCAAAGGCCTTCCACCGCAGTGCTCCACTGACTACCATTTCTGAGGGAGTCTGTCCCACCATCAAACGACCCTTCACAGTCAGAAAGTTCTTCCCAAGGTTGCGTCGGAACCTCCCTCCTTGTGAACGCTTGCATTCGAGATGGAAGAGAGATCCCATTTTGCGAAAACCAACTCATCTTAACTTACGGTTTCAGCGCCTCAAATCAAGCAAAGATTTCATGGGTCAAATCCTGACCTGGAGGGTGGCCTTGCAATACCAGAGGGAGAAAGACAACATTGAGCACGTGAGACTGAGCGGTGGCAGAGGGACACCCCCAGGAGGCCCTTCTAAAAGTTAAAATCAGCCACCACCCCCCCCCCCCGCTTTGTATTTATTTCCAACACACATTCCTTCCAAATGATCAATCTCATCTCCTGTCCTGCACCTGGGTGGCGTCACTGGGAATTAATTGCCCTTTATCTGGTTAAACTGGCGGTGAACTCAGAAGCTATTTGCCTTCATCTACTGCCTTCATCTACAGCCTGCAGTCTTGTAATGGGAGCTGGAAGGAGGAAGGAGAGGAAAATTCATGCCAGCGATGAGAGCGGTATATTATCCTCCGCATTGCTATTCAATTTGAGAGTTAATTGGATTGTATCGGAAAGCATTTGATCTCGGCTGAGGCTGGCTTAATAGAGACACAGCTTCACTCCGAGCTGCCCCATTCAAAACGGGTGGTTTTGAGGGAGGGCAAAGAGATGGTCATCGCTGCCACGCCACAGATCCAGCTGCCAAAGGCAGATAGTATATCCAGCAACAGAATAAAAGCCATTGGATTACACTAGTAAACCCTCTGAAGAGACAAGCTCTATCTGGCTGGGGTTGGCTTTGCTCAGCCTGTTCCTCTGAGATAAGGCAGGGGAGGCAGCCATCCATCCTGGGCGGTGTCACACAAACACTCCGATTTCCCCGCAACCTCCCCACGTCCCTCCCCATTCCCTTTTCTCAAAGGGCTGGAACACTGGGAGAGATGAAAGTCATCAAGCAACTTCCCACGGCCTCCGACCAAACATGTTCAAAGATGCGTGTCGCAGGCTCAGACGTCAGGCTCAAAGACCGTGGCCCAAATAATAAGAGCAAACGAGGTATAAAGCACAAGCGAAGATAAAAAAGAGCAAACCTTCAAAAGGATAGTTTGAGGCACAAAATGCACTACCTAGCGCTTTTTCCCACACGACTTTGCATACTTTTGCCTAAGAACTTTCTTAGCATTGAAACAGGGTGTGGTGAGCCACTTTTAACAGTCATGGCTTCCATGGAAAACACTGTCTGGAATTAACACCTCATTAGGGTGCAGTAACATATGGAAAACTGCATTACATGAACAACTTAACTGGTGCATCTGTTTGTATGAAAGAAAGAAAAGGCAACCCCTTTTGTGGAATTTTATTGAATACATAAAATACATAAAAGGGACGTGGGTGGTGCTGTGGGTTAAACCACAGAGCCTAGGACTTGCCAATCAGAAGGTCGGCAGTTCGAATCCCCGTGACGGGGTGAGCTCCTGTTGCTCGGTCCCTGCTCCTGCCAACCTAGCAGTGTGAAAGCACATCAAAGTGCAAGTAGATAAATAGGTACCGCTCCGGCGGGAAGGTAAACGGTGTTTCTGTGCGCTGCTCTGGTTCACCAGAAGTGGCTCAGTCATGCTGGCCACATGACCCGGAAGCTGTACGCCAGCTAGTCAGTTGCTTTTCTCTCCCTGGGCAAGGTTCTTGAGTGGGTGGTCGCGGACCTGATCCAGGCACTCTTGGAAGAAACTGATTTTCTAGATCCATTTCAATCAGCGTTTAGGCCCGGTTTTGGCACACAAGCTGCTTTGGTTGTCCGGTGTTATGTACTGAAGTTCTCACCCTGGGCCAGCAGGGGGATACTGTAGTTTTCACTCAGGTCCACGTCAGTTATTTTAGGCGGGAAACCCTGGGTTGTTGTTGCTACAATGTTGACAGCCGGCTGCCTATAAAAGCAGGCCGGCTGAGCTGTTTGCTGTTCAGTTCTGTCCAGCTTACAAATAAAGAGCTGCTCTGGAGAAATCGCTGTGTCGTCTGCTATGTTCGCCCACAACCTAACATCCGGAATGATGGAATTTGTCACTGAGGCACTGGGTGGGTAGTTCCCTAGACTGGATGGCTGGAAGGTTGCCTGCTCTTAATGGGGTTACACTTCCTCTGAAGGAGTAGGTATGCAGCTGGCTCTTCTGGATCCTTTGCTGTCACTTGAGGCTTAGGTGGCCTTAGAGTGCCTTCCATCAGCTTTGTTTGGTGGCCCAGATGCCCCCCCCCCATCTAAACAGGGATAGCCTAACGTCTGTTGTCTATGCTCTGGTAACCAATAGGTTGGATTACTGCAATACGTTATATGTATGGCTGCCTCTGAAGGTGGTTTAGAAGCTTCAGCTGGTGCAGAATTTGGCGGCCCGGTTGCACCGATCCTGGTCCAACTGCACTGGCTGCCAATTAGCTTCTGGGCCCAATTCAAAGTGATGCTTTTGACCTATAAAGCCTTAAACGGCTCAGGTCCACAATCCTGCAAGGACCGCCTCTTCCCATATAAACCAACCCGGACTCTGCAATCATCATCTGAAGCCCTTCTTTATGTGCTTTCTCAACAAGAGGTCCAGAGGGTGGCAACTGAAAAATGGGTCTTTTCTGCAGTGGCTCCCTGTTTGTGGAATGCTCTCTCCCCAGGGATGTTCAGTTGGTGCCTTCATGATATACATTTAGTCACCAGGCAAAAACCTTCCTCTTCAACCAGGCCTTTGGCTGATTCACGTCCGGTGCCCTTTTCAATGTGTTGTGGGAGGGGAGATTATTGGCTTGTTGTCCTTACTTTTACTATGCATTTTGCGGTTTTTATACTGTTATTTAATGTCGTGAACCGCCCTGGGATCTGCGGATGAAGGGCGGAATACAAATTTAATCAATAATAATAATAATAATAACCTTTTCTCCCATCCTTGAAAGTTGTTTACTGAGCCTACATATTTTAATGACAGTGACTTTGCAGGTTTTATTTACTGGCCCAAGGTGGGCAGTACATCCATTTACTCAAAGACCATAAGGTCAGCTTGTACTACAAGGCTGGGATATGCTTCATTCAACACTGAATGAATGCCGATTTGCCATTGGGGGTTAATGACGCAAAAAGAAAATAAAGACATCTCTCTCTCTCTCCCTCCCCCTCACCATTCAATATGCCAAGATATGACATTTCTCACATACACCATATTCTGCTCATATTCTGTCTGCTTCAGTTTGGCTGGCAGACCCTGCTTGGCTCAAAATTCTAATTAGCACAAAATAATTTGGGCTTGTTAGCGAGCTAGCTACAACAACGTCTAATGAGCTCCTTTCGTTTGGGCTGTTAATTAGCACTTAAAAAGGTCTGTTTGGCTTACAGAATTAGCAGTAAATCAGGCACCAATCAACTGTTCCATGACAAGTGCAACAACGAGGTTTTGCAGCGCTCTGCTCAGGACTCAGCCAGTTTCCAATCCATGCTGCACAACAGCTCAGTTACATCTACCAGAAGGGCTCTGGACCTGTTCTCTCCCCTCCCGCCAATTTCCAAGGCAGGCTCTTGAAGAATCAGAGCATATGCAACAAAGTTCATAGGAATACATGGGGAATCTGCAAAATCCAAGTCTCGTCTGGATTATTGTAACTCACTCTACGTGGGGCTGCCCTTGAGACTGACCCAGAAACTCCAGCGGGTGCAGAATGCCGTGGCGAGACTCCTTATGGGGTCCTCGCTGCGGGAGCACATTCACCCAGTGCTATACCAGCTGCACTGGCTCCCGGTGGAGTACAGGGTCAGGTTTAAGGTGCTGTTTTTAACCTTTAAAGCCCTATATGGCCTAGGACCCTCGTACCTACGGGACCGCCTCTCCTAGTATGTCCCAGGAGGACCTTACGGTCTTCAAACAAAAACATCTTGGAGATCCCAGGCCACAGCTTTTTCAGATGTGGCCCCGACTTGGTGGAACGCTCTGTCACAAGAGACTAGGGCCCTGCGGGACTTGACATCTTTGCTCAGGGCCTGCAAGACGGAGCTGTTCCGCCTGGCCTTTGGCCAAGGCACAGCCTGACCCCCTCCTTTGGTAATCCTCACAGAACTCTAGCCCAAAGGTTCCCATTAATTCAATTTGAACAATTTATAATGAATTGATTTTAGACTGCTGTATTACTTTACTGTTGTTAGCCGCCCTGAGCCCGGCTTCGGCTGGGGAGGGCGGGATATAAATAAAATTTTATTATTATTATTATCATCATCATGATCTTTGTTCACAAATAGGTATAAAGTGCTTGAGAAGAAAAGACAATACCCTGCTGGATCAACCCAGTCCAAAGTGGTGCACGCTCTAGTTATCTCACGCTTGGACTACTGCAATGCGCTCTACGTAGGGCTACCTTTGAAGGTGACCCGGAAACTGCAATTAATCCAGAATGCGGCAGCTAGACTGGTGACTGGGAGTGGCCGCCGGGACCACATAACACCGGTTCTGAGAGATCTGCATTGGCTCCCAGTACGTTTCCGAGCACGATTCAAAGTGTTGGTGCTGACCTTTAAAGCCCTAAACGGCCTCGGTCCTGTATACCTGAAGGAGCGTCTCCACCCCCATCGTTCAGCCCGGACACTGAGATCCAGCGCCGAGGGCCTTCTGGCGGTTCCCTCATTGCGAGAAGCAAAGCTACAGGGAACCAGACAGAGGGCCTTCTCGGTAGTGGCGCCCGCCCTGTGGAACGCCCTCCCATCAGATGTCAAAGAGATAAATAATTACCTGACATTCAGAAGACATCTTAAGGCAGCCCTGTTCAGGGAAGTTTTTAATATGTAACGCTGTACTGTTTTTAACACTGATTGGGAGCCGCCCAGGGTGGCTGGGGAAACTCAGCCAGATGGGCTGGGTATAAATAATAAATTATTATTATTATTATTATTATTATTATTATTATTATTATTATTATTATTATTATTAATATATGAATTGAAAGGTGTTCAAAGGCTCTTCTAGTCCAGCACCCTGTTCCCACAGTGGCCAACGAGACACCAGTGGGAAACCAGCAAGCAGGATTAGAGCACAAGAGCCCTCTTCCATAAGAACAGCCTGCTGGATCAGGCCAATGGCCCACCTCATCTAGCATCCTCTTCTCACAGTGGCCAACCAGATGCCTCAATGGGATGCCCACAAGCAGAATCCAGGCACCAAAGCCCTCTTCATTCCTGTAGCTTCCAGCAACTGACATTCAGAAACATTTCTGCCTCCAACTGTGGAGGCAGAGCCGAGCCATCATGCCCAAAAGCCAGCATTAGCCCCATCCTCCATGAATTTGTGAAACCTGTTTTAAAGCCATGTGAAGGAGCGTCTCCACCCACATCGTTCTGCCCAGACACTGAGGTCCAGTGCTGAGGGCCTTCCAGCGGTTCCCTCACTGCGAGAAGTCAAGTTATAGGGAACCAGACAGAGGGCCTTCTCGGTGGTGGCTCCTGCCCTGTGGAATACCCTCGCACCAGATGTCAAAGAGAACAACAACCACCAGACTTTTAGAAGACATCTGAAGGCAGCCCTGTTTAATAATAATAATAATAAATTTTATTTATACCCCGCCCTCCCCAGCCAAGACCAGGCTCAGGGTGGCTAACAACCAACAATAAATACAAGTTGATTAAAATGCAATTTAAAAAACAAGATTAAAATACAACATTAAAACATTAGGATGCAGCCACTTCACAGGAGAGGGGGAGGGAATCAAACTGATTCTAAGCCAAAGGCCAGGTGGAACTAATCTGACTTCCTTGGGGCCCAGGACCTCTAGGGTGTTGCTATTTATGGACCTTAAGGTCCTCCGTGGGTCATACTGGGAGAGGCGGTCCCGTAGGTATGAGGGGGGGAAAAGATTAGGGAAGCTTTTAATGTCTGATGCATTACGGTACAGTGGTAACTCGGGTTACATACACTTCAGGTTACAGACTCCGCTAACCCAGAAATAGTACCTCGGGTTAAGAACTTTGCTTCAGGGTGAGAACAGAAATCGTGCTCCGGCGCCGCGGCAGCAGCGGGAGGCCCCATTAGCTAAAGTGGTGCTTCAGGTTAAGAAGGGACCTCCAGAACGAATTAAGTACTTAACCCGAGGTACCACTGTATTTTAATATTTTGTTAGAAGCCACCCAGAGTGGCTGGGGAAGCCCAGCCAGATGGGCAGGGTATAAATAAATTATTATTATTATTATTATTATTATTATGCTTCTCTGGTTGAGCAGGGAAGATCCCTGCCTGAAATCCTAGACAGTAGCTGCCAGTCAGTGTGGGCAATACTAAGCTAGAAGAACCTAGAGCATAACTGGGCATGAAGCAGCTTCTGGTGCTCTTATGCTTTATATGCAGAAGGTTCCAGGTTCAATCTCTGGAATCTCCAGGAAGGGCAAATAAATAGCTCTGTGAAACCCTAGCAAGTCACTGCCTGTAGACAATGTTGAGTTAGGCGATTGTGTCTTTCCATGAGAACATGTACGGCACTGTCCAATATGACGGCTCATCCTCAGGACACCTTCCCTATAAAGAGCAGCATGAAACAGGGCTGTGTTCTCGCTGCAACACCCGTTGGTATATTCTTCTCCCTGTTGCTCTCCTATGCGTTCAACTGGTGTGTACTTTCCTTTGAGGAGTGATGGGGGTCAGTTCAACCTGGCATGTCTCTGTGCCAAGACAAAAGTGTGGCAGATCCGAATCCAAGAGATGTTGTTTGCAGATGACGCAGCCTTGACAGCACACGCCAAGATTCATCACTACGGAGACTCATCAGCTGTTTTGCTAAGCCTAGAGGGAGTTTGGCCTTACCATCAGCCTGACAATGACCAACATATTGGGTCAGGATGTCGCCAGCACTCCACGCATCAGCACTGGTGACTAGAGAGACAATTCTCTCTGCCTGGGTCCCAGCATAACCAGCAATCTCTCCACCATCGCAGAGCTGGACAAGCATATTGGTAAGGCAGCTTTGGCAATCACCTCTCCAAAAGGGTATGGGAAAATGTGATGCCAACGGCCAATACCAAGATGAAGGTCTACTAGGCTTACGCGTTGGACATGCTGCTCTATGGGAGTGAGTCGTGGACAACTTACAACTGTCATGAGCGATGCCTCAGCGCCTTCCACATGCACCGTGTCAGGAGGATTTTGGGTATCACATGGCGGGGAAAAAGTCAAAACAAAGATGTGCTCTTCTAAACCAGGGGTAGGCAACCTAAGGCCTGGGGGCCGGATGCGGCCCAATCGCCTTCTCAATCTGGCCCGCGGACTGTCCGGGAATCAGTGTGTTTTTACATGAGTAGAATGTGTCCTTTTATTTAAAATGCATCTCTGGGTTATTTGTGGGGCCTGCCTGGTGTTTTTACATGAGGAGAATGTGTGCTTTTATTTAAAATGCATCTCTGGGTTATTTGTGGGGCATAGGAATTCGTTCATCCCCCCCCCTTCAAAATATAGTCTGGCCCACCACATGGTCTGAGGGACAGTGGACCGGCCCACGGCTGAAAAAGGTTGCTGACCCCTGTTCTAAACCCACATTCCCCGGGTGTTTGCACTCCTGCCTCAGCGACTTCTACGCTGGCTTGGTCACGCCCACAGGATGGAAGATGGCAGGATTACCAAGAAAGTTCTCCACAGGGCAAACTGGCAGGCCAACTCTGCGCTACAAAGTTGTCTGCAACCACGACATGAAGGCTGGCAACATCAAGCCTGCAATGTGGGAATCCCTTGCAGATGACCACAGTGCCTAGAGATAGGCAGCCATGTATCCCTAGCAGTGGCCAGAGGAGAAATGGAAGGAGTGCAGAGCTCTACAACCATAGCAGATACTGCAAACTTCCAACAGCTTGACCTCACTTCATAAGGCACACTCCTCTGTTGTTGCCCAAGACAAACGGATGCCAGACAATGGTCTGACTCATCTAAGACGCATAGAATCATAGATAGAAGAGCTGGAAAGAACCCTGAGGGTTATCGAGTCCAAGCCCTGCAACACAGATTCCTGTGTGTCCACAGAATGACAGCCTTAGTGACACCTACTCCTCAATCTGAGGGGGTTTGCAGCCTTCCCCCATCCCCCTTTCTCTGACTCTCCTCCCAGATCGTCTTACTCAGGCATCCCTCTTCAAAGTGCCATTTATCGAAAGCCAGCAAAAAGGGATCAGCCTCAAAATTCTACCTTGGTAATAACAAGCCTTGCGGCAGGTGGCAGCTAATCGCAGAGGATTAAGGGCTGTAGCGCAGAGAAGCTCGGGAAAAGATTGGTGCAATCCAGCACCACGAAATGCATTAGCTTCCATTGTCCTCCTTGCCAAATGGGCTTTGCTCGGTTGCTCCAGCCCTGAAACAGGAGCCAATTCCAGCTCAGAGCGACAATAGGAATGATTACAGCAGGGTCAAAATCCCCAGTAACAAGCCTCTTCAATCACACATAAAAGCACAGAACTGAAGCATGACAAATGCATTTTGTCAGGGAAATACAGGGAGGATAAGAAGAGCCTGGCTGGGCTGGATCAGGTCAGTGGCCCACCTAGTCCAACCTCCTGTTCTCACAGCGGCCAACCGCAGTGGGAGGCCATGGGAAGCCGGTAGTCCAGAGATGAAGGCAGCAGCAACGCTCCTTGCTCCCTCCTGCACATGGCGAGCATTGCATGTCAGAACAAATGCCTGAATGGAGCAGGGAGGTGCATGCTTTTTGCTGAATGCACGCGCATTGATTCTAAATGGCACTAGATGGCACTGTAACAACTGCGAATGGATGTCAAGCGGAAAAGATCCTGCCTCGTGAATCTTGGAGCCACCCTGACTTTCACAGCCTCTTGCCTGGATTGCTCTTGACAATCTCTAGTTTGGCAGAGTGGCGGCACCAGTGGCATGCAAGGCCAGCAGTAGATTTGCAGCATCTTGCTATACCGTCTTCCAAATTGGAAAAGCCCCCAGTAGGTTACTACGGAGCGTGCGAGACGAGCCAGGAATACTGATGCCTGTGAATGGTTTGCTCCAGCTGTAGAAGACATGTGCGACTTGAGCAAGGAGGGAAACTCCCAAAGTGCCTTGTGCCCTGCCCTGAAAGCAGGCCGAAGGCAGAAACACAAAGCAGGAAAAGTGGGGAATGTCTCAGGAAATTGAGGTAAAAGATCTCTACGCCTCTCCATGCACCCAGGCTGGCCTGGCCATGCCACCCGTCAAATGTTTTCAGTTTCTATCTGACAATGGACCTGTGCAGAACGGACCCGTGTGTGTGTGGCATCCAGGGACGCTGTGAAGACCGGGCACTGCGGCAATGTCCTGTTGAGGGTGAAGGCAGGGCTGTGGGGAGAGGATGGGATCCCAGCCCTAGAGCACGACAGCTCGAGTGACTTCTACACTGCATGGAAACATGGCAAAGGTGTTCCGCCCTGCAGGGCAGGGATTGGAGAGGCCTTCTGGGCACCCATTAATCCTTCCATTTGCCTTGGGGAGGCCACTGGGCACCCTGGCTGGGCCAGCCCCTTCTCCCTCACCTGAAGAAAGCAACAAGAGGAGGGATCAGAAGGTGTGAGACCACTAGCAGGGTCCTAGAGCCCACCTGCCTCCTTCCCAATGCTGCCATGACTGGAGCTGTCTGCTGGCCAGGGGAAATTGAGGCGCCCTAGGATCAAGTCAGAAGCCATGATTTAGGAAATTTGTGACAGTCTCGGAAAAATCGGGACATTTGGAGGGTATGGATACACATCTGAATTAGGCAGAAAGCTGATTCAGTGTGTACTGATAGGTGAATTTGCCTAATCCACACTTCCCAAAACAACACGCAAACTGAAACATAGAAACGTCCTTCTAAATTGGCCCTTCTCTGAATGTTACAGTGGAGTCTTCTAGCCATGTAATGCGTACAAAAGAGCCTATGCTGTGGCAAAGCATGAATAAAGAGGCATCTATTAGTGAAGCTCACAAAGAAAAGGTAACATAGAAAAAAGGCATTATATTAGGGGAACCTGCTTTGCAAAATGTGTATATTAGGTAAAATGTGCCTATTAGGAGAAATTTGCAAGAAAATGCTGATGAATTTTCATGAGGACTTTTTTAAAAAAAATGCAAATGGATGTGGGGAAGTGTGTGAGTGGGAAATGAGAAGTTGAGAGGTACTGGAACTGCTAGTATTCTCCCATCCCTCATCCATATGAGGAAGTTGTTGAAACCCTTCGGTATGCAGACTGACAGGTTAAAATGACAGAGCATAGTCTGGGAATGTGGACGTCCCACACTCTAGCCATGCTCACCCCATTACTGCATATGTTTATGGCTTTCTTTCTTTCTTTCTTTCTTTCTTTCTTTCTTTCTTTCTTTCTTTCTTTCTTTCTCTCTCTCTCTCTCTCTCTCTCTCTCTCTCTCTCTCTCTCTCTTTCTTTCCTTTTCTTTCCTTTCAAAAAGCTTAAACATGCGTTTTTGCACACATTTGATGCTAATATATGTTTCCTTTGCCATAATTCCCCCCCCCCCCTTTCCAGCTGATAGTCATCATTCCTATTGAGTAGGCTCAGTCCTCACTGACTTCGGGGGGGGGGGGATGAATTTGCTTTCCCCCCTTCTTACTTGTGGTTCTGAAGCTTCTGGGTCCCCCCAAGGAATACTGGTACCGCCTCCTCCTTTCTCTTTTTTCCTCCATAGAGACTCCGAGTCTAACCCATCAGTACGCACCAGCTGAATTTGCTACTGGAAGCAGTGACGGCCATAAGAACTTCAGGCCCTGGGCCTTGGTGGCTGCTGCTGCTGTCTGTTGAATGCATTTTATAATAAAACCTACACTGACTAAAATGCACCTTGATCAAAGGCTCATTCCACTTTCTCTCTCGCGATGCCAACATTCACACATACAAACAGACAAGTGTGAGTGCAGCTGAAAGGTGCTTGGAGTGACATGTGTGAAAACTCTCCCCAGAGCCAGATTCGCACAACAGCTGGTTTTCTCCTTCTGCCTCTTGTCTCTTGCTCCTAACAGCAGGCAAGATCATCAACGTTTTCTATCACAAATGCAAACTGCGATCTGGGACTCCCGTGTCATTCAGCTCGCAAGAGGAAAGTTGGAAGCGTCAGGAAAGATTGCAGCTCATGATGAACCTCATTTGCCATGCCCAGAGTACAAGGCATTTATCTAAAAAAGGAAAATGCAATGGGACATGAACCCAGCTTGCCATTTGCAAAAGGGCTGTGGCTGAGGGCCTTGCAAACCGCCCTACTTCTCTGCAATGTTGAGATTCGTGTTGGCTAGGACACAGCCGCCAAGAGCAGGTCTGGACCCCAGGGGGAAATGTTTCAGGCCCCCCAGCAAGGACAGATCAGCTAAAAATATTTACTTGGGATACAAAATAAATGTGCAGTATTGTGTTCTTGTTAATAATAAATATGAAAATATGCATACCTGTTGAAAATATTAAGATCCTAATGACTAATATCTAAAATATAAGCTGAACTAACCATACACTTTAAACATTAAACTTGTATTTGTAATACCACACATTAAACTTGTATTTGTAATACCACACAATGTGTATCACATGACGACTTTGCTTACAAAAACATGCAAATGTGACTGTGCACCACCACACTGTTTGTGTGGAAGCAAACAATTGTACAGAGTTGGAAATGATCCGAAATGCTTGGTTGACGGCACAAGTTCACAAACTGTTATTCAGAACGGTGTGTGCACTGAGCAAGAAATACGTATTTTGTCTCCACCCCCATCATTCTACCTGGACACTGAGGTCCAGCGCCGAGGGCCTTCTGGCGGTTCCCTCGCTGCGAGAAGCCAAGTTACAGGGAACCAGGCACAGGGCCTTCTCAGTAGTGGCGCCCACCCTGTGGAACGCCCTCCCACCAGATGTCAAAGAGAAAAACAACTACCAGACTTTAAGAAGACATCTGAAAGCAGCCCTGTTTAGGAAAGCTTTTAATGTTTGATGTATTACTGTATTTTAATATTTGGTTGGAAGGTGCCCAGAGTGGCTGGGGAATAATAATTATTAATTATAATTATTAATATATTATAATAATATAATATAATATCTATTATTATTATTATTATTATTATTATTATTATTAGCAAGATACATGGACATCTTTTAGACCTTTGTAGTGGTTCCCACCCCCCACCCCAGCCACCTGGTCCTTGGGATACCATTTACAGCCCATGATACATTGAAGACATCCGCTGCAATTCTAGCCCATGTAATAATAAAAGTGTCTGTCTTCAGCTTTGGCCTTGTGAGAAAATAAACCCAGCAACAGCAAAGGAGGCTTCCTCTGGAAAACCCTCACATTATTCTTTCTTTTCAGATGCCCTAAGTCAGTTCTGATGAGTTTGGCTAAAGCTGGTATGGGGAGCCTGCCGTCCTCTCAATGCTCCCGTCAGCCTCATCCATCATGGCCAATGGGCAGGGGTGGCCGTTGGAGTCCAGCACAGGCTTCTCACCCCAGACCTAAGGGATGCTGCGGGGTAAAATACATTTTCCAGACCGAGGGTAGCATTCTTAACAAAAGAAGAGAAGCTGGAACTCAACATTCTCTTGGAATGGCAATGGCGCCCACCTGAGAGGTGCCAGAACTGAGTTCCAGCGAGTTCTGGCTGAGAAAAAGCCCTGAGGTATTGGGCCAATGGCCCATCCAGTCCAGTATCCTGTTCTTGAAGGGGCCACCCAGATGCCTCAAGCACAACCTGGGCACCTGACCCCTCTCCCCTCCTGCCTTTCCCACCAGCTGGTATTCAGAGGCGTTGCTGCCTCTGGCATCATCAGAGATCAAGGACACAGTCAACCGCAACCCCCTGTGCTGCTTTAGATGAGCATTTTCCTTCAACGAACCCTAGAGCACAAAACCATCTCTTTCAGCCCCGACTTTCCAATTGCTCTGAACTACTCAGAAGGCAGGGACGCGGGTGGCGCTGTGGGTGTAAACCACAGAGCCTCTTGGGCTTGCCGATCGGAAGGTCGGTGGTTCAAATCCCTGCAATGGAGTGAGCTCCAGTTGTTTGGTCAGGGGTCCCTTTACCTTTTACTTAGAAGGCAGGGACGTCGGTGGCACTGTGGTGTAAACCACAGAGCCTAGGGCTTGCCGAATGGAAGGTCGGCGGTTCGAATCCCTGCAACGGGGTGAGCTCCCGTTGCTCAGTCCCAGATCCTGTCCACCTAGCAGTTCGAAAGCATGTCAAGTGCAAGTAGATAAATAGGTACTGCTGTGGTGGGAAGGTAAACAGCGTTTCCGTGTGCTGCTCTTGTTTTGCCAGAAGCGGCTTAGTCATGCTGGTCACATGACCCGGAAAACCTGTCTGTGGACAAACGTCAGCTCCCTCGGCCAGTAAAGCGAGATGAGCGCCGCAACCCCAGAGTCATCCGCGATTGGACTTAACGGTCAGGGGTCCTTTACCTTTACTCAGAAGGCTTCCTCACCTACTAGGCTGCAGGCCCCCTGCTGGAGCGCCACTCGCTCACATGCTGGGCTGGTTCCTGTCCAGCCGTGATGCATCGAGTCGTTTATGGTGTTTTTTCCCTATTAAGCCGTGGTCAAAATTAACTCCATACAGCAACGAACGGCAAAGCAAAAAAGTTCTGTAGATTGAGTGAGTGGGGTTTGGATATCTGTATGCTGGGTGCAGGGGGAGCAAAAAACAGCTTCTTGCATTTTATTGCCAGCTTTGTTCCAGCATGTGGAATGAGAACCCAAAGCCACGGATGTGCTTGTTGCACGAGCTGAGAGAGAGCCAGCGGTTAGCAAGCAGTCGGCAGCATCACAATGAAGGTAGCAGGGTGCGCTAAACCCATACAAATTCCTCTGCAGCATTAAAAAATACGTTGCTTTGTGAAGAGGAAACAGTGCTGTCGCGGTTTTGCATTACAATCAATCCATTGCTTAAATCAACACGTTGCAGATGCAAGCATTAGTTTCTGCATTATAGAGAAACTGTGTTTTTGGGGAGGAGGGGCAGAAAGAAGAGCACACAAAACCAGATATAATGGGGGAAACCCACCGAAAGAATCTCTCTATTCACACCTACCACCCTGAAGCTTCACAGTTGCATAACTTAATGCAGATATCCAAAATCACTCGTCAAAGCAGCGGGAGGAAAAAGCCAGTAAGTCACAGCCTCACACTGCTGCCTTAAATATGGGGAAGGGGCTCTGACGGGGGGGGGGTGCTTAACAACCTCTACCTCCTGTTAACTTTGTGGAGCCACTGGGGTAGGAGGCTCCAATTTAGCTGCATTGTTTTTCCTGATTTAAATACCCTACACACACACACACACACACACACACACACACACACACACACACACGTTGCTAATAGCCATTTGGGGAGGGATGCAAGTAGCTGTTTGATCCCTTTATTTCTTGTGCTTGCAGGTGGCGGGGAGGCTAGCAAAAGCTTTGGAGGATAAATTTAGAGTCGGAAATGGGGAGGAGGATAAACCAAGCCATGTGAATGCTCTCTCTCACACACACAACCACACAACCACACCCCTGTGCATCCAGTACCCATGCTTTCACCATCCTTATCCTGAAGTTTTATAATGCAGAAAGACTGAAAACCTAAATACAATATAAGCTGTTGTATGAACTGTTACTTTTCATTAGACATTATTGTTATTTTTATTCAGTGTTATTTACTTGAAATGATTGCAGCCTGCCCTGGGACCTTAGGATGAAAGGGGTGTGATAAATTAAAATAATCACCATAATAATAAGATTTCATTCTCTCTCCTCACAAACACATTTATTAGGGCCACGCTTGCAGAGCTCTGTGATTACCACTCTCTGGTTCAGACAGCAACTGTGGCAAACCCAGATCTGTGGCTGCTCTGGAACATCTGGGCAAAGGGTGCAAAAATGTCAAATTCTGCTGTGTGCAAATTCCCCGTTTTTAAAGTGCTTTTAAAAATGCAGCAGTTGCCATTGCACCCTTTGTTCCTCTTCCGGGGCATTTAATAACCAGATTTTAATGGCATGCTATTTTATTTTTATTTTTTTTAAATGCAGACAGATGAAGTGTGCGAGACCTTCACTTAGTGACTGAGGCACTAGTAACGATTTTATCAATCCCCCAGGTTTGATGAAGTCAGCCGTATATTCACAGTCCTGAAAGATACGAGTTCTGGGGGAAAGCCTGGGGTCTAAAGACTAATGCAGCTGTAATAGCAAAGAATTAGCTAAATGGATTCAGAACTGAATCCTCTTTATTGTGCCGGAAGCCTTGAAACTCATACAGCCAGCCATGGGCTGCTGTTTCTTTTTAATGGGGTCAGAGTACAATACCTGCTACCAGTTGTCAATTCCAGGTTTGGGGGGGGTGCCTTGAGCAGGTCCCTCCTCCCGAGAAAGACCCCCCCCCGACTCTCCCTTTGCTTCATCCGTTTGTTTGCCCTCCGCTCCCCATGCACCGAAATACCCAGCTCCCTCCACCCCACCAAGGCAGCGTGGACACCAAGATAGAGGAACCTGCTTCCTCTCCTCTCAAATTATATTATCAGGAGAGAGAAAAACAAGTCCTTCTTCACGCAGTGCCGAGTTAAACTGTGGAACTCGCCACCAACCTAGAAGGCTTTAATAAATAGCAATAATTTTTTTTTATTTATACCCCGCCCTTCCCGGTTCAGAAAACTGGGCTCAGGGCAGCTAACAACAAATTTAAAACAATTGATGCAACAAAAAAACCAGCATAAAATACAGTATAAAACGTGAATAACAATCAATTCAGAATTCAAAAATCAATTTAGGGGGGAAATCCATCCAATAAACATTAGATGATCACCAGGGCTAGCTGGCTAAATTAGTCCTATTTGGGCCAGCGAGGGGACCAGGGGAGAATTAGCTGTGGGATCCCAGAGTGGGGAATCTTCATAAAAAGGGGAGGGAGGGGAAGGAAAGGAAGAAAGGGGTATAAAAGATCAGGCTAAGTTCAAATTGAAAGCCAGGTGGAATAGCTCTGTCTTAAAGGCCCTGCGGAAGCATGTTAAATCCTGCAGGGCCCTGGTCTCATGGGACAGAGCATTCCACCAGGTCGGAGCCATCACTGAAAAGGCCCTGGCCCTGGTGGAGGATAATCTGACTTCCTTAGGGCCCAGGACCTCTAAACTGTGATTATTCATGGACCTTAAGGTCCTCTGTGGGGCAGACCAGGAGAGGCAGTCCTGTAAATACGAGGGCCCTAAGCCACAAGAGGATTGGACAAATTCGTGGAGGGGGCTGTTGAAGGTGGCAGTGGACTCTCCTAGAGGTTTTGATGCAATTTGGAGGGCCACCTGTCATAGAGTCTTTCCCTGTTCCCTATTTTGCGGTGGAGTTGGGCTAGATGAGCCCTGGGGGGAGGGGGACCTTCCAGCTTTAGAGTTCTGTAATTCTGGGATTCTGTGACCAACGGCTATCAGTCACGATAGCTCTGCTGTGTTTCGTGGTCACAGGTAGCAGTGCTTCCAAATACCACTTGCTGGAAGAGAAGAAGGCTCTTGTGCTCCTGTTTTACTTGCTGGTTTCCCACAATGGGCATCTGGTTGGCCCCTGTGATGGGGCCTGATCCAGCAGGGCTCTGCTTTGAAAGGGCAGGTGAGCAGATGAGAAGGAGGAGTGCTGGGAGGTGCACAGAGTCAACAGTGGGCCCCACAGAGGAATGTGGACCTTGGCACATGCCCAGTGATGGATCCTTGCAATGGACACCTGGCCTGCAACAGAGATCTGAGTTTCTAGAAACAAGACAGACCTTGTTCAGGCAGTTGGTGGAGGAGCATGTACAGTGGTACCTCGCAAGACGAATGCCTCGCAAGACGGAAAACTCGCAAGAAGAAAGCGTTTTCCGTTTTTTGAGGTGCTTCGCCAGACGAATTTCCCTATGGGCTTGCTTCGCAAGAAGAAAGCCCATAGGGAAATCTCCGGGGACCTCTTTTAAAATGCTGGCGGTCGGGAGCAAAGACTTTCAGCCACCGCCGGCCTTCAAAAGAGGTCCTGGACCTCTTCTGAAGTCCGGCGGGGGGCAAAAGTCTTTGCTCCCGACCGCCTGCCTTCCCGGGATAGCGGAGAAGCGCAGCGCGTTTCTCCGCTATCCCGACGGCTTTTGAAGGCAGGCGGGGGGGAAGCAAAGACTTTTGCCCCCGCCGGCCTTCAGAAGAGGTCCTGGACCTCTTCTGAAGGCCGGCGGGGGGCAAAAGTCTTTGCTCCCCCCCGCCTGCCTTCCCGGCACAGCGGAGACTTCTCCGCTGTCCCAGGGCGATTTTAAAATGCTGGCGGGCGGCAGCGAAGCCTTCCTGTCCCCGGAGCTTGCGGGGCGGGAGGTGGGGAGAAGGGCTTTTCTTCCCCACCGCCAGCCTTCAGAACAGCCTTCTGAAGGCTGGCGGTGGGAAGAAAAGCCCTTGTCCCCCCCCCCCAGCCTTCAGAAGAGGTCGGGGGACAGAGTGTCCCCGGACCTGGTCTGAAGGCGGTTTCCATAGGAATGCATTGATTGATTTTCAATGCATTCCTATGGGAAACCATGCTTCGCAAGACAAAAAACTCGCAAGAAGAAAAAACTCACAGAACGAATTAATTTCGTCTTGCGATGTACCACTGTATGTGCTGCCCCTGCCCCTGAAAAGAGCTCTGCATTCACTCTTCATCCGACTTTTTTTGGGGGGTAGCGGGCACATTTGGAATTCTGAGAAAGTGCCATGGGTGCCAGTCATAAAATGGCTGCTGTGAGGTTCATGGCACAAGAGAAAATGGCCGCCAAATCCAAAGAAGCAAAGGAAAGAGGCAGGACAACAAAACAGTGCAGGTCTTCCCATCCCACGTCCATCCATCTGACCACACACACACGAGGAAAAAAAGGCACCTGCATCAGTTGCCACCACGCTCAATTGCAGGAATAAGCTCTTGTCACTTCTCCTGGAATATATATTTTCCAGGTGAGTCCACTGCCTCAGATATATGTACTTAATCCTCTCCCTGCTGTTTGTGTGCTTCTTTCCCCCCTCTTTTAGTATCTATTTCCCTTTTTCATATTGTATTGCAGGACTGAACACCTTAATAAAAATTACAGTGGTGCCCCGCAAGACGAATGCCTCGCAAGACGGAAAACCTGCTAGACGAAAGGGTTTTCCGTTTTTGAGGTGCTTCGCAAAACAAATTTCCTATGGGCTTGCTTCGCAAGACGAAAATGTCTTGCGAGTTTCTGCAGGGTTTTTCCCCTCCCCCCCACTTTTTCCCAAGCCGCTAAGCCGCTTATCAGCTGATCCGCTAAGCCACTTAACAGCTGATCCGCTAAGCCGCTTAATAGCTGATCCGCTAAGCCGCTTATCAGCTGATCAGCTAAGCCCGCTAAGCCGCTAATAGCGCTAATCCGCTAATGGGCTTGCTTCGCAAGACGAAAAAACCTCAAGACGAAGAGACTCGCGGAACGGATTCTTTTCGTCTTGCGAGGCACCACTGTATTGCAAAAATAAAAAAATATAAATTGACGCAGTTCTAGCAGTCGAGCTGCTTGCTTCAGGAGTGCGCTTACTTTCCATGTGCTCTGCTTTTGTACTTGCAAATCGCAATGGACGCGGGTGGCGCTGTGGGTAAAACCTCAGCGCCTAGGACTTGCCGATCGTATGGTCGGCGGTTCGAATCCCCGCGATGGGGTGAGCTCCCGTTGTTCGGTCCCAGCTCCTGCCCACCTAGCAGTTCAAAAGCACCCCTAAGTGCAAGTAGATAAATAGGTACCACTTTATAGCGGGAAGGTAAACGGCGTTTCCGTGTGCTGCGCTGGTGCTGGCTCGCCAGCTGCAGCTTCGTCACGCTGGCCACGTGACCCAGAAGTGTCTTCGGACGGCGCCGGCTCACGGCCTCTTGAGCGAGATGAGCACGACTGGCCCGTACGGGCAGGGGTACCTTTACCTTTACCTTTACTAGATGTTGCAAAGGCACTGTAAGTTCCCAGTGATTTCTAACTTCAAGGGAAATATAGCTCTGTAGCCCTGTCGCTAGACCTTCCCATATCTCACGTAGCTCAAGGAAAAGGAGTCACTCACCTCTTTTCGGGGCACCACACTTGTCCAGGGCTCCTTGATGGTCCCCAGCTGCCCCACCAGTTCTGGATCCAGGACAGGAAGGCCATCTGTGGTGGATGATGTCAAAAACAGGTCTGGCCTCTGTGCAATAAGAAATGCAGAACATTACAATATTCATTATTGCATGGATAATGGTTAATATTTTGTATCAATATTACAGTGGTGCCTTGGTTTACAAACTTAATCCGTTCCGGAAGTCCGTTCTTAAACCAAAGCGTTCTTAAACCAAGGCGTGCTTTCCCATAGCAGTGGGGGACTCAGTTTATAAATGGGACACACTCAACAGGAAGCGAAACATGTTCTTATTCCAAGGCTAAATTCACAAACCAAAACACCTACTTCCGGGTTTGCAGCATTCTTAATCCAAGTTGTTCATAAACTAAGCTGTTCTTAAACCAAGGTACCACTGTATAGGACTAGTTGCATTTTTTACGTACAGAGCCCCGAAACCTGTGTATAGATGAAGATGCTGTTTTGAAAATTGTAAAACTAATCATCAAATCATGACAACCATCAATATCGTTAGCTTTATTCAAAAACATCAGCCACTTCTGTGGAAAAATGTCAAGGCTGGACTACAGGGTGGTGATGGTCTGCAGGACCGGGAGACAAGGTCAGCAGAGAATCAGAATGTGAGGGAAATTGGGAGGGGGGGGGGAATTCAGTTCAGTTTGCATTTAGAAAGTTAGGGTCTCCGTTCGGTCTCAAAGATTGCCAACTGATTTTCCTAGCTGGACTGCTGGGTCTTTAACAGTTAGCAGAAAAAGCATCAATTGGTGAACATTGGCTTGTCACACAACAAGCACACAAGGTGTCCACGTCTGACTTGGGAAATTCTAGTATACATGTATGTACTTGCACAGACCCCTTTCTTGCAAAGAATAAGGCAAACTTTTTCAGCAGTGGCCCGCTCCACTGTCCCTCAGACCTTGTGGGGGGCCGGACTATATTTTGAAGGGAAAAAACCCAACGAATTCCTATGCCCCACAAATAACCCAGAGATGCATTTTAAATAAAAGCACACATTCTACTCATGTAAAAACACGCTGATTCCCGGACCGTCTGGGGGCCAGATTTAGAAGGCAATTGGGCCGCATCTGGCGCCTGGGCCTTAGTTTGCCTACCCGTGGAATAAGCCATCACACCCTCCTATCACTGTCCGCCCCAGATCAGTGACAAGGTTGGACACCCTGCTTTTGGCTTGGGAGCGGCTGCCTCTCCTCCCTTGGCAGGGCCCTACAGATCAATTAGAAGCTGCTGCCTGAAGCTCATCAACGGTGCAAACAAACGACACTCGGCAGATGGTCCTTAAGCAAACAGGGGTGGCTCTCTAATTGGAGCGGATTCAGCGAGCGCAAAAACTTCAATCATTCCCGAAAGGAGCCAATCTCCACCAGCTCCCTCGGCATTCGTTGACGTGCCCAGCAAATGCGTCCGACTCATTTCCTTGTAACGCATCCCTAACTCGCCAAATTGGCCGCTGCGGGTGGCTGGTGGCAAAGTGGCCCTCGGAGCCTCCTGCCGCCGTGACTAGAGGCCGTGATGCCTCATTAGGGCTGCCTCAGACTGTAGAGGCATAGTCATCGTGGTTTAGTAGCCAATGATAGCCCTCTTGTCCAATAATTCGTCCAATCCTCTTTCAAAGTCTTCCAAACTGGCGGTCCCCATGGGCGTAGCCAGACTGGGGGGAGCAGCTGCCCCCCTAAATCAAGGAAATAAATAAAAACATTTAACTGACCAATCGTGTTGCAGATAGCTAGGTTCTGCCCCCTCCCAAAAAATCTCAGTCTCTTTTTTATTGCAATTTCCTTAAATCTTTGGGGTGTTTGTTTTTGCTCCTAACAAACTCTTCGTGGGGTATTATAACAGGAGTTGTCTGTGCTGTGTTGTGACCCCCTCTTTGTTTCAAGCCAAACTCTGTGTCTAAAAAAGCTTTTTATCTTGTCTCTCCCTTGCTGTCCACCTTCGCTAGTGGGGAGTTGTTAAAGATTTTAAGTTCTCTACCGCCGTTTATGGGAGTAAAACGTCTTGTTTTTAACAGTCTCTCTCTTTTGGGAGAGTTTGGCACTGCCTCCCCAGGTTTTGGGGTGTTTGTGTCAGAGAGGGAATTAACCCTTTTGTGCGGAGGTCCTCCCTGCTTCTTGGCTATATACCGCATTTTTTGCTCTATAAGACTCACTTTTCCCCTCCTAAAAAGTAAAGGGAAATGTGTGTGCGTCTTATGGAGCGAATGCAGGCTGCGCAGCTATCCCAGAAGCCAGAACAGCAAGAGGGATTGCTGCTTTTACTGTGCAGCGATCCCTCTTGCTGTTCTGGCTTCTGAGATTCAGAATATTTTTTTCTTGTTTTCCTCCTCCAAAAACTAGGTGCGCCTTGTGGTCTGGTGCATCTTATAGAGCGAAAAATACGGTACTTTGTTTTCTCGCGCTGCCTTGGGCTCTGCCCTCAGGATCCCCCCCTGAGGTCAGGTGACTTACGCCTTGTCACCCATTTCTGCCTCTCTCCAACACTGGGTCTGCCTCGAGACAGCAGGAGCACTGATCCCCACCCGAATGTAGGCGTGCTGCTCCAGAAGTCCCTCTACATGCTTTGTGAAGAAGGACTGACTGTCCTGCTTCTTCTCTCTCTCAGATCCTCTTCCATCCCTGGAGTCTGTGCTCACAAGAAGGATGTGTAGAGTGAGCAACTGCCCAAATGGTGGCAGGGGGATGCCCTGCTGATGCCCTTGTTGACCAGCGCCTTATTAACTCCACCAGCCGGATCTTCTGGGCCTTCACGTTTCATTCGGCTGGGAGGCCTTTGACCTTGGCTGAGCGCCCTTGGCATCCAAAGCAGCAATCACGCCCCAGTTTGTGCAGACCCTCGTGGGGAAGAAGCGGCTCATGCAAAATGCAACAGTTTATCAGGCTCCTTGCAAATGACACCAAGCGCACAGATGGCGCCCAAGGTGGGCAGGAAGGATACAGATGACTCCAGTCCCGCACCCCACCCCACTTTTTGCCTGACAAAGACAGGGCAGGTTGGCTAGCAGAGCTGCACATGTTCCTAATTCAATTAGCTCTCTCCTAAACCCTCCTCTGGGAGAAGTGAGTGGGAACGGACAAATGTTCTTCCACAAAGACATTCATTTCAATGTCTCTGTGTGTGCATGTTCTGCTCCGCTTTGCTTTGGCCCCGCTGTCTTCCACTCATTAGCTGCCTAACAAAGCGAGGCTGGCTCCGTCCGTTTCCATTCGGCAGTCATTCTATCACTCCTCTGTAATTTCTGCAGCAATCAAGATTTTCTAAGGACTCTGAGCTAAAGAGGAGGGGGATTAGGGCAGGAAGGAACCTGGCAGAGAATAATGGAGAGCCCACAACCCACCTCCATTCAGGCACTAGCCTTTCATTTCCTTCTGTAATAATCTCCCCCCTCCCCCTTACTGTAATCACAACGGCTCTTATATGTGCAAGCTAACACAGCTGCAGGATTGCTGGAGTTGCTTGTTGCTTGCTCGCTCACTCGCTTGTTTGCGTGCTCACTTACTTGCTTCTAACCCCACAAATTTCTGCGCTGGTCCATCCCCTGGCCTACAAGCAGCGGATGGCAGGATGCTGCCTTAATTTGGGCCCAGCCACTGGGCCCATCTCACTCAGTAGCAGTGGGCAACGTTCAAGTAAGCTTTCCTCAGAGTAAAAAGGGGAGTGGCAGTGGGAAGACAATGAGTGGTCAGAAGGAGAAGACAAGGAAGGGGTGTCGGAAGCTTAAGAGATAACAGGGCTTAGTCAGTGGGGAGAGTCTGTGGCAGAAAGAAGTCAGGAATCAGGGGCAGGAGCTGGAGCTGGAGCTGAATCAGGAGAGGAGGGAGGCCAAGAGGCAGAGATGAGTAGGGCTGGTGAAGAGGCACGAGTGTCTCCCCCTTCTGCTGCAATGAGTGTTGGGATACTGCCGGGTAGATGGGGGCATCAGACAGGCCCCAAGCTGGCTCCAGCCACCGGCCAGCAGCTGGACAATCACCGGTCTCCCTTGGAACAGCATCAGTCAGTGACACGAGCCTCAGATACATTTAGAGACCCGTGCACGCTCTATCAGCAGAGTGAATAAATCTTCTCACAGCAGAAGAGGCAGACAGAGCCATGTGTAAGCAGTATACAATGGTACCTCGGGATGCAAACAGGATCCGTTCCGGAGCCCCGTTCGCATCCTGAAGCGAACGTAACAAGTGACGGCGCGTCTGCACGTGTGCGGGTCGCTTTTTGCCACTTCTGCGCATGCGCGTGACGTCATTTTGAGTGTCTGCGCATGTGTGAGTGGTGAAACCCAGAAGTAACGTGCTCCGTTACTTCCGGGTTGCTGTGGAGTGCAACTCAAACGCCCTCAACCCGAAGCACATTCAACCCGAGGTATGACTGTATATTACAGCATTTTATTCAGCAGCAGGAACAAAAGAAAAACCATGTCTGCTTCCCTTCGTGTCCAGCAAAACAGCAGCAATGCAAAAGCTATATACAAGCGGAAGTTCCCAGCAGATCTGTGCTGGAAGTAAACAGGCATTTGTGACACACAACAGTCATGCCTGTACCCTTTTAAGGTGGAACGGAACTACCGTATATCCTAACAATGAGCTCATTTCCCCCAGGAGGGGGGAGAGGCAAGAAGAGAGCAGAGGAGAGTTTAGCTTCACAGAGGCACAGTCTCCGATTACTTGGGGGAAAGCCCTGGAAAGGAAGAGACTTAAGACAACTGTGGGGAGTTAGGGGCTTTCAGTCTCAGCAACTGATCCATAGGGCAGGACCCACCAGGAATGAGCTCATTAGGCCTGACATTCTGTCATGTCTGTGCAGATCCTGGTCTTGCTAATAAAGAGTTAACTCCAACATGCACAATGTGATTTACTCACTGGCTCATCAATGTATTATGAATAAATAAATTATAACTTGGCAACAGTACCTAAGGAAGCCATTTCAGCTGGACGAAGACTAAACACACACACACACAACTCCACTAAGAGGATGAAGATGTTTGTGAAAAACAGCACTCGTTGAGAATGCGCGTGTGAGGTGAATGGCAGATAAAATTAATGGACTATGCAGAATTGGATAAAATGACAGGAAGGATTCGAAACCTGTGGGACCAGAGATTCACAGAAGATTGGAAGAAGTATATGAACTATTTGAAGAACAACTGTAATCAACAAATTACGCTAGTAGGACCACAAGAAGTTTTGTAAGGAGAAATATATGAAACGCTACAAAGTAGAAAAAGAATAGAGATATCAGCTATGAGACTTAAATGTAAAAGGGAAAGCAAGAAATGTATACTAAGAGATCAGATTGGAAAATTTTCAGACGAGATTGATGGAAGTCAAAAAATTGTATAAGATGTAAAAGTATGTTTAATTACTGTTGAAAATGATATGTTAAAAAATTAATAAAAATTAATATATATAAAAAGAGAATGAGCGTGTGTGAGAGAGAAAGATCTTGTTTGCCAGGATGTAAAGAGGCGTAGAAGTGGGAGCCCCGCAGTCGCCCGTCAGATAAAGCCAAACGTCTGTGTCCCATCATCCCTGGGCCATGCGGGGCAGATGGGCTTGAAGAGGCCCCAGGCTCCTCATCCCCGTTGCGGCCTCTCAGTCCCTAGGGAGCTCAACACAGAGAAGGGCAAACACTTCCTTGCAGGGGTGCCTCTTTGCTCTCACATAGGCTCAGATTCATTTTGGGGCTGAGCTGCAAATTCTCCAAAATATTGGTGTACCAGTGGCCTGGTCACCTGGTTTTGTGGTAACAGCAACAACGATTGGTTTGTGTAGTGTTGTTCTGATGGGAGTGGGAGGGTTTGGGGGGGGGAGCCACTGCCTATCAGTGCCAGACCCTATATTATGGCCCTTTGACTTCACCCCAAACACTGAACTCTCCAAAGTCTTGAAAGAGTGCTGGACAGCAGCAAAACAAAAGGGGAAGCTCATATCATCCTAGCCCTCTTTTATTTCGTAGAAACAAAGAGTTATAGATTGTAAGGGGCACCCAAGGGTCATCTAGTCCAACCCCCTGCTATGGAGGAGTCACAACTAAAAAGACCCTGACAGATGACCATCCAACCTCTGCTTAAAACCTCCAAGGAAGGAGAGTTCACAACCTCCCAAGGGAGTCCCTTCCACTGTTGAATGGCTCTTGCCACCAGAAAGTTCTTCCTAGTATATAGGAAGAATCTCACTTCTTGTCATCTATTGAATCTATTGGTCCAGGTCCTCCCATCTGGAGCAGCAGAAAAGAAGCTTGCTCCATTTTCTGTGTGACAGCCCTTCAGATATTTGAAGATGACTACCATATCACCTCTTTCCCAATATCCCCCCCCCCCTCTGCACACATTCCAGCTTTTCCATATCCTTCTTAAATTGTGGCACCCAGAACTGGACACAGGGCTCCAGGTGGGGTCTGACCAAGGCAGGATAGAGCAGAACTATTTGTATTCAAAGCAAATATTGCACACACGCCACAGGATTCCCATGCCCTTTTGTTCTGCGGAAATGAAAGCCAGGTAGCACTACCTCCTGGAATGTCCCAGTGCCTCAGTGAAGCATGGAAAACACAAAGGTAAACTAGAAAGGATGCCAGATCAGGTCCTTCCAGATGAGGCAGCCGTATGCTAGCAACAAGGAAACAGACAGGTGCAGTTTTCAGATCCAGTGGTACCTCAGGTTACATACGCTTCAGGTTACATACGCTTCAGGTTACAGACTCCGCTAACCCAGAAATAGTGCTTCAGGTTAAGAACTTTGCTTCAGGATGAGAACAGAAGTCGTGCTCCAGCGGCGCGGCGGCAACAGGAAACCCCATTAGCTAAAGTGGTGCTTCAGGTTATGAACAGTTTCAGGTTAAGTACTTAACCTGAGGTACCACTGTAACTCCCTGCATTAGGTATCAGTACAAAGCCATATATGTGGGGTGTGAAACACAGAGCAGTCAAATACAACATTCCTAGAGCGGACATAAAAAGGGGATGTCTGGATCAGCCAGTCGGAACTTCCTGTTTCCTCCTGGGCTGGGACAACCTTCCTCTACATGTGACCGGAGGTGGGCGTGACCTCACCTGTGCAGGTAACAAAATAGCACAGGGGAGGCAGCCATCTCTCTCTTCTCCATTTTGCTTTTGTTGAAGAAGCATTAGCCTGATAGAGTCCAAGTGTATATATTTTGTAACTCAAGTCTGCCTTCTGGGATCCATCTGTGAACAGGATGTGTGAGTAAACTATTTTATCCTTTTATACAAGACTGTGTTGTGTCTATTCTTTTTATGAGGGAATAAAGGGGAATTACCAGGAAACTTATTTTAGAGGCTTATTCAAGCCTGGCAAACCTATCCGCTGTGAAAGTTTAAAAGGGGAATGTTACTCTGTTAAATTGTAGAACTTGTAGATGGAATAAGATTTACGGCGTGCACTGCTATAAAAGAAAATGTAATGAAGATGATGTATCGATGGTATATGACACCTGTAAAACTGGCAAAGATGTATAAGATAAGTAATAAATGTTGGAAATGTAGAGAAAAGGAAGGAACGTTTTACCATATGTGGTGGGACTGTAAAAAAGTTTAAAACTTTTGGGAAATGATTTATAATGAATTGAAGAAAGTATTGAAATATACATTTGTAAAGAAACCAGAAGCGTTTTTACTAGGAATAATAGGTAATGAGATAGATAAGATACGAAGATATTTTTATATGCAGTGTCAGCAGCAAGAACTTTGATGGCCCAGAAGTGGAAACAAGAAGAGTTACCTACGATTGAAGAATGGAGAATGAAAATGATGGATTATGCGGAACTCGATAGACTAACAGGAAGGATCCGGAACCGACGTGATCAAAGATTTACAGAAGACTGGATGAAATTTATTGAATATATGCAAAAATTAAGTGATAATCAGATAACGTTTGTAAGTTTTAAGGAAGCTCTGTGAAGAGAAAAGGTAGGAATATTGTTAGATTGTAAAAAATTAATAATATGGTGGTGTAATTTAAATTTAAGAAATGTGGAGAAAGTAAGTACTAGGAAGGTTTTTTAGGCGGGAGGAGGGAAGTCAATAAGGAGGAATTTGGATGTCAAAAAGATGTTTTGGATGTATAATTTGTTATGGAAAACGAATAAAATATATAGCACAGAAAAAATAAATAAAAAATAAATTGTAGAACTTATTCTACAAGTTAACAAGTTGGGAAGGATATAATTAAACAATATATCCTCTCCTGCCTCCCTGAACATCCCCACAATATACATGTTGTAACCAGAACACCTAAAATATTGGCTCACTTCATATTAGGAATGAGGGAGAAATTTGGTCCATTCTGCATTAAAAGATGACGCTCAAAGTGACGTCATGCACATGCGTGGAAGCGGCAAAACGTGACTCGTGCACACGCAGATGTGCCATTGCATCTTACGTTCCATTCAGGATGCGAACGGGGCTCTGAAACGGATCCCGTTTGCATCCCGAGGTACCACTGTATATGAAATGGTTCTAATTTATTATAACATAGGATATTTTTAATACACATTTTTATTGTGGGGTTTTTTTTTATTGCTACATGGCTTTGAGATGCGACCTGGGAAGCGATTCATAAATAAAACGAGATCAACAAATGGCACCACTCTGCAGGCAAAGTGACAAAAAAACAACAACAGCCATTGTTGTCAGAGAGTAGGTGCCCAGATGCCCTGGCAAAAGACTGCTCTCCTCCACCCCAAGGGAAAGAGCGTCTCTCTTTCCATCGTCAAACATTATCAGTTTAATTTATGTTCTCTCCCCACCTTTCTACAGCCCACTGGGCGCTAAGGGACTTGTCAGAACCTGACACTTTAAAGCAAGTCGCATCGCATGACGGGGTGTTTAATTCTACTGTTATCAGCCGGGATTGCCTTTTGTGTGTTTCTCTTCTTCTAAAGACCACCCGAAAACCCCAATTTGTTACTTGGTTAAAACAGTTTAAAGTGACAGCGAGCAAGGAAAAGAAATGTAGGATCAAAAGTGCTGTTTCTATTAGATTTAATTAAATCCCCCCAAATGGTAGCTCATACCATGCAAATGCAGATTTTGTGTCAGGGTGTTGTTGTTTTTTTTGGGGGGGGTTCTGGTTGTGGAAATGTTGACAGTGCCTCATAGGAACATAAGGTGCTGCCGTATGACTAGTTCGGTCCATGTGTCAGCTACTCTTGAGGGTGAAAAACGTAACACAAGAAAAGCCTGTTGGATCCGGCCAGTCACCCATCCAGTTGTCTGTGGGAAACCAGTGTGGGGTGTGAAACACAGAGCAGTCAAATACAACATTCCTAGAGTGGACATGTTTACACATGAAGAGGGATGTTTGTCTGGGCAGTAGATAAACTTCCTGTTTCCTCCTGTGCTGGGACAAACTTCTTCTACATGTGACCAGAGGTGGCCGTGACCTCACCTGTGCAGGTAACAAAAGCACAGGACTTGCCACCACATCTCTTCTCTATTTTGCTTTACTAGAAGAAGCATCAGCCTAAGATGCTCTCTTGGCCAAGAGAGGACAAAGGAACTATCTCCCTATGGGATAGATTCCAGGTGTATATATTTTGTAACTTAAGTCTGCCTTCTGGGATCCATCTGTGAACAGAATGAGTGAGTAAACTCTTTTATACTTTTATACAAGACTGTGTTGTGTCTATTCTTTTTAGGAGGGAATAAAAGGGGAATTACCAGGAATAACAACAACAACAACAACAACAATTTATTATTTATACCCCGCCCATCTGGCTGGGTCCCCCCAGCCACTCTGGGCGGCTTCCAACAAAACACTAAAATACAAAGGAAACGTATTTTAGAGGCTTAAACAAGCCTGGCAAACGTATCCGCTGTGTACCGTAAGTTTAAAAAGGGGAATGTTACTCTGCTAAATTATAGAACTTGCTAACGCAAGTTGGAAAGGATATAATTAAACAATATATCCTCTCCTGCCTCTCTGAACATTCCCACAACCAGCAAGCTGGATTCAAACTCAAGAGCCACTCTCTCTCCTCTGGCATTCAGAAGGATTGCTACCTTCAGCTGCAGAGGCAGAGCGTAACCTTCATGGCTAGTAACCATCAATGGCCCTCTTTTGCATGAATTTGACTAATCCTCTTTTAAAGCCATCCAAGTCGGTGGCCATCCCTGGTTTAAGGCAGGGGACATTCCCAGCCTCATCTGGAAATGCTAGACAAGGGGTCTGCAACCTTTAAGACAAAAAGAGCCACTTGGACCCGTTTCCGAAGGAAAAAAAAACTGGGAGCTGCAAAACCGGGAAGGTGACGTCGGGATGGTGCATGACTAATGCACGCACCGCCCCCATGCGACGTCACAGCCAGTACAGCGCCCGCCACAGTGGGGAGTGTCGGGGCGCACAATGTGCCTCCTCCCCTCGCTAGTATCCGCCCCGGAGCCGCAGCAAAGGTGTAAAAGAGCCACATGCGGCTCTGGAGCCGCGGGTTGCAGACCCCTGTGCTAGACGTTGAACCCAGGACCTCTTGCATGCAAAGCAGATTCACTTACAAACTCAGCCATGGCCCTTCTCCACGAGGAAAAAGAATGAAAGGGTGATGGAGGCAGCGGGCACAGCAACTCAGGAGATTTGTGGCCTGGTACATGAGAATGTGTCTCAGTTAGGCTTGCCATATGTCAGGCAAATTCCTGGCATGTCCTGGTTTTCAGGTGTAAAAATGGCTTCGGGAACGCAATGGAAAAACCACCAGAAACAGCTCAAAAAGCTTAAAAAATCACAATTTTGGGCGGAGGTTTCCTCCAAAAAGCTCAACAATAAAAGCTCAAAAATTTGGCAACCCCAGTCTCAGTGGAATGGGAAGGCACGAAGAGGAGAAGGAGATGCAGGTTAGAATCTACAGAGCTCATCTTTTTCTCATGCTTAACCGAACCAGCATGTTCCTCCTTTGTAAGCTCCCTTTGAGTTGTCACTCTCTGAATTGCTGGACAAACCAATCCTGCTAACATATGTAATTGCTCCCACTAGCTCCCAAGTTCGGCGGTGAGTGCCAATCACTATGCCAAAGCAGCATCACCCACAAAGAAGAGGAAGGACTCTGTTTGCTTGGGGGATTGCTGGGGTATCTAGAAGTAGGGGGGAAACGTGAGGAAACCTCCTAAAAGGGGGCAACCCTCCCTCCAAATGGCTGAAACACAACTGTACGTTTACAGGCCTCTTGCCTTATTCACTCTAGCCTGTTGCCATACCAAGGCTTGCTCCTGTGTGTGTGTGTGTGTGTGTGTGTGTATGAAAAACATAAGAGCAGCTGGATCACACCAATGGCCCGTCTAGGCTGGCCGACTAGATGCCTCTGGTTAGCCCATCAGCAGGACCCGTGCGCAACAGCGCTCTCCCCAACTAAAAATCCAAGGGCGCAGAAAGGATCTACAGGTGACTCGACCTTCCTCTTGGGTACCAGTGATTTTGGCACATTTTAAACCTTTCCAAAGCCTGCACTCTTTACACCGACCGCCTGCCAGGTTGCTCATAAAAAAAATCTGATGGATTCTGGGAGGTTAGCACTTAAAACGGTCCAGTTCATCGCAAAGCTGTGATTGCTTGAACCCGCGGCGCCGCTTCCCGCCGCCCTCCTCCCTCTTTCCTTTGCGCCGCTAGCAACAAATCCATTCTTTTCTCCATTGTTGCTAGGGCCGATTTGCTGAAACAAGCTTTAAGGGCAGGATTGAGAAGCTGAGCTTGTCACCTGATATTCCCCCCCCCCCCGCTCCCTCGCTTGTACATACATTAGTTGGGGAGGGGGAGAAAGAGGAGGAGGAGGAGGAGGAGGAGAACTGGGGAAGGGGGATAAAAAAGAACACAACAGCCCTTAGATCAAAACAATAATCAGCTAAATGAATTCCGCAGCATTTTCCCGCATGACTAGGAGTGATAATTTAGTGCAGCAGCCAGCTGGAAGGAAGGGGATTAATTCTGCACTTACCAGCACCTCTGTGAATAATTCATCACACGCGGCCCCCCTCCGCTGACCCCCTGGGCCATTACTCCAAAGTAGCTCGCCAGACAGCCCTGCCCCAGCCAGGGGGCCCCGGCGCTTTGTGGGGGGAGAGCAATGGAATTAACCTGCCGGCTTTAAGTTCGGTCCCAAATTAACTTTGAGGATGGGGAGGGGTGATGGTGGGGAGAAGGCAAAGGCACAGCTGTTTTCTGCAACTGTAGCACCAGTCCCAGAATGGACCACCCCCTGTAAAAATAAGGTTTCTACAATGTAGATATACTTAGGAGGTTCAGCCCTGGGCAATGAAAGAGTCTCTACTCTGTGCAGTCTATAGCTGCTGTTATTAATTGCAAAACAGTGGTACATCGGGTTACATACGCTTCAGGTTACATACGCTTCAGGTTACAGACTCCGCCAACCCAGAAATAGTACCTCGGGTTAAGAACTTTGCTTCAGGGTGAGAACAGAAATCGTGCTCCGGCGGCGAGGCAACAGCAGGAGGCCCCATTAGCTAAAGTGGTGCTTCAGGTTAAGAACAGTGTCAGGTTAAGAATGGACCTCCAGAATGAATTAAGTTCTTAACCAAAGGTACCTCTGTATTACTGAAGAATTTTATACCCTACTTTTCACCAAATGTCTCAAAGCAGCTTCTGGAAAAATAAAAAGTACAATCCAGAGGATTGCATCCAAGGTTAGCCCTGATCAGAGCAGACCCACTGAAATTAATGTATCTAAATGAGTCCCAGCAGGGGGTGACAGTGGTGGGGAGCAGAGGCCAGGCACCCACATAATTTTTTTTATGAGTGGCCAGGCACCCAGGGCCCCGTGTGTGTTTGTGTGTAATTATTATATTATATTATATTATATTATATTATATTATATTATAATTATATATATTAGGGCCCCCTGTATATGGTGCCAGTGTCTAGTGCAACCACCTACAATGGGTTGCCCTGGGCAAGAGCAAGCAAACAAGCAAACAAATATTGCAGCTAATGTTCTGGGTGACGCGGGTGGCGCTGTGGGTAAAACCTCAGTGCCTAGGACTTGCCGATCACATGGTCGGCGGTTCGAATCCCCGCGGCGGGGTGCGCTCCCGTCGTTCGGTCCCAGCGCCTGCCAACCTAGCAGTTCGAAAGCACCCCTAAGTGCAAGTAGATAAATAGGTACCGCTTTATAGCGGGAAGGTAAACGGCGTTTCCGTGTGCTGCGCTGGTGCTGGCTCGCCAGATGCAGCTTGTCACGCTGGCCACGTGACCCGGAAGTGTCTCCGGACAGCGCTGGCTCCCGGCCTCTAGAGTGAGATGGGCGCACAACCCTAGAGTCTGTCAAGACTGGCCTGTACGGGCAGGGGTACCTTTACCTTTACCTTTAATGTTCTGGAGTTCAGCAAAGCTTAGCATTTGCAATGAGCACAGATGAGGCTGAATGCCTGACCTCCAAGGTACACGGGAAGGCAGTGTCATCAAGCGAGCCGGTTAGTAAATTACACAGTTCAAAGCTCGTCATTTGCGGAACACAATCCTCACAGACGTGGTGGAGTTTCAGGCCTAATGAACACAGCAGCTCGTGCCTTCTAGGCCTTACTCCATGAAATCACTGCAGAGACTCAAAGTCCCTGCCTCCCCAGAGCCTTCTATGTCTCCTCCTCTCCAGGGCTTCTTGCAAGCAATCAGAGACTGCGCCTGCATGCAGCCTGTCTTTGCTCCGTCCATTCCATGCCTCTTCTGATTCTGGGAGACCAGGCAGGAGGGGAGCTTATTGCAGCAGGAGGGGGAGACACTCATGACTCTTCACTAGCCTGACACATCTCTGCCTCTTGACCTCCCTCCTTTCACTTATCTGCTTCAGCTTCTGCCCCGATTCTGGATTTCTTTCTGCCACAGACTCTCTCAACTCACTGAGCTTGTTACACCTTCATCTTCTGACAGCTCCTCATCTTGTCTTCTCCCCCTGACTACTGTGATAGGAATTTTGAGGTCTTAGATATATGGTAATGTTCATAAGTGTACCAACCAAGCACGTACATAGATCAACACAGGAAGACCGACCTGAAACCATTTTGATTCCCAAACTGACCAAATGTTTTCCCTGCAAGGAGGGAGGGGGGTCAGGGAGCCTTCCCATTGTCTCAGGAATTGAGTAATCAGCATTTTAATGGGTGACAGACAATCAGGAAAGACAATCAGGAAAGGCAATCAGATAACCTGGCAAACATGAAAAACAACATTCAAATTTAGACTGCCTTTTCTGTGATGTAGGTATGATGTATCTGATGGGGGGTCTTAGGTTACACCCCTTCTGTGATGTATGTATGATGTTTCTGGGGGTGGTCTTGATCTACAGGTTGGTAATTTCAAAAGTCTTTATAAGGCCTTGTGCGCCATTGTTCTGGGTTCCTCCTCCTTTCCTGCGTGTGAGTAGAGCACCCTGTTGCAACAGATCAATAAAGATCTGTTTTGCTGCTTTGCTTCTCAATATTCTAGCTGCTTTGCTTCTCAATAATCTCTGGTTGGCCTCTGTTATTTTCTCCTACCAATAGGGAACCTAACGTAAGGACTCTGTATGGGCTCTTGGATACCCCATAAGGGAAAAGAGCAATTTTTGCTTACAACACTACTCATCATTGTCCCACCATCATTCCCTGGGATCTGAGCCTTCTTCCCTTGATGGTTCCTCAGTTGATTCCTCCCACCATTCCTCTGTGTCCAAACAGTCCATGACGAGTGGCAACCTGAGAGAGGCCACGAACTCTGAGCACTGGGAACAGCAGGTTAGATTTGCACACGTGACTCAGTGCAACGTCGATTCCTGTTATTTGTGGGCCAGCTGCTGGCAGGCAGAAGAGAACCTCTTGGTATTTTAATCAGCCTCCCTCCCCCACACTTTCTCCCCCTTTTTCGCTGCAGAGCACAGGGGCAGGCACATTCCCTCCATCCTTTACAACCTAATTTGGACTGACAGGCTGGAGTTGGTGCTTAGCAAGGCTGAGCCTCTCGGCTTCTCTGTTATTTTAACACAGACTCCTTTGCAAGCGCTTGAGGCAGAGGAGGGAGGGCAGAGGGCTTTACAAGAGAACGCAAACCATCATCTATATTCATGAACTGCCTCCAGGGGCACTCTCTCTTTCCAGAGGAGCTGGCTGCCCGGCTGCCTGATGTCTGCAGTGATTTTTGCACCTCTCGGGCACAATCACATGATCACATGAGGGCCGGTGGAGGGGAGCTCCATTCAAGGCAGCAGCCCAAGAACAGGATCACAGGCCCAGGTTCAAATAGCAGCATGGTTAGAGTCAGGAGTGTGCAGTCTGGTGCCAAGCATGCAAAGGTCTGGAACATTTAGCATTCGCAAGACAAGTGTCACACCCATGCTCTACCCAGAACATTTGAAATCGGAGTTCTTTTGGTGTGTTGGCATCTCCGGCTTGTTTTGATTCTGACATAGCATCACATTTGAAGGATAGTATCCAAAGTATCCTAGACAGCATCTTAAAAAGTAGAGACATCACCTTGCCAACAAAGGTCCACATAGTAAAAGCTATGGTTTTCCCAGTAGTGATGTATGGAAGTGAGAGCTGGACCATAAAGAAGGCTGATCGCTGAAGAATGGATGCTTTTGAATTCTGGTGCTGGAGGAGACTCTTGAGAGTCCCATGGACTGCAAGAAGATCAAACGTATCCATTCTTAAGGAAATCAGCCCTGAGTGCTCACTGAAGGACAGATCCTGAAGCTGAGGCTCCAATACTTTGGCCACCTCATGAGAAGAGAAGACTCCCTGGAAAAGACCCTGATGTTGGGAAAGATGGAGGGCACAAGGAGAAGGGGACGACAGAGGATGAGATGGTTGGATGGTGTTCTTGAAGCTACCAGCATGAATTTGATCAAACTGCGGGAGGCAGTGGAGGACAGAAGTGCCTGGCGTGCTCTGGTCCAGGGGGTCACGAAGAGTCAGACACGACTAAACAACTAAACAACAACATCTAAAGTATCACAGAGACTGGAGTTCAAAGAATTATAGAATTGTAGAATTGGGGTCCCTTCCAACTCTACCATTCTACGCTTCTATGAAAGGAGATTCCGGCTAAACATCATGAGGCACTAGTCTATGGGTAGGCAAACTAAGGCCCAGGGGCTGGATCCGGCCCAATCACCTTCTAAATCTGGCCCATGGACGGTCCGGGAATCAGTATGTTTTTACATGAGTAGAATGTGTCCCTTTATTTAAAATGTGGGGCATAGGAATTTGTTCATTTCCCCCCCACCTAAGTGTAGTCCGGCTCCCCACAAGGTCTGAGGGACAGTAGACCAGCTCCCTGCTGAAAAGGTTGGCTGACCCCTGCACTAGTCTGTGTCTGATCACAATGGAAAGTGCTGGCAGTTACAGCTTGGGTTCCAAGTACTTACTCCCACATGAACCTGTCCACACCACATTCAGACTCTTCTCGAGGTGTCCCCACAATCTGAGGTGCGCTGGGTAATGACTGGGGAGAGGAGTGTCTTGGGTGTGTGGGCCCTCTCTTAATGCGCTCTATGCGCTCTACCTCATTGAAGGTGACTCGGAAACTACAGCTAATCCAGAATGCAGCAGCTAGACTGGTGGCTGGGAGCGGCCGCCGAAACCACATAATACTGGCCTTGAAAGATCTACATTGGCTCCCAGTACATTTCTGAGCACAATTCAAAGTGTTGGTGCTGACCTTGAAAGCCCTAAACGGCCTTGGTCCAGTATACCTGAAGGAGCGTCTCTACCCCCATCGTTCTGCCCACATACTGAGGTCCAGTGCCAAGGGCCTTCTGGAGGTTCCCTCACTGCGAGAAGTGAGGTTACAGGGATCCAGGCAGAGGGCCTTCTCGGTAGTGGCACCTGCCCTGTGGAACGCCCTCCCACCAGGTGTCAAAGAGAAGAACAACTACCAGACTTTTAGAAGACATCTGAAGGCAGCCCTGTTTAGGGAAGCTTTTAATGTTTAACAGACCACTGTATTTTAGTGTTTGGAAGCTGCCCAGAGTGGCTGGGGAAACCCAGCCAGATGGGCGGGGTATAAATAAATAAAAATATATTATTATTATTATTATTATTATTATTATTATTATTATTATTATTATTCTTATTCTTATTCTTATTCTTATTCTTAAAAGGTCTCCCTAAGGACAGAGCACACTATCTACCTTAGAGGGAGACAAATGCCCCACATTGGGGTGGGGAGGCTTTTCGCCTGACAAGGGTTACATTCCCTCAAGGGGGCCCACATACAGATGGTGGTTGGGGCTAGAGTCAAAAGTGGATGGGATCAGAGCCCGAAATGGAAGGGGCCAGACTCAATAGGGTCAGAAAAATGCTGATGTGTTAACCAAACTGAACCTGATGGATGCTAACCCTGTAGACACACCAATGACAACACGTTATCAGGTGGATGATACTGAAGAAGCATTTTCTGACACTACACTGTACAGAAGTGTGCTAGGCAAACTAAACTCCATTGCCAGATGTTGAAGACCTGACACTGCAGTTAGCACGAATTTGCTAAGCAGACATGTCAACAATCCTACAGGTGGGGGCACTCCTTTCTCTCTCTTTCCTTGCTACCTTCATATTTTCCCTCCTCTCCAGCAGGGAAGCCAGCATGCCCCCCCACATTGAGGGGGTGCTGTCGCATGACACGTGACGGTGCCTGGGATGCCCCAGGTGGGGCAGGATGTGCAGAGGGCGATCTCCATGCCTGCTCATCCCAGCCGCTGATTGGCTCCTGGGCTGCCAGGCAGAGGCTGGGGAGCACGGAGGGCACCCAGCGGCAGCGATGGGGGGTCCCCTCAATATTGGTGGGGCACTGCCACCTGACAAAAAATATTGGGGGATTTGAAGCCTCCTCCGCCCCTTATACAGTGGTGCCTCGCAAGACGAAATTAATCCGTTCCGCGAGTCTCTTCGTCTTGCGGTTTTTCGTCTTGCGAAGCACGGCTATTAGCGGCTTAGAGGCTTAGCGGCTATTAGCGGCTTAGCGACTATTAGCGGCTTAGCGGCTTAGCGGCTATTAACGGCTTAGCGGCTTTAAGAAAAAGGAAACAAACTCGCAAGAACTCGCAAGACGTTCCGTCTTGCGAAGCAAGCCCATAGGGAAATTCGTCTTGCGGAACGACTCAAAAAACGGAAAACCCTTTCGTCTAGCGAGTTTTTTGTCTTGCGAGGCATTCGTCTTGCGGGGCACCACTGTACCTGACGCCGCTGCTCCCCAACCACATGAATCAGGCCAAGGGCCACCTGAAACTGGGCTGAGGGCTGCATGCAGGGTGCAGATTGTTCACCAGTGTCCTACATGGACCATCTGAGCTGTCCAGTCCCACCCCCCTTTTTTTAACAAAGGCAAGATTCTCAGATATCTCCTATCTGGAGCTCCCGAAGCTGATCTTGCTGGCATTTCCATGTGTCTCACCTCTGAATTTATCAACTGAACACCAAGCTGGACAGTTGGGACTTCTCCACTTCTGGTGCGCAGGTTTGTATCCTGAGAAATCAACAAAGACAAATGGTTGATTAAGAATTGTCAACGCACAGAGTTAAGAACTGCATGGCTGGATCAGATCACAAGTCCATCAAGCCTAGGGCCCCGCCAGCACACTGTCAGCTATGGGTCTATTTGGAAAGCACACCAGCAAGGGGATGTTGGGTAGCTCAGTTGGTACAAGCACGAGACTCTTAAACTTAGAAAAGGAGGGATTTGCTGGATAAGCTTAATGGGTGTTATCATGGTGGATTCCTTTTCCTATAGAGCAGGCGTAGGCAAACTCAGCCCTCCAGATGTTTTGGGACCACAACTCCCATCATCCCTAGCTAACAGGACCAGTGGTCAGGGATGATGGGAACTGTAGTCTCAAAACATCTGGAGGGCCGAGTTTGCCTACGCCTGCTGTAGAGCATGAGACTCTTCATCTCAGAGTCATGGGTTCAAGCCCCATGGTGGGCTAAATATTCCTGCATTGCAGGGGGTTGGACTAGATGGACTAGATGACCCTCGTGGTCCCTTCCAACTCTAAAATTCTATGATTCTATATAAGGTGAAGGGACGGGCCCAGGGATGAGTGTATCTGTAGGTTCCTCTCCATGTCTCATTTTCCCAATCTTATGTTGAGTTCTCCATTCCACTTTGCCAAACAGAGCAGCTGTCCAGACGGTGTGGGAGGCACATTACCAAGCAGAAGAGGGACTGTCCACAGGATCCACAAGGTCTAAGGGCGGGTCTGTGGAGGTTGTGGCATCAGCAACCTCCAGGTGGTCTAATTCAGGGCTGGGGAATTTGTGGCCCTCAGCGATGAGGAGTGTCATGAGGATCAGTCATGACCAGAAATGGAGTAGGTGACCAGAGGAAGAGTGGGAGGAACCCTGAAGAGAAGTACCAAGGTGGTCCACAAACGAACAATTATGAAAATACAGCTACCTGTAATTAAAATGCATAGTAATACAACCACACACCCAGCTGCACTGGCTCCCGGTGGAGTACAGGGTCAGATTTAAGGTGCTGCTTTTGACCTTTAAAGCCCTTCACGGCCTAGGACCCTCGTACCTACAGGACCGCCTCTCCTGGTATGCCCCACGGAGAGCCTCAAGGTCCATAAATAGCAACACCCTAGAGGTCCCGGGCCCTAAGGAAGTCAGATTAGCCTCAACCAGAGCCAGGGCCTTTTCAACACTGGCCCCGGCCTGGTGGAACGCTCTGCCTCATGAGACCAGGGCCCTGCAGGATCTGATTTCTTTCCGCAGGGCCTGTAAGACAGAGTTGTTCCACCTGGCCTTTGGCTTGGAGCCAATTTGATTCCCTCCCTCCCTCTCTTTCTTTTTTCTTTTCCTTCTCCTCCTGCAATGAGGCTACATTTTAATATTTTAATGTTCCATTATTTTAATGTTGTATTTTATTTTTGTTTTTAAGTTGTCATCATTCTTCTTGTTTTTATTATTGCTTGTAAGCCGCTCTGAGCCCGGCCTTGGCTGGGGAGGGTGGGGTATAAATAAAAAATTATTATTATTATTATTATTATTATTATTTAAATATATGACATACAAGTCCATTAAATCAGCATAACACTTGAAACAGCAATCAAAAACAGGAGACCCAAGTCAGAAGCTGTGTTTTCAAGAGCCGGCAGAATGCCAATACTGATGGGTCCCCCAATATTTCAGCAGGAAGAGAATTCCACAGCAATGAAAAAGGCCATTAATGTCTTACCACAAGTTGATAACCACCAGGCCATAGCAAAGACTAACCAGGTCTCATTTGTTGATCTTAATGCCCTTTACAGTGGAGGGGCAAGGATAGAATATACCATAATATTTTGCAGCAGGTCCTGTTGCTATGGTTGCTATTACCTGGATGGGAAGGTTTTCTACACAAACTCCATTCCTGCTGCTGTCTGCCACAAGCTTCCGATAGACACGATTACTTAGTGGCAGCACAGAGAAACCCAAAGACTTTGGTGGAATTTCTAGGTCTCCATCTGGATCTGGTGGGCAAGCAGGGATGAAACATCTTGATTAGTCCTCCATTGCAACATGGCAGGGATGCTTTCAAAATCCTCCTCGTCCAACATTTCACCCCAGGCTCCTGAGTTGCAAACCAGCCGATCTCGTCTCCAAAAGGAATTGATGTTTGGGGCTGCTGGCCAAGATGGACCTTGCAGCCCCAAACATCAGGACATAGAAAGAGCCTAATGGATCCAGCCCATGGACCACCCTGTTCTCACAGGGGCCAACCACAGTGGTCTATATATATACAGTGGCACCTCGGGTTACATACGCTTCAGGTTACAGACTCTGCTAACCCAGAAATAGTACCTCGGGTTAAGAACTTTGCTTCAGGATGAGAACAGAAATTGTGCTCCGGTAGCGCAGCAGCAGCAGGAGGCCCTATTAGCTAAAGTGGTGCTTCAGGCTAAGAACAGTTTCAGGTTAAGAATGGACCTCCAGAACAAATTAAGTACTTAACCTGAGGTACCAGAGTGCTACATTCTTAACCAAAACTGACCATCAGGCAGTGCTATTTTTGACAGTCCACAATCCAAAAATGAATTGAATGCCTTACCCCAGATCTTAGTGCTGCTAAGCGCCACATCTCATCTTGAGAATCCCCCACAAATCATTTCACACTCCCATATGGCCTTATCTCCCTGGGGGGCTGGTCCAGAGGGGCAGGTTGGGCACTGCCCCACCAGCGTCAGTCCGCCTTCCTACTTACACCCAAGCCAGGGGGTGGCTCTGCCTCTCAGCTTGCTCCTCCTTAGCCTCACTACTGCTATAATAGAACTCAGCAAGGAGGAGGCTGGGGTCAAAACTTCGTTAAGAACATCACTAGAGCCTCCTGGATCAGGCCCATCTTGTCTGGCACCCTGTCATCCCAGTGGCCAACCAGATGGCTATTATTGGATTTGAGCCCAAGAGCACTCTCCCCTCTTGCAATTTCTAGCATCACTGCTTCTGACTGTGGAGGCAGAATATAGCCCTATGCTTAATAGCCCTCTCCTCCATAAATTTGTCCAATCCTCTTTTAAAGCCATCTGAGTTTGTGGCCATCAATGTCTCCTGCAGCAGTGAGCTCCATAGCTTAACTATGCACTGTGTAAAGAAAGACTTATGAATCCTCCAGCATTCAGTTTCATTGTGCATCTGCCAATTCTAGTGCTACGAGAGTGGGAGAAACACTCATCTTTCCAAGCCAGGCATAATTTTATCAATCTCCACCATTACCTCCCAGACATAAAGACTTACCTTTTTTGAAGTATTCAATCACCAGGGCAGTATCATCCGAGAAAGCTGTTGCTCCATCCCGTCCTTGGAACAGGTAGGACGTGTTCCACATTGGCTGCTCAGGAGGTCCAGCAGCTGGCGAAACCTGGTGATCAGTGAAAAGTGGAGGAAGCCCAGTCAGGGTATCAGAAGAGAGACCAGGGGATCTGCAGCAAAGTGGCTTGCTCCTGTTCTGTATGCTCCATTCTATTCCCTCTCCCATCTGGTTTCCCACCTGATTTGGCCACCCTCAACAGCGGGGATAAAAGAGCCCAGTGCTCTCCTCTGAAGGGACAGCGGAAAGGAATGATCTTCAATATCCCACAAGGAGAAAAGAAGTCCCAGGCAATTTGGACCTTTGATGGAACCTGTTTCCACATTCCTCTGAAAACATTATGCAAGTGGTCAATTCCTGTCTCTGAGAGTAAAAAAGAAATCAGGACTAAAGAGGCTGAAAGATTTTGCTGCCTGGGCATGTGAGGAGCCCTTTCCCAGAGGGGTGTGTGTGTGTGTGTGTGTGTGTGTGTGTGTGTGTGTCAGACACAGGGCTGGTCCTCAGCATCTGTTTCTGATACTCTACATCACCATGAGTTTGTATTGAATTATAATAAATGCTTGATGAATCTGTTTCCTTCTCTTGTGCTTTTGATAGGATTATAAAGATGGCGACGTTACAACGTGTGCAGAGGAGGGAGGCCAAGAGGACCAGCCGTGGAAAGTGGAGCAGTGGGTGTTGGGATGTGTCCAAGGGAACGGGGGGGGGGGGGCAATTCGCAGGCCCCCAGCTGGTTCCAGCCCACTGTCCGGCAGCCGGACAAACTCCGGTCCTTGGAACAGCATCAAAACAGCGGCACACACCTTCAGAAGCCTTCAGAAGCTTGAGCACGCCTCAGTCTGCAGAGTGAATAACACGCAACAGAAGTGGCGGACAAATATGTAAAGCATATTTACAAGCAGTTTATTCAGCATAGTTCGGGACAAAGAAAAACATGTCTGCTCTCTTTCATGTCCAAGAGCAGGAAGCATAAGCAAAAGCTATACACAACGGAAGTTCCCAGGAGTCTGTGCTGGAAGTAAACAGACATGTGACATACAACAACTCCACATGCCTGTTCTTAAGGTGGAACGGAACATCGATATCCTAACAGAGGGTACATGGCAAGCTATTGGCAATCTGGTGGCACACTCAGCGAGTCCCTTTGCAACTCTGGGGCAGATAAAAGACAGCCCTTCTTTATGCAGCACATAGTTAATCTCAATCCTGCAAGAGGCAGGGATGGCCACCAAACTAAGGTAAAGGTAAAGGGACCCCTGACCATTAGGTCCAGTCGTGACCGACTCTGGGGTTGCGGCGCTCATCTCGCTTTATTGGCCGAGGGAGCCGGCGTTTGTCCGCAGACAGCTTCCGGGTCATGTGGCCAGCATGACTGGGTGGGCAGGAGCTGGGACCAAACAACGGGAGCTCACCCCGTCGTGGGGATTCAAACCGCTGATTGAAACTAAGACCTCCATGACGAATCTGAACTAACATGAACTTACCTCTACAGTGGTACTTCAGGTTAAGTACTTAATTCGTTCCGGAGGTCCGTTCTTAACCTGAAACTGTTCTTAACCTGAAGCACCACTTTAGCTAATGGGGTCTCCTGCTGCCACCACGCCGCTGGAGCCCGATTTCTGTTCTCATCCTGAAGCAAAGTTCTTAACCCGAGGTACTATTTCTGGGTTAGCGGAGTCTGTAACCTGAAGCGTATGTAACCCGAGGTACCACTGTACTCATAAACTATGATCTCTAATTCTGTAATGAATTATTGTGTTATACATATTTTTATGAGTTTGAGTTTGTAATCTCTGTTAGAGTTTGTAATCCTTGCCAGAATACATGCTTTTGAATGGATTAGTTTTTGTTACTATTGACTATTGATTTGCGAGTAGGGACCACTCCCACTATTGAAACTTACATTGGCTTGAGTTCTTGGTGTGCTTTTTTTCTTGGTATATTTAATAACAAGAACTCCAATTTATTTTACAGTGGTGCCCTGCAAGACGAATGCCTCGCAAGACGAAAAACTCGCTAGACGAAAGAGTTTTCCATTTTTTGAGTCGTTCTGCAAGACGAATTTCCCTATGAGCTTGCTTCGCAAGACGAAACGTCTTGCGAGTTCTTGCGAGTTTGTTTCCTTTTTCTTAAAGCCGCTAAGCCGTTAATAGCCGCTAAGCCGTTAATAGCCGCTAAGCCGCTAAGCCGCTAAGCCACTAAGCTGCTAATAGCCGCTAAGCCGCTAATAGCTGTGCTTCGCAAGACAAAAAAACCGCAAGACGAAGAGACTCGCGGAACGGATTAATTTCGTCTTGCGAGGCACCACTGTATTTAGGCAGAAGCATTCTCAGAAGGGGTTAACTTGGGCACTGGCTGCTCTCCCCTCAGCACCCTGGGAGGAGAGATGCCCACTTCAGCCCATGTCAGCTTGACCACAGAGTCAACAGAGTGACAGTGGCGGGGGGCACTGCTGGGGTGGCAGAAGGATCGAAGCTGATTAGCCGCCAGATAAGATTCGGCCGTGGAAAGCCATTAACCTCCCTAAGCAGAGCTCGGCCTTCCCTCAGAGATCCAGAGAACTAAGTGCATCGATCAGCCTTTTGCGCACAGGGGAAACCATGGAAGCCCCCCCTCCCCTCCCCTCCGACCTTCATCTGGGAGCAGATGAAAGGTGGGCAGTTATTATTACCGTTATTTTGCCTTTTCCCCAGATAGGGGCTCAAGGCACCTCGCAGCTAAAACAGAAGCAGCTAAAAACCTAGGAGGCGGGGAATCATTGAAACACAATTAAACACTAGCACAAATTAAATTTCCATTTCACTTTTGATTTGTATTCTGCCTTCCTGTAGTGCTAGGCACAAGGCGGTTTACAAGATCTCCATGGCTCTTTCTCTTACCACTGTTGTTCTTATAAAGCCTTGGCATACAGATAATGACAATAAAAAGCATAACAGCACCATCTCTTTCGTTAAAAGCAGCCAGTTCCCAAAAGCCTGTTGGAAAAGGGATTTCACCTGCCGACAGACGGACAGCGAGGAGGAAGCCAAGTCTAGCTTCTCTAGGGAGGGAGTTCCAAAGTTGCCTGGGGGCAGCCCTCTCCCGTGTCCCCACCAGGAGTCCCTGTGAGGGTGGGGGGACCAAGAGAAGCCCCCCCACAAAAAAGTTCTCTGAGCCCAGGCAGGTAAGTATGAGGGAATGTGGTCTTTCAGATAGCCTGGGCCTGTGCCATGTAGGGCTTTACAGGTCCAAACCAGTGCTTTGAATTGTGCCTGGAAACAGGCTGGCAGCCAGCGGAGCTGTTGTAACAAGGGAGTCATCTGCTTCCTATAACCAAATGCTAACTCTACCTATTTCACACTTTGTGAAACAATATTGTTATGATGATGATTCATGGCATTTCTATCCCACCTTCTCCTCAAAGGAGCTCAATGTGGTATGCACGGTTATTCCGCTCATTTAATCCCCATTGCACCACACTGCCTCTCTAGAGGGCTTTGAGCTCCACTCTGACTGAACTTAACTACAGGGATACCTTGGTTTACAACCATAATCCGTTCCGGAGGTCCGGTTGTACAGTGGTGCAAACGGGATCCGTTCCAGAGGCCCGTTCACAACATGAAAAGCCCACAACCTGAAGCGCCGTATCTGTGCAGGTGAGCGGCGCAATTTGGTGCCTGTGTGCATGCGCGAAGCGCGATTTGGTGCTTGTGCGCATGTGTGAGTGACGAAACCTGGAAGTAACACTTTCCGGTACTTCCAGGTTGCCGCGGAATGCAACCTGAAAAAACGTAACATGAAGCAAACGTAACATGAGGTATGACTGTAAACCAAAACAGTTTGTAACCCAAGGCGTGCTTTCGCCAATGGGGCCTCCAAAAACGAAATTGGTTGTAATCCAAAAAAAAAAGGGACATACACTTCCGGGTTTGACGTGGTTGTAATCCAAAACGGTTGTAATCCAAAACGGTTGCAAACCAAGGTACCACTGTATATGCAAATCTGCCCCAGTGAGCATATGTCCAGGTTGGGGGGGACCTGAATGTGCCGGAGGAGGGCACTGTGAGCACATGCAGTCCCAACCCCAAGACACCCCCCCAAGCACTGAATAAAAAACGCAGAGATGGCAAAGTGGGCTGGGCTTGGCATTAAAGAATGCAAGAGGCGTAACAACAGTCTTTAGAAAGGGACTTTAAGTTCAGCTCCCCTGGAGCAAAGCTTAGAGTAAAACTGGCCACTATTTCCAAAACTCGTGCAAGGAGCGCAATGTTTGGACTGCTAATTGTGCCCTGTACTCTATTTATAAGGGACCCCACTGCATGCCCTCTAGCCATAAGTATGTTCAGCCCATGTTGTGCACCAAGGAGTTAAATGGCTTGCCAAAAAGCACATAGGGAAGAGAGGGGGGAGGAAGGGGGAGGAAATACCATGACAGTTCAATTCCCTCCGCGGATTAATTTGTAATTCAATTGCTAAATGCAACCCTGTGTACGGCAAGCATGATTTATGGTATGTAAAGCAAACCACACTGGGTTGGGGGTGGAGGTGTTGCGTTCTTGTCTTTTGCTTCTCTAAACCCTCCTCTTGCTTCTGAGGCTAAATAAGAGATAGCAGCTTTCAGAAGTTGTCCCTTAAGAAGAGAGTACCCTAACCTCCCATTACGAATCAGTCTGATCCCAAGGCTAAAATGAAGATATAGCCCTGCCTGCCCTGGGAAAAGGAACAAAATCACTGGCTTTCCTGTAAGGAAAGTGGGGCTTTTAAAGGGTAGGAGGAAACCTCATACAGAGTCAGATCCTTGGTCCATTGAGCTCAGTATGGTTTACACTGCCTGGCAGCAGCTCTCCAGGGTTTCAGGCTGAGCAGAGTCGCAGCCCCACCTGGAGGTGGCGAGGATTGGAACCCAGAACCTGGCAATAGCCCTCCAGCACTGTTGCACATATTCATTGCATTTTTCATTTCATTTCATTTCATTTCATTTCACATTCAGATTGTGCATTGCTGTATTGCACAATTGCAGATTGTGCATTGTGTATTGCTACACATGAGGCTGTTTGCAAGCTGACGCAACAACAAAAAGGTAAAGGTAAAGGTACCCCTGACCAAAGTCGTCCAGTCGCGGGTGACTCTGGGGTTGCGGTGCTCATCTCGCTTTACTGGCTGAGGGAGCCGACGTTTGTCTGCAGACAGCTTCCAGGTCCTGTGGCCAGCATGACAAAGCTGCTTCTGGTGAACCAGAACAGTGCATGGAAACACCGTTTACCTTCCCGCCGGAGTTTACCTATTTATCTACTTGCACTTTGACATGCTTTCGAACTGCTAGGTGGGCAGGAGCAGGGACCGAGCAACGGGAGCTCACCCCGTCGGGGGATTCGAACCGCCGACCTTCTGATTGGCAAGCCCTAGGCTCTGTGGTTTAGACCACAGCACCTCCCAGGATAGCTGCTGCCAATCAGTGCAAAGGTAGCTTTTTTTAATACTACACAACAAATCAGCAAAAGAGCTGAGAAGGGAGACTGGCCAGTTCCACTGGGCCATTTAATTGAAAAGCCTTCTTTAAAACCAACATTCAATCAGGGCTTTTAAAGAAAATTAACAGGGTGTATGTGACGAAAGGAATAAATTTTCTCAGCCCAGATGGCTCTGCTAAATCATTTATGCCGCCAAACCTGCCTCCTTTTTGCCAGCTTTGTTTGGCACCAGGCCTCATCAAAGAGGCTGTCAGCTGAATCAGGATGAACCCCCTTTTGATGGGACTTGGCTGCAAATGTCTTCTTCTTTAGGCTAATTTCCCCCCTCCCCACTGGTTCATCCCCTGAGGGGCTGTTTCTTAAGTTGTAGGAGCCAAAAGGAATCTGTTTCGGATGGCAGCTTTCTTCATCTTGGCAGGAAGGGATGCAAGAGGTAAGGTAGATGTGGTCCACGAAGAGGCTTTGGAGGAACTGAAAATGGGGATAGGTACTGTGAGCAAGCCTGAAATCCTCCCTCTAATTCCAAAGTGGATGAAGAGCAAAAACAAACAAAGCAAGCACACTCAGGGCCCTCCATCAGCATTTCTTCCTGCCGTGCCTGTGACTCATGCTGGGGAGAGCAATTCAACCCTCTCCAATGCAACTGTGCAACCCATTAGCCATGGGCCCCAGGCAGGGGCCTCCACTTCTTTCTGTGCAGCCCCAAGCTCAGACAGCAAGAGAGAAGGAAGGAAGGAAGGAAGGAAGGAAGGAAGGAAGGAAGGAAGGAAGGAAGGAAGGAAGGAAAGAAAGAAAGAAGGCAGGCTATATGGATATGGATGAATGGACAGATGGGCCATGCACAGGGGTGGGTTTGGTCTTTTAAACTTCAGTGGTGCCCTGTGTGAGGCCAAAATCCAGCTCCCTCCACTTCTGCCCTTGCATTCTGTGTGATGCTCTGCCGTGTCCTCCTTTACTCAGCGCCCAGTGTGGGGGAACTGGTTGTGCTGCCCTAAATCCACCTCTGGATACTTTTGGCTGGCCATTGTGGGAACACGATGCTGGCCTGGGCTGGCCATTGGCCTGATTCAGCAGACTCCCCGTCTCTCCTTATGTCCTTCCCCAAGGCAGAAAACTTTCAAGCGACACTTGACTAGTACCTGCGGGTGTCCTTGGTTGGTGACTTGCGGGACCTCAAAAGCCTCCATTGGAGGATCTGGGAAGGTGATGTCCTTCTCTGGGACCGGCTGAGCATAAAGCGGCCGGGCCTTCATCTCTTTCCTTCAGAGGGAGGAAGGGAGGGGGAGAATGGAATTTTAGGGGTTGTTTGCAGCTACACCTTCAGAAATGTATTGCCAGATGTCCAAGAAAGACAACACAACTCTAGGCCCATTTCCTCAGAAGCAAGGGTCGGAAAGTCTATCCATTGCAAATTCTCTTGCTCCTTCCATCTTAAATTCACTTCTCCACATTTCCACATCAATTTGCTTTTTAAAAATAGTCTTCATAAAAATTCACCAGCATTTTAGTGCTCATTTCTCCTAACACACAACTTTTTGGATGCACATCTTGGCAAAGCAGTTTTCCCCAATACAACGATTTTTTGTGTGCTATAGTCACAATATGTGCATTCGTATGAGCACGTTATCTCAGTATATGCATTTTTGCCAACACTACCAGGCTGGAGAACTGCACTGCGATATTTGGGAGAGCGTGACTTCTGACGAATGGCTGCATTTTGGTTTGTTTTTCATTTCTGGACAGCTGCAGTTCAGAAAGTTCAAGTTAGCTAGTTGCCTACATTGACCGAGAGTGGCTCTCTTTCGCTCACCGGGGATGTTTGGTAGGATCTGCACTAAGGCAGAATCTATGTCCTCTTGTGCAAAGATGCGTAGGATTATGATTAAGACATGTCTAGGACTGCCCTGTCCCGTCCCCCACCCCCATTCATGTGCCTTTAGCTGGAATTCCTGCATTGCAGGGGATTGGGCTAAATCAGGGGTTGGCAAACTTTTTCAGCAGGGGACCGGTCCACTGTCCCTCAGACCTTGTGTGGGGCCAGACTATATTTTTTGGGGGGAAATGAATGAGGGACGATGTGCAGCGCACGAAAGGGCTCTGGAGAGGGGCTGTTTAAAATGGTGGCTGCTCGAGCACTGCTGCTGCTGGCACCGAGAAAGCCCAGCCCCCTTCCTCCTCTAGGCAGGGCAGGGAGAAGCCAGGAGGAGGGAGGGAGGAGGCGCCGCTGTGGTGTGTGAGGGGGGGGAATGGTGCAGCCTGGACAATCGAAATCAGATCCATGCTGATTCACGCGGCGATTCCTGGACTGTCTGTGGGCCGGATCCAGAAGGCAATTGGGCCGGATTCAGCCTTAGTTTGCTGACCCATGGGCTAGATGACGCTTTTGGGTACCTTCCAACTTTACAGTTCTTTGATTCTATTCTTAGCAGCCTGTTGTGATGTCTCCCCACTTACATGTAATCTTTGATATTGCTCACTATCCGGCCAACGGCTAAGACAGTGCCGTCGGGTTGTTCCAGAGGCTCATTGATCCCCTTGAGGAATACCTGAAATCAGAGAGAACAATGATTACTAAAGACCTGTTTCTGCTCTTAACACAGGTTCACAGTCATCAACCCTTCCCCTCACTTCTGCCCTAAATGTTACCTCTTAGCATCTTTGACTTCTCATAACTTCTTATTTCTTCCATTTCTTATTTCTTCTTACATCTCATCTCATCTGTAAGCTCCTTATGCAGCCACTGGTTTCTTTAGATGCCTCCCACTTTTCTTTCTTGTTAGAATTGTCTGCCTTGTGCCTTCAATATTTCACATTTAAGAAACTCTGATCCATCTTGTACTCCCTTCTCTTTGAGTATTTCTAGCTATGAGTGCTCACCCAGCAGTTCCTTAAGCTTTTTGAAACCAGCCTTTTTCAAGTCTAGAGTGCATGTCCAACCACACTCAGTTCCCTTGCCTCTGGGTCATGAAACCCAAGAGGACCTGATCATCATTTCCTCCCAAGGTTTACAGTACTTCCACTTCATTAATCAGTTCTTCCCTGTAGATGAGGACCAGGTCCAAGATAGACAATCCCCTTGTTGCTTCTTCCATCTTTTGGAAAAATGAAATTGTCAGCAAGGCAAGGGATAAATTTTTTGGACCTTATATTCTTGGCAGAGTTTAACAGATATCAGGGTAGTTGAAGTTTCCTGTAACTACTATATCTCTCATTTTTGAATGTTTGGCAATCTGCTCCAGGAAGGCATCACCCAAGTCTTCAGTCTGGCTTGGCGGTCCATAGCTGACACCACTGTAAGGTCCCTGTTGCTTCCCTCTCCCACAATTTTTACCCATATGCCCTCAATCTGTTTTCCATGGTGTTCCATGCTCCAGGTCATGGATTTCATCACAAGTGCACATATTCTTTATGTATAATGCTGCTATTCCCCCCTCCCTGCCTGCTTGGTATATTCCTTTTGAACAGGTTATACCCCTCAATTTCTACATTCCAATCATTAGTACCACCCCACCAGGTTTCAGTAATGCCTATTAGGGTCATATTTGCCACTTTGCATCAAGAGTTCAAATTCATCTTGCTTGTTTCCCATACTCTGAGTATTAGTATAGAAACAACTGAAACCATGAGTCATTCCCTTCCTTCTTGCATTTTCCTGGCCTTTATCAGGTTTCTGGGGTACCACCTCAGTTTCCTATGCATCAATCAAGCTATTTTCACCAGTACCAGTATTATCCCCTGTCATCTGTAATATTGTCTCCCTCCCCGTTAAGCTCTCCTGATCAGGTGGCATCCTCCAAATATTGTTGGGCTTCAGCTCCCATCAACCCCAGCCAACATGGCCAAATGCAACTAACGGAGGAGCAGAATCGGGGGGGGGGGGTTGTGCTGTGAGCCCGCCCATGTTATGCTCAGGTTGTATATATTTGCAAATAAAACAATCTATCCTAAAGACACCACAGTCTCCATCGACCTTCCTTTCAAGGAGACAAAACCCAGAGTGAGTGCTGGAACCTCTGGAAATTCTCACTGCTCAGAGTCTGGGGTGCTATGTAACAATATTAAGTTTGGTGTTTTTAAAAGGTACCTTAAAAGCAATCATTCCTGATGGAGGAGAGTTTCCTCCTATTCCTTCACTTTCTCATTTCCACCAATACAACAAAATTAATCGAGAAAGGATCTCTAGCAAGCAGGGATAGAAACTGGGAGAGGTGAGAGGTGAAAGGAGGTAGGAAGGGAAAGGATCCATCCATTCCAGACCCTTGATCATCTCAGTCACTGTCCTCTGCACATATTCCAGCAAGTCAACACCCTTCTTAATTAATTAGTTTCCATTCATTTAAAGTCACCACATGCTGTGTGAAAATTCCCCACCTTTGTGTGTTCTGAAATTGTCGCCAATCCATTTGGTCAGCAGAAACAGGATTGCAGCCGCAGGCACTTGTGGGGCATATGACCCCAAAGGTCTTGGCACTGGCCTGGTGCCACCCAAAGCTCGCCAATGCCACCTCGCCCACCATTTTGGATTTGCCGGCCTGAGCCTTACCTCCAAGCCTGTGTAATTCATTCCAGGGTAGCGGGGGATGAGACTGCCTTTGCGGATTATGGTGACATGCAGCTTGGTCCCCGCTGGGTCCTTCTTCCTAGGCTGTTCGGGAAAGAACGAAATGCTTAAGGTGAAATGGGAATGGAGAGAGAGCAAGCAAATGAGGCAACAAACCAAGAGTTTCTCAAGAGTCCAGATTACTCTGTGTTGGCCCTGAGCAGCCATAACTGCAGGCTGATAATTAAAGCCCATTGTCCTCTGGAGTGCCCTGTCTAGAAAGATCAATGTCATCAATCTTTCCCCTTTGGCATTTAAACATTTCGCAGCCCAGGAAGACCTGCCACCAACCTCTGTGGGAAAAGTAAATAATGTTTTGATCAGCAGAGAAAAGAGGCGAGGGCTGAGTACACGTTATACATTTAAAACACGCTGTTTCCCCCAAAGGGTCCTGGGATCTTTAGTCTGCCTCTCACAGAGCTATGATTCCCAGTGCCGCTACAATTCCTAGCACCAACACTGAACTGAGGGCTGGGAGGGGCTGCCCTTTCTTCCCATTGACCCAAACCCATAAGCAGACTTGCCACAAAATGGTGACCCCCTACAGATTCTTAAATGTGAGTAAAGCAGCCGTGCTTGGGGCCACCAGCAGCTTTGGATGACCGTTTGGGATCATGAATAAATCAGCCAGAGAAACACAAAGAACCGCATGGAAAGCTAATCTTGGGGCCACTGGAGTCTGCAAATGGACTTTGGAGCAATCACACCACAAGACAGCTAATCATTATTACCTCATCAATACAAGCACTCTCCTTAAAAATCACTGCTCAAATGAGGGGAAATGGCGTATGGAATAAAGGTCAGGTTTTTAATGCAGAGAGGGAGGAAATTAACAGGCGTTACATTCTGCGCTGCGTGAAACCTTCACAAAAATGCAGAAATCCTCTCCCCCACACCCGCCCAGGATGCAGCGGCTCCTTCTGAGGCAGAGGAAGACAAGCCCATCTTACACAGAGCTGATGAGTTTTAGGTTTGTCCCCCTCCTCCTCCCTACAAGGACAGCAATTGAGTCTGGGGGAGAGGAAGAAGCTGATAGCCACTGCTATACCCTGGACCAGATGTACAGTAAGTAGGCAGTAGGCAGGTGGGAGCTGGCTGAGGGCAGATGGGGAAGGCAGGGCCCCATCCTCCCCAATCGAGCAGTTCCAAAGGTCCCAGGTTCAGGGGTGCTGTGAGGGTAGGACTTTGGGGCCCATATGGATTTTCTTCTGGAAGCACATAAAGCGGAAAAGAGTCCTAAACTTGCACTATATTCCACTACGGTTCCAGAAGAGGCTTCACTGTGTTCCGTTCCAGTTGTCTCACCTAAAAGAGGATACTGTATTACAGAGATGGGAGAGGTTCAGGACAGTTCAAAGAAAGGCCTTCTTCCCAGAGTACAAACACGGAACTCCCTCCCACAGGAGGCAGCAAGGGCAACCAGCGTAGATGGCTTTAAAAGAGGATTAGACAAGTTCATGGAGGATAAAGCTATTGTTGGCTGCTGGCCAACATGGCTCTGCTCTGCCCTCCACAGAAGGAGGCAGCAACACTTCTGAGCGCCAGTTGCTGGAAGCCCCAGGAGGGCAGAGAGCTGCTCTTGGGACTGGGTCCTGCTTCCTAGATTCCCATAGTGGGCATGTGGCTGATCCCTGTGAGAAGAGGATGCTGGACTCAGTGGGCCCTTGGCCTGATCCAGCAGGCTGATATGATGTATGTACTCCTACAGAAACCACCTTACACTGCATTTAAAACCGAAATCGCATTTGGATAGAAACTGTTTCTCAGGTGGCTAGTCCTAGTCTTTATAACCCTGTACCTTCTTCCAGAAGGGGATGCGGGTGGTGCTGTGGGTTAAACCACAGAGCCTAGGACTTGCCGATCAGAAGGTCGGCGGTTCGAATCCCCGTGACGGGATGAGCTCCCGTTGCTCGGTCCCTGTTCCTGCCAACCTAGAAGTTCGAAAGTACGTCAAAGTGCAAGTAGATAAATAGGTACTGCTCTGGCGGGAAGGTAAACTGCGTTTCCGTGTGCTGCTCTGGTTCGCCAGAAGCAGCTTAGACATGCTGGCCACATGACCTGGAAGCTGTACGCCGGCTCTCTCGGCCAATAAAGCAAGATGAGCGCCGCAACCCCAGAGTCATCCGCGACTGAACCAAATGGTCAGAGGTCCCTTTACCTTTACCTTCTTCCAGAAGGCAGAAGCTGAAAGAGATCATTTCCGGGGTGCGTACTATCCTGCACTATCTCTGCAGCTTTCCTATGACACCTGGAAGCATAGATTTGATCCAAGGTGGGAAGAGTGCACCCAATTATTCTTTCCGCAGTCTTTACAACCCTGGACAGCATTGTTTCCCCCCTGACTGTAAACTGCCATGTGAATGCAGCCTGGCTCAGACCAGCTTGATCTATGTTGACTGGAAATGGCTCTCCAGGGTTTCAGACAAGAGGTCTCACTCCATCCTACCTGGAGATGTCAGAGCAAAAACCCAGGCAAAGCAGATGATGGCCCTTCCCCTCTCTTAAAGGGACCCCAGGGCTCTGGCTTACCACATTCACTCGAGCACATCCTTCTGACTTCTCAGGCTTTGAAAACCTGAAACATTTTCCCATCACGGATTATTGCCTTTGCATAAAGATTTCCTGGGCCTGACCCCAGTGAACTTCAACAAAACGTTTTCTTGTGAGTGAGGCTGCTGTAGAATGTAGTCTGTAAGCCTGGAATTAGGAGGTTGCCAACAAAGGTCCGTATAGTAAAAGCTATGGTTTTCCCAGTAGTGATGTATGGAAGTGAGAGCTGGACCATAAAGAAGGCTGATGGCTGAAGAACTGATGCTTTTGAATTCTGGTTCTGGAGGAGACTCTTGAGAGTCCCATGGACTGCAAGAAGACCAAACCTCTCCATTCTGAAGAAAATCATCCCTGAGTGCTCACTGGAAGGACAGATCCTGAAGCTGAGGCTCCAAGACTTTGGCCACCTCATGAGAAGAGAAGACTCCCTGCAAAAGACCCTGATGTTGGGAAAGATGAAGGGCACAAGGAGAAGGGGATGACAGAGGACGAGATGGTTGGACAGTGTTCTCGAAGCTACAAACATGAGTCTGACCAAACTGAGGGAGGCAGTGGAGGACAGAGGTGCCTGGCGTGCGTCCATGGGGTCACGAAGAGTCGGACACGACTAAACGACTAAACAACAACAACAGGAGGAGGTTGGATCCCAACATACGGGGAAAGTAAAGATGCCTCCTCCAGAGGTGAGAAGAAGACTGTCTCGAAAGACAGATGGTGCATTTGAAATAGTCCTCTGTGTCAGAAAAATTCCCAACAAATGGGAACACAGCAAATCAAGGAAGAGGCTAGGTGAGAACTCCCTTAAGCAACATCTTCTCTTCTCCATGCAGTAGAATCAGGGCTCATCCACACTTCCCTTATCCACAGTGGTGTGTGGATCCACAAGCAAAAGTGGGTGGAGCAACATACACTAATATTCTCACACAGCCCTCCCTGTTGTCCATCTGTGCAAGCAAGAGGCACTATCAGAGCTTGAGGCCAGGCAAAAATATTCAAGGAGGGTGCAAAGCAGAGCAAGTGAGAGGCTGGCAACTTGGAGGGAGCCCTGAGGGCCAGACAGACATGCCTAAAGGTAAAGGTAAAGGACCCCTGACAGTTAAGTCCACTCAGGAACGGTTTTTCCGGGTCATGTGGCCAGCATGACTAAGCCTCTTCTGGCAAAACCAGAGCAGCGCACGGAAACGCCATTTACCTTCCCGCCAGAGCAGCACCTATTTATCTACTCACACTTTGACGTGCTTTCGAACTGCTAGGTTGGCAGGGGCAGGGACCAAGCAACGGGAGCTCACCCCGTCACGGGGATTCGAACCGCCGACCTTCTGATCGGCAAGCCCAAGGTTCAGTGGTTTAGACCACAGCGCCACCCGCGTCCCAGTTTCCCCCTCTCTACAGTAAAGCACTTGTTTATTCATGGCAATCCATCTTTGAAGATGGATAGCAACCTATCAGGGCACATACAGGCCAGGCCTTTAGATTGCTTGCATAGATCATCCAAGCCTGGGGTGGGGACCTTCTCCAGCCCAAGAGCCACATTCCTGCCTGGGCAACTTTCTGAGGACCACAGGCCAGTCACGGATGAGTCAACAAGGCAGAAGTGGGCACTGGAACTCATGCCCCATTTAACTTGGCCTGGCAGGCAACTGTGTGCACACACTCCTACTCCCCTCTCTAACCTCCATCCAAAAAAGAAGAGGCATTAGCAGACATATTCTAAAAAATGGTCAAGGAGGGGTGTGTGCAAAGCACAGTAATTGAGCTTTGGCCTGGGGAGAGCTCCAAGGGTCAGACAGAGGGGCCTGAAGGGTCACATTTGACCCCCAGGATCTGAGGCTCTGCACCCCAGTCTGCCTCCCCCAACCATCAAAGCATGTGGGCAGCTTCCCAGAGGAGGAGGATGCTCTCTGAACAGAGGTGGGGAACCTGCAGCCTTCCAGACATGGCTTAACTCCAACTCCCATCGCCTCCAGTGAGCTTGGTTAATGGCCAGAGAGAATGGAACCCAGCAACCAAACATGTGAACAACCATCTATGTCTTCCACAATCGTCTAGGCCTATGGTGATGGCACAACTTGCCCTTTCTGAACCTTAAGTTAGGTGTGGGCTGAGAAGCCAATGGTACATATGCCCATGGTTGGACAGCCAGGCAGATAATGGGAGCAGATTGTGGGATGTGGCTTACCAGCACTAGGGCACAGTGGTAGTGGTGAAAGGGTTGCAGGTACTTCACAGGGATGATGTATTTGGCCAAGATCTCTTTGGTGTCTTTGTCGGCCACGATCAGGGAGATCCCTGGAAAAGAAAGAAAAGGAGGCAGACTCATTAGCACATGTAATTAAAATCCCTCAGGGCCAATGTGCACCAAGCAGGAGGGGATTTTCAATTATTTTTATCAGAACAGTGAAGCAGAACACTGCATTGCATTGCTTTTGCATCTCACCTTTTCCCCAAAGAGCACATGGTTCTCTCTTTCCTCATTTAATCCCCACAACAACCCTGTGAGGTAGGTTAGGCTGGGAGAGGCAGAGACTGGCTCCCAAGGTCACCCATAAGCTTCATGACTGAGTTGGGATTTGAACCCTGGATTCCCAGGTCCTAACCAGACACTAACCATCACACTGCACTGACTATTTATAGGTTGACTTTAGGAAAGGTAGAAGGACAGGACTTCCGGGTTGGCGCCATCGCCGAATGGCGGACTCCCTCCGAGCTCCGGAGGGAGCCTGCTCGGCAGGGGCTGGGTCTTACCGCGCCGGCGACGCGGGGACCCTTAAAACCCACGGCCACGGAGGCCGTGGACATGGTGACTCGGCTGGCACCGCTAGCGCCCTCCCGACTCGTGAAGGAGCCTTTTTAAAGGCTACGGATCGGGTGCCGGGGAGAGGCGCGGTGCTTTGAGTCCTCTGCTAGCCCTGCCGAGCGAAGCTGCATGCCATCCGGCGGAGAGCGCTGACTTCTTCCATTGAGAATTCGGACTTTTAACAACAACCCGTGAGTAATTTGGAAAAGCGGGTTTAAAAGGAGAAAAAAATGAATTTTTTTCAGATTTGGTACGAGCGGGGGGGGGGGTATCCAAAAAGGAAGTCAGTCCCCCTCCCTACTGTAAACATTCTAAAACAAGGACCGGGCAACCAAGGTCTCGAAAGAACTGTATTTTCGATAAAAACCAAGAATTTCACGATGGGAAACTACAAGAAACTGTGCTGGAGGAGAAGAGTGGAGGGAGAAGGAAAACGTAACCCCCCCCCCCGGGAACCGGGGCGATTGGAGAGAGAGCCTGGTGAAAAGAGACGGAGACTCTGACAGCTGTCAAAGTAGCTGTCAAAGCCGGAAAAATTTAAAGAGGACTCTGTTTTGAGGACTTTGCTGGTTAAATTTGTTACAATTTGCTAAGATTCGGATACAAAATGGCGAAAATATGGAATAACAACTAGACTTTTGGACTAGAGGAAACAAAGTTATAACAATCCCCCTAGAGGAGTTTCGGGACATTACAAAGATGGTCGTAAGTGGAAAAATACCTTCGGAACTTTACAGGACTGGTTATCTTCTGGGAAAGCTGCAAAACTGAAACAGTATTATGTCTACAGGGGTGTTTACATTAAAGGAGACAATAGAATTTTCTATTGAAGAAAGGAAGGGACACAAAATCCCCTGTAGAGTTACTAAACTTCTGAATTAGAACGCTTTAGCAGCGGAACAAGATGAAACTGGACTACAACATGGAAAGAACAATGGGGGGAGCCTTAAAGACCAAAGATTGGAGATTTGAAGTTAAATACTATAAAAATAACTTTAAATTTAAAAAAAAAAATTGGCAAGGGACTGGGGGAAAAATCTGATTATGGATTTAAGAATTCCAGGCAGACAACATAGATTGGTGGACAGGGGGAACTCAAACCGGGGAAGGGGGGGGGGAGAACTAGAATCCAAAGGCTTGCAACTATTTTTTGAATTCTTTTTTCTATATACTTTTTATCTTTTTATATCTTTATATTGTTTTTCTTTATATATTTTGTTGGGTGTTTTTATTTTAAAAAAAAGGGAATTCGTGGAAGGAAAATGGGGGGGACCTTGGGGAGAGAATTTTTGCTTTTTATCAAGGGTAATGACGAGGACTGTATAAGCTTAAATTTGAATCTTGGGCTAAATAAACTAAGTTTAAATTAGGAGGGAGAGCTTGTTGAGCTAACGATATGAAAGGGGAATATGGCAGGGATGGGGGGGGGGAGTCCCAGAAAGTGGATAATGAAAATAAGGTTTTAAATGCATTCTGTTTTTGTCTTACGCTCCCCCTGTGCGTAAGCAACGCAGCCATGCGACTAGAATTGAAGATCGCATCCTTAGAAACTTGCCTGTGGAAGCAAGTCTTCAATTACTGGTTATCATTGTGGCATAGATTACCAAATCATTACCTTGTCCAATGCTTATGGCGAGATGAATTCTCCAGCCTTTGGACTAGTAAAATTCATGCCAAACTCCTGAGCTATGGAATCTCTCCCTCAGATTCCCTAAAACTAGATCAAATCACTGCTCAAAGACTGATCTGTCAAAGACTGGATGACATCGACTTGCAGCAAAATTATACGCTGGGGGGAGGTGTTTGTTCGCCCCAGAACATTGGTATCACTTTAACTTATTGCGTTCCATCATACCTCTCCTCCCTTTCGACTGTTGCCCATAGACTGGCCTTCACCAAAGCGAGGTTCAACGTTTTCCCCTCCAATGTCCTGAGACATAGATTCTCAAAGGGCCAAGTCCCTGCCACGTGCGAATGTGATAAGGTGACGCCGGAGTCGCTCCAGCACATTATGTTCACTTGCCCCCTGTTCAATGTGCCACGGGCAAATTTGTTGGGATCAATCATACAGAAACTAGAGGGTACCCCACCAAAATTCCACCTTGCCCAAATCTTGCAGGATAAGGATTCCCACACAACCCTGAAAGTGGCTAGGTTCCTGGTCGCTGTCCTCTCCCAAAAGCGACGCCAAGGAGCGCTACAAGCTAATTAAGGCGTAGCATGCCTTTCCATCTTATAGTACTTATTGTTATAGTGGTATTTTAGCGACTGTTTTTTTTTTTTTTCTTTTCCCCAAGGCACAAGCTGTCACTTATGTGTTGTTTTTACCTGTATGGGCCTATGGCCGTAATAAATATTATCGTATTATCGTATTATCTTTACTTTCTGTTTTCTGAAAATTTCAATAAATATGATTTTTTTAAAAAAAAGGAAAGGTAGAAGGACAATTTATGCCACATCCTCACCATGCATTTAAAACTAATGAACCCCTTGCCCCAAGACTTTATTAAAATTATCTGTGGGGTGCAGCTCAGCGGTGGAGCCCTTCCTCTGCATGGAAAGGGCTCCTGATTCCATCTCTGGAATCACCAAGGTAGGCTGTGAAGAGCCTCTCTCTGAAACCATGAAGCACTGCTGTCTGTTAGAGAGGAAAATTCTGTCAGACGGACCCCTGGCCTGACATGGCGCCCGCCAACTTCCTATGTTCCTATACCACCAGCATCCAAATTGAAAGCGACCACATGGGATCTTCAACTTGATTAACTAATCTAATGTACATTCATAGCTTTTATCAAGGCTGATGAGTTTCTCAAGCAGATGAGGCAAAAATCAATGTTACCAATTAAGGGCGGTAGCTCACTTGAGCATTGCTCCTAATCAGATTTGGTATAGGAATCTCCTAATCACCATCACCATCATCTAGTGTGAAGAACAGAGAAGGTTTTATTATTAATTTCCCTTGTTTTACACTTTGCAAAACCCGACCCTGCGAGGTTGGACAAGGCTATTCCACAAACTTCCTTGCAAAGAATGGGGGCAGATCTGCATCTTCAGTATCCAGAGCTCCAACATATGCTATGATAAAAAGCCTGGAAAGTTTCCCCAGGGAGGGGCAGTCACAGTCTCATAGCCTAAACTACCTCACAGGGTTGTTGTGAGGATACAGTGGAGAGGGAGATGTGTGTGCCACCTTGAGTTCCTTGGAGAAAAGATAGGATATAAATATTGTTACAAAAGTTGGGCACCATCCCCACTCACTGTTGAGCAGTAGCAAGATCCCAGGGTGGGGGGCTGGGATACCAGGCACTCATATGGGGTCCTGTGTTGCTCTGGAGACTTGAGATACAGTGAAGACTGCCATAGTTTTAAGGAATATGGCTTAGTCATCTATTTATACCTTATGTCTGCATGGAGGGAGTCCAGATCTTACAGCAGGGTCATTTCAAGAGGGACTTGTTCCCCACAGCTGTGCAGCCCTGTAGTCCAAGGCCTCTCTCCCAGCCTCCCTTCAGCCAGCCTGCCCAAGATGGATCCCAGTCTTTCTTCTCCCCTTTCTTCCTCCCAGCATACCTTGCTCTAAAGACACTCTCTTTCTGTCACTTCTAACCCACACCCCATCACCATGGCAACCTCTTTCTGTCCAGGCCCAAGATTCCTGTTAGATGGGCCATCAACACCTTTTGTCTGGTCAGTGCCTCTATCCCAGGTGAGGCCCTGGCTTGGAAAGGAAGCTGAGTCTGTATTTTCCCACTGGCCTCCAATCTGTCATGGGCCAGGAGTCAGCTTCACCTGCTGAGCAGCAGCCTGAAGGAGCCTGATCAGCCTTCTTGCTCCTGATAAGAACCAGCTGGCTCCAGCCTCAGTCAGTTGCCAGAAACAACATTCTTCATTCCTGACCAGACCTTGCAGCTTCTCACTTCTCGTGACCTTGGACCCTCAGCTTTCTTGACCCCCAGATCGTCTGACTATGTGAACTGAGATAGTCCTGACCTTAGGACTGGAGTGGACCTTGTATACAACCTCTGCCTCCAGGCAAGTACCCCCCTGAGACTCAACTGGTTGGCTGGCTTCTCCCTCCATTGAGCTCTGCCATGGCCAGCAGCACAGGACTATGACATTATCTTCCTTTCAGTACTCCAAATAATCAAAATCCTACCTTTTATTAATTTCTAGGGGGGTTTTTTGGGGGGTCTCCCCTAATGTAAAATGAATGAATGGATGAATGTTGAACTTAGTGATCCCTGAGGCTTCTTGCACCCAGGATGCTGCTATGACAGCTTTCTCCTAGGCATCCAAGCAGTGCGAGGGAGAAATGGGGTGGGGGAGGGAGAACTGGCTGGTGCCCCCACTCCTATTCCTGTTTCGCCACCAGGTGAAATTGGGAGAAGGGGGAGGTGGGAAGTTCTTCACCTGAAGGAGCATCTCCACCTCCATCGTTCTGCCCGGACACTGAGGTCCAGCGCCAAGGGCCTTCTGGCGGTTCCCTCGCTGCAAGAAGCAAGGTTACAGGGAACCAGGCAGAGGGCCTTCTCGGTAGTGGCACCCAACCTGTGGAACACCCTCCCACCAGATGTCAAAGGAAAAAAAATAACTACCAAACTTTTAGAAGACATCTGAAGGCAGCCCTGTTTAAGGAAGCTTTTAATATTTAATAGGTTATTGTATTTTAGTGTTCTGTTGGAAGCCGCCCAAAGTGGCGGGGGAAACCCAGCCAGATGGGCGGGGTATAAATCATAAATCATGAAGAAGAAGAAGAAGAAGAAGAAGAAGAAGAAGAAGAAGAAGAAGAAGAAGAAGTAGTAGTCTAGGTGTTCAAGTGATGAAGGACTAAGGTGTGAGGGTGAGCAATGGGAGGCAGTTCACTTAACTCTTTTCATGAGCACATCAACAAGGCTTGCTGCAAAATATGGCAAAAAGAGTGTGTGAAGTGAGGCCAGTCATTTGTTTGCACACCCCTGCTTTGATTTGCGACCCTCGCCTCCCGCAAAATGTTGGCATGAATTTCCCACATTTCTAAACTGAAATCAACAAGCATCGAGCAAAAGGCTCGTGAGATTAAAAATAGCCCTCTTCCACTGGCATGTTATTCTTTGCATTGCTTGTGAAAATGCCCTAATATCCTCAGGGGCACCCAGTTGTCACTGCTGCTGTCCTTGGTGCTGAACTGTAGTCTATTGCTATTGGGAGGTGCTGTAAATGTTGGTGCCTTGTTGCTTAAGATAAACATAGCTCATCAGTACAGCAAAGTGTGGCCCTATTGCAATTAGATCGACTGACCCCACCATGAAACCTTATCTGTTTTCTCCTCCATCTACCCCACAATTCACACTTATTTATCTGAATACACTTTTTGTTGTTGGGGGAAAGGAGGGGAACCTTGATAATGTGCTAATCTTGCCCTGCTAAAGCAGAACATGAAATCCACAAACAGAGAAGGAACCTTCTAAATACAGGGCACATAGAATAGAAATAATCAGTGCTAACCACCAAAAACAGAAGAGCAGGAGAATAAGCAGGCTGTAGGGATGCGGGTGGTGCTGTGGGTTAAACCACAGAGCCTAGGACTTGCCGATCAGAAGGTCGGCGGTTCAAATCCCCGCAACAGGGTGAGCTCCCGTTCCTCGGTCCCTGCTCCTGCCAACCTAGCAGTTCGAAAGCACATCAAAGTGCAAGTAGATAAATAGGTACCACTCCGGCAGGAAGGTAAACGGCGTTTCCGTGCACTGCTCTGGTTCGCCAGAAGCGGCTTAGTCCTGGAAGCTGTATGCTGGCTCCCTTGGCCAATAAAGCGAGATGAGCGCCGCAACCCGAGTTGGCCATGACTGGACCTAATGGTCAGGGGTCCCTTTACCTTACTATTTTTCTTGAAGGGACCGTTTGACTTATTTGTTAAGTAACTTCATTGTGTAGGAAATGGCCAGTAGTCCTCAGATGACCCAAACCCCCATAAAATAAGAGCATAAGAACCCAAGAAGAGTCTGCTGGATCAGGCCAGTGGACCACCTAGTCCAGCATCCTGTTCTCACAGTGGCTGAGCAGTTGCCTATAGAGAAGCCAGCAAGCAGGACCCAGTCACAAGATTTCTCTCCCCTTCCAGCTGTTTCCAACATCTGGCATTCAGAAGCATTGCTGCCTCCAACTGTGGAGACAGAACAGAGCCAGCCTGGCTAGGAGCCATCAACAGACCTCTCCCCAGGAATGTGTCTAATTCTCTTTTAAAGCCATCCATAGGTGGCCAACCCTGACTCCTCTGGAAGCCAGTTCCATGGTTTAAGAAAAGTAATCTCTTTAATCTGTCCTGCATTTTCCAGCATTCAGCCTCCTTGGCTGTCCGTGAGTTCTAGAGTTAGGACAGAGGGACAACTTTTCTCTATCCACTTTCTCCATGCTCTGGATTTTTAAAAAAATAATTTTATAAACCTCTATCATGTTGCCTCTTATTCGCCTTTTCTCTGAACTAAAAAGTCCCAAACTCTCAACCTTTCTTTCATAGGGGAGTCACTCCACCCCCTTGCTTGCCCTATTCTGAAACTTCTCCAATTCTGCAGTACTGTATCCTTTTTAGGTGAGGCAACCAAAACTGTACACAGTAACCCAAAATCACAGGTTATCCCAATTTTTGTGTGGTTTTTTTTGGTGGGGGCAGGAACAGGAAGTGAAATTTGGGGAGATCCTGATTTATTTATTTTTTAGGGAGGAAGAGGAGCTTGCTGCATTGGGGCAGCAACTTCCTGTCTGTTTTAAATGACAATTTAGAAGTCACCGGCTCTGCTGTTGGTCTGAAGTCTGGATAAAGCTGTTGCTCTGGTGCCTCCCTCAATATGGTCTCCATGAGGCAAACATGTCTCATCCCCATCCCTCTTCATTATCTCTTGTACCTCAAGTCACTCTGCTCACAGGAGGCTTGACAAAGGAGGACTCCAGCTGCACATCCTTCTTCAATAACAGCAGCTTGCTTTCGGTGTGACCCCATCAGTGTGGGGAGGGTGCGGGGGAATCACCAAAGCAACAGCACCTGAATAGACCTCTGATCAGCCGCTGATGATCTGCCGCTGATGATCTGCCAGCAAACCTGCCCACCACACTCTCCCCCTCTCTTTCACATTCCCTCCCTCCTCTGTTCTTCTCATCTTGATGCACGACAGACTCAAGCTGCTCCCTGACTTCAGTCACACTCCAGAAAATTGCGGGGATGTTGGCTGCCCACTATGGTTATTACACTTGTGTCAAAGGGCACGGGGCGGGGGATTATTGTGACTCTGCTGGGCCCCTCATCCACTCTTTCCCTTGGCCCAGGGACAGAGCCTCTCTGTACGGCAGAATAATTCCACTTCTGCTTTGCCAAGGTCGCCTTTGCAAAAGAATACAATGAATCCCACACAGCCTGCGTTGCTGTAAAGGCCCAATCAAGCGAACGAGGCAGCCACCTCAGCCTACTGATTTCAGGCATCATAAAAGGTCATCCAATGGCTTTTAAATTCATCATAATTGCTGCTGCTTTTCCTGCTAGAGAGGGGGTGGGAGGTGCTTTGTGGAATTTTCTGCATCAGATGGCAAAATTCACTTGACTAGCCTTGGATGCTGTGTGTCAGGGGTCACTAGTGCGCTCCCCAGGACCTCCCAGGGCACCTGCTGCAAATAGTCTACATAGGTAAATATCCCTGCCAAAATCCCCCATGCACAAGAGATGTTTGCTCTTCAAGCTCAGGTCTTGTTGGCAGAGGATCAGCCTCTCCTGTATTAAACACCCCGGTCCCACTTAAACACCCCTGGATGCCAAGATTGCACACCCATCATCCCATCCATTCTGGACAGAGGAGAGGCGCAAAATGCTTCTATATATGAGCGAGCAGAGCATGCTCACACTGTTTCACAGTCCTGTCCCCCTTTCCTGTGCTTTTAGATGCTGCAGGCATTCGGTGTAATGCTGTGCCCCTGTGGCAGACATGTTTTTGACTGGTGCCCAGGGGACTCTCTCAAGATTACAAATGTGCTAACTGGCCCCAAAACATTGGTGGCTCCTGGGGTGGGTAGGTGGGTGGGCTCACCATTTGCAGCTCTGCCTCAGAGAGCAAAATGCTTTCAGGTTGCTCTGAAAGAGAAACAAGCCTTTGGGGAGTTTGCTTTGAGAAGAAGAAGAAGAGTTTGGATTTGATATCCCGCCTTTCACTCCCTTTAAGGAGTCTCAAAGCGGCTAACATTCTCCTTTCCCTTCCTCCCCCACAACAAACACTCTGTGAGGTGAGTGGGGCTGAGAGACATCAGAGAAGTGTGACTAGCCCAAGGTCACCCAGCAGCTGCATGTGGAGGAGCGGGGAAGCGAACCCGGTTCACCAGATTACGAGACTACCGCTCTTAACCACTACACCACACTGGCTCAGGGCAGGCTTGGCCAAACTTGGCCCTCCAGATGTTTTGGGACTACAACTCCCCTCATCCCTAGCTAACAGGACCAGTGGTCAGGGATGCTGGAAATTGTACAGTGGTACCTTGGGTTACAGGCACTTCAGGTTACAGACACTTCAGGTTACAGACTCCGCTAACCCAGAAATAATACCTTGGGTTAAGAAGTTTGCTTCAGGATGAGAACAGAAATTGTGCTCTGGCAGCGAGGCGGCAGCAGGAGGCCCCATTAGCTAAAGTGGTGCTTCAGGTTAAGAACAGACCTCCAGAACGAATTAAGTTCTTAACCTGAGGTACCACTGTAGTCCCAAAACATCTGGAGGGCCTGGTTTAGGGCTAAACTGAAATCTCTCTCTCTCTCTCTCTCTCTCTCTCTCTCTCACTCACACACACACACACACACACACACCTTCACTAGGGGCTTGCTATTTTCAGAGAAGAGGGTGAGCCACTGCTAGGATTTCCGCATACACCTCAAGTAAGTCAGCCCCTTTGTTACAAATACTGTACTCTCTATATATATTCCGGCTTGTGTAAATGAACGGCTCATCTGAATTTGATTTGCACCATTTAAGGGTCTGACCCTGAAAGAATACAGACTCTTGTCTCTCTCAATCATTCCAGGCTAGGTTAGGTAGAGGAGTACATCAAGCGCTGCTTTATTTCACTTAAGCAACAGCTGTAATGGAATTACGAGGAGTGGGTTGTCTGGCTGCCACTGGCTTTGTTTCGCCAGAGTCTGGCAATAATCTAATTGCGGGCGCTAATGCCATTAGCATTGCTACAATTACCCACATAACATTGCTCAGCTTGGAACGATCAAGATAAAGTCACCAGGGCACATGGCCACTGCCTTGGAAAAATGTAAAAATTATCAACAATCATTTCCCCATCAGATAGATAATTGAGCTGGGAGATGACTGTCTCTGTCTTCCTCTCTCTGTGTGAGTGTGTGTAGGTGCGTGCAATTCTGTGTCAGCTGAAAGATTCAATACCCAAAGGATCTCTGCTTTCCTTTTTGAACAAGCAGGGTTCTGGCCCTATGGGACTCCAGTACCCATCATCCATAACCACTAGTCATGCTAGCTGGGGGCCAGCGGGAGTCCGGCAATATCTGGAAGGTCACAGACTCTCCATTCCCACGTGCTCATTTTTGTCAAACAAGCTCAGCAGGCTTTTAAGGCGCTACCTTTTCACCCGTGCTTACAGCCGGAGTGCCTCTAGCACAATGCTCATGCCGCCATCTTTCTCCAGTGTTAAACAACAACATTTGATGCCAGGGAAATCTCAGAAGCTGGTGTTAATAGGAAGTGGGGCCTGTAGAGACTGAAGGTGAGGCTTCTGTGTTCGGTGCAATTCTTACTCTAGTGTCTACAGAGAATTGAGTTTGCATTCAACAACACACTTTGAATAGAAACTGCTTCCTTGTAAGAGTGAGTGCTTTTTGCACCTGTTAATTTGTTATGCTCTTGAGAAAGGAAGAAATGGGACACAGAAACCATATTTTTTCTGGAGAGATCCCTTTCTGTCTGAACCTCTGACAATGTTATCGAACTGAATGTCTTTTCTCAGAACTTATGGAAACCCTTTTATTGTTCGCTGTTTTTATTTCAAAATTTGTAATAAGAGAGATTGCAAAAAAAAGTGGAACCTTTACTTTCTTTCCAAAGTAACTCAGAATCATAGAATCCACCCACTGCAATGCAGGCAGCACTGCTGATTTGTTCCTGGTGGTTGGGAAGTGCTGGGCAAGGGGCTTTGCAGACCTAGCTAATGTGTCATGCCTGCAAAGCCCCTTTCAGCCCTGCCTTTGCCTGGCTTCATATACGTGGCTTGGCTGAAATGGCCTCGTGGACCAAACTGGGGAGGCCTGAGGGGCTGAGCAGCCTGTGGGCCAGAGGTCTGTTGCCTCTGCTCTGGTGTGAGCTACTAGGAGCGGCAGGGTGTGTCTTGGCATGCAGTAGCTTTTCTGTTAGCCACGCACAGCCTTGTGTGGTAGAATATGCATCAACAGTCACATTGACAGAAGTAAAACAAAGAGTGTTAAAAGCAATATAGGTAAAGGTAAAGGGACCCCTGACCATTAGGTCCAGTCGTGGCCGAATCTGGGGTTGTGGCGCTCATCTCGCTTTATTGGCCGAGGGAGCTGGCGTACAGCTTCCGGGTCATGTGGCCAGCATGACTAAGCCGCTTCTGGCAAAACCAGAGCAGCGCACGGAAACGCCGTTTACCTTCCCGCTGGAGCAGTACCTACTTGCACTTCCTGCTTTTGAACTGCTAGGTTGGCAGGAGCAGGGACCGAGCAACGGGAGCTCACCTCGTCGTGGGGATTCGAACCACCAACCTTCTGATCGGCAAGTCCTAGGCTCTGTGGCTTAACCCACAGCACCACCCGCGTCCCTTAAAAGCAATATAGCCTGGGCCTAAGCTACTACATTAGAGGGCCTCCCACCCCAAGAGGAGAGCGCCTTGTGGCCCTTTCCTGCACTGCACACCTTCTTCTCCTGCCTTCTCCTTGTTCATTTCCACAGTCACTGTCTCCTCCCAGATCGGTCTGTGGGTTGGCTGGGCAGCCACGTGAGTCACGCCCTGGGCTGGCTGCTTGCTGTCTTCATCCGAGGTGGTTTTTCTAGGAGAAACAGAAGAGGAGTCGTGACTTCAAAGCTGAGTTTGTTCACTTATTGCATTGACCACCTTTTTTCTCAAAGGAGCTTGATGTGGTGTGCATAGATCTCCCCCACTTCATTTAATCCCTGTGAGGTAGGTGAGATTGAGAGAAGGTAGTGGCTGACTCAAGGTCACCCACTGAGCGCCATTCGAAGCCTCATCTGCCAGGTCATAGTCCAAGACTCTACCCATTACACCACACTGGCCCCAACAACTGGGTGGCTGATGCTGAGCAAACCATCACAGATCAAGGCAGACTTTGGCTTTTGGAGAAAGAATGCTGCGCAGTGGCCCCAAGATTGCATTACAGATCAGTGTATTCCCAGGTTCAGACCTTCTCTCTGAGCTGCAGGCTTCCATCTGCAAAGTGCTCTGTTGTCAGGACTGTAAGCGGGGCTGCCTTTGGTTCACGCATTTCAAGCCATAAGACTAGCATTGACTACAACTTTATATGCTTTCAAACACCTTCCACTAGTCATGGCACAAATCTAGGTACCACACTGGATCTTATACAACCCACTGCAAAGCGGCAACATAATCCTGTTAAATCACAAATACCAGGCCACTAAATCTGGGAGGCCTTTGAACAGCAAACAGAGGCTCTTTTCTGACTCAGGATGCATAAGCCTTCTTAATGAAATCAGAACTGAAAGGGTGTTTGAAAGTCTGCTTTATTCCTTTCCTCCTGCCATGCACTCTCAGGAGGGCCTGGCTTGATAATCCATTTCGTTGCTACGTGACCAAACTGGCCACCCTGGGAACTGGGACAGAGCAGGACAAGGTCTTCAAGGTCATATGCCAAGAGGGTCACCTCTCAACCATAGCTTCCTTCCAGCCATCCAGACAAATTCGCCCTCACCTTCGGAATGACACCAACATACCCTCCGACATTTCTCTGATGAAAACAGGGACGGACCAATCCATAATGATAATTTTACTATTTATATCCCACACATCTTACTGGGTTGCCCCAGCTACTCTGGGCGGCTTCCAACATATATAAAAACATAATAAAACATTAAACATTTTAAAAAAACCTTCCGTATACAGGATTGCCTTCAGATGGCTCAGGGGTCGGATAACTCCATACCCTCCAACGTTTCTCCAATGAAAATAGGGACATCCTAAGGAAAAGTGGGACACTCCAGGATCAAATCAGAAACTGGGACGGCTTCTCTAAATTAGGGGGACCCCAGGAAAATAGGGACACTGGGAGGGTCTGCACCAAACTGGAAGGGGTAGCTAATGTCACAGAAGACAGAATCAAGATTCAATATGATCTTAACAGACTGGAGAACTGGGCCCAAAGTAGCGACATGAATTTCAATAGGGACAAATTTCAGGTTCTACACTTATGCAGGAAAAGCCAGGTACTGTATACCGGTGTAAGATGGGGGACACCTGGCTTGTCAGTAGTATATGTGAAGAGTCAGTGTGATGCAGCAAAGGTTTGATGGCCATCTGTCATGGATTCTTTAGTTGAGATTCTTTCTTTGCAGGATGTTGGACTAGATGATTCCATGATTCTATGCCTCCTTAGAGCTCAGCAAGGAGGGAGAGGAGGGGGACTAAACTAGGCTGAGTTCGCTCTGTCTGTCATTGGCCTCCTTGCCTTGCTCCCTCGCACTCCCACTTGGTACCAGCCACCTCTGCTGATGGTTCAACTCTGGCTTCCCACAAACAGCTAAGTAGCAGGCAGCTCTGGGGTTTCCAGGGAAACCAGATTGAAACTGGAGAGCAGCCACGTTTTCAAGTCTCAAGGCTAAAGACTTGCCTGGTGCATGGAAGCTGCTCTAAACTTGAAGAAAAGGTCAAATGAGAAAGAGAGAAAGAGGAAATGTGACTCATTTAAGGTGTGTGTGTGTGTGTGTGTGTGTGTGTGTGTGTGTGCACGCGCACTATTTCTTAAAGGGAAAACTAACTTCTCACAAAAGCTACCTGCCATCCTAAACACAGTTATAAGTAGCAAGCCCGATTCAATACGACGGGGCTTCTTTCTGAAAAAGCATGTAAAGGAGTCAGGAAAATTGACCGGAACGGTTGGAGAATTTGACACACACACAAACGCACACATCAGAGAGAGAGAGAGAGAGAGAGAGAGAGAGAGAGAGAGAGGAAATATATAGCAAAATGATCCCTCCCCAAGTAAGCTTCTAAGCATTTTACAAAAGCCATTTCTGCCACATTGTCAAAATGCACAAATAATTATAAATACACCTTAGTTAAAACCACCAACTTAGTTAAAACCACCACCAAGAAAACAATCCTGTTATATGACATGGCATGTTCCTTCTCTATCTTGGAATGTGCCATCACTGCTAATATGTACATAATGGGGAATCTATCACTCTGTCTCTTCTGGGAAACAGACATGTTTTACCTGCTTTCAGAGGCTTGCCGTGACCACGTTTTAATTTTGGGCTTGTATCGATCCAGCTAATCAACACCATTATTTACACTTCACTCTTGCCGCAGTGTTCCTTGGAAACAGCCATCATTACCAAGGTCTTTGCTACCCATTTATATGAGCGCCTATTATCACACACCAAAGAACTAATTCCCTGAAGGAATGATGAAGAGGGGAGGAAGGTACTTGGGGAGAGAGAGGCGGGGAAGGGAGAGGAAGGGTTAAGAGCCCCCATCAAGGAGCATTCACAGACGGCACCATGAGCAGGAACCAGAGTGCTAATTAGCAAGTTCCCAGCATTTATATAGTGTTCCATAATTATCCGTTTATGCTGTTTATTCTGTGCAAAATCTAAGGCAATCTTTTTCTTCTTCTTTTTTAAAAAAGTGGCAATTACTGCCAGAGCAGATCAGAAATTATAAGAACATAGGAAGAGCCCTGCAGGATCAGGCCAATGGCCCATGTAGTTCGGCATCCTGTTGCGTGGCGAGTCCCGCCCCCCCCCCCCGTGGAAATAAAGACACATAACACAATTATTAAGGTTAATGGGCTAAATAAGGCCACAAATTTATTGGTTACAGGTGATAAGCGGTATTGGCTTAGGCATTGGTCCTAACAGACTATATCTGACTTCAGCCCATCCGTTTGAAGTCTGGGAAGGGTTAACCACCAGTAGGGGGAGTCCTGCTGATGCACATCAACTAGGAACTCCCCTGGGGTCACCGATAGGAGGCGTGCCTTTGGCTCTCACCTCCACAGTTTTGGACAGGGCCACGCCCCCTGGAGTCCTTTATCGGACTACCCTACAAATTGTGGGGCAGGTGATGGCGCTTCCTCCCCTCTTCCATCTACAAAACAATACCAATGCCTAATCGCCAATACCAAGAAAGTTGTGACGATTTGCTATGAGGTAGGCAAAAACCAAGTGGCTGGTGCCAATTTGCCAAGTGGAAAAAATTCCTACCAGGCCCCTCAATGGCAACCAACCGAAGTCCATAGCAAGGTCAAGGAACGAAAACCTTAAAGGGCGGGAGGGTGGGAAACAGGAACAGCTGGTAGGCAGGAAAAGAGGGAGATCCCTGGCGCCGCCTGCCTTAAATAGGGCAGGCCACGCCCCCAGAGCCAGCTGATTGGCTGGCCAGGGAGTGACGCGGCCGGGGATTCTCCTCTGCAGGGCGGAAGTGGCTTTCTCACAGTGGCCAGCCAGATGCGCCAAAAGGAAGCCAGCAAGCAGAATTTGGGCACAAGAGCAACACTCCCTTCCTGTGGTTCCCAGCAACTGGGATTCAGAAAAATTACTTTTTTTTATATAAAATGATATTTATTAAAGGTTTAACAGTTACAGAAAAAGGAAAAAAGACAATAAAACATTACAATACTTCAAAAATAAAAAGCACAATAAAAAAGTACAACAAAACAATAAGAAAAACAAAAACATTTAAAAACAAAAACATTTAAAAACATATCCAGTATTTCCATATCTTTATCTTTCATTTACTTGTTTCATCGACCTCCTCACACCTCCCTTTTTTGTATTCTAATTCAAATAGCTATTTCAGCAAATCCTTTCCATCTTTCTCAATTTTTGTTCTATAATTTATCTTAACACAATTTGGCCTTAAATTCTACACTTTGACCCATTAACAATCCATTTTTACTTAGTTCTTTATAACATTTCTACTAAAACCATGTAACTTCATTCCAGCATCCTTCTAACATTCATTAATTTTGCAATGTTTCTGTAAATATACTTTAAATTTTTTCCAATCTTCTTCCACCGACTCTTCTCCCTGGTCTCGGATTCTGCCAGTCATTTCCGCCAATTCCATGTAATCCATCAGCTTCATCTGCCATTCTTCCCGGGTGGGTAGATCTTGTGTCTTCCAGGGATTCAGAAAAAGTACTGCCTCCAGCTGGGGAGACAGAGCAGAGCCACCGTAGCCAGCAGCCACTGATAGCCCCTGACTGCATGAAATCATATATCCATGAATTTTAGCTTTCCTTGAAGCAGTGCAGAGAAAAAAGTCCAATACAGAAATGTCATGCTGTACCCCACCCACCACAAGCATGGAATGAACCAAACTCCCATAATTCCTAGGGGTGTGTCTGGTTGGTTTTGCACTGAAGTGCTAAATTAGAGGAGTGCGCGCCTGGGAATATATTGAACCTGCCCTGCATAGGGTCTGGCTCCGGTCTTGCCTCCTGAGCCTGAGAACCAGAGACTAGGAACCAGGGAAGAATTGGTACAGTTCACTGTTTTAATGCCAATGTACTTAATTTTCATTCCCTACACCAACAGCTGAATTGAAATGCAGCCAATCAGTTGGACTCAAATTCATATGTTTTCTATCTGCTGATCAAATGAAGGCCTTGGCATTCTCACCCCCTTCTGAATCTCAAGCAAAGACCACAGTGGACGTAACCATTTCTTCTTCCTTTTCCCCCCACAATTTTTTTTATTCATTTTATAACACAAATAAAAAACACAAACAGAAAAGACAAACAATTCTTGTCATATCCTTATTTTTCTAAACATTGTTAAGTGGGCTTCCCCAAGTCCCACCTATCTGATTTTCATTTTACTTCATCTTTAGCAGTTTACATATATCATAATTTCTAACCATCTCCCCCCCCACACTTACTTTAACCATAAAAAACTTCACATTTTATCACTTATAAAATACACTGTCTTCTACTTCTAACCCTACCGCCTATATCCACTTCCAAAGCTATTCTAAGATTTAAATATTAACATATTTTTTCAAATATTCCTTAAACTTCTTCCAGTCTTCTTCCATCGTCTCTTCTCTCTGGTCTCGGAGTCTCCCGGTCAGTTCGGCAAGTTCCATATAGTCCATCATCTTCATCTGCCATTCTTCGATAGGTGGCAAATCTTGTTTCTTCCAATTCTTCGCTAGCAATATTCTCGCAGCTGTTGTGGCATACAGGTAACCATTTCTTGAAATGGTTACAAGACGGCAAACACACACACACACACACACACACACACACACACAGAGAGAGAGAGAGAGAGAGAGAGAGAGAGAGAGAGAGAACCCCTTCAGGGTCAGAAGCTCTTTCTGAGCCCCACCAGACAAAGCGAGAAGGACTCATCTGGCAGCCTTGGAGCTGGGCTGCCTTCGACACCAGATGGATGAGTGGCTTTGCCCCTTGTCCCTGGGATGTTCCTCTGCGTCTCCCCAGCTGTTGCTCTGGGCTACTCTGCCTTTAAAATCCCCCCCCCCCCCGCCAAGCTCCCCTCTCCTCCAAGCAATGAAAAATTAATGACCATTTCTTCACAAGCCATTTGATATCGCCCATCGCTGGGGAGGCCATCTTAATGGAGTCACAGTCCCCCACAATGTGTTAATGGGATGCCTGCTTTAGAGGGGAAATGCTGCCCTGCAACCACCCTGGGTCCCCCTCCTCCTTCTCCTCCTCCTCCTCGTTTTTTTTTAACCGCTTTCGCCTCTTAAGTGTAGCTGCTGGCATTTCATCCAGTAATTGGTCCTCTCTTAGCTTAGGCGGATATCTGGGCCTCTAGGAAAATTGCATGCTGCCTGATCACATGACCCTTTTAATCTCGCTCCCCTCCCCTCCCACTCTCCATCCCCAAAAGATCTGGTTGGACCACCAAGGCATCAATAATGGATGAAAGCATGCACTTCCCCCCCTCCGCTTTTCATGGCAAGGGGGGGGGGCAGGTAGAGGCAGCTCAGCAGACAGACAGACAGACAGAGCCCTCACCGTAGAGATCCTGGAAGCCAAACAGCACACAGAAATCTTTACACCCCACCTTGGGTGAGCTGGAGGCAAAGATCAATAGGGCCTGCTCAGAAATTCTGCTCTCTCCACACTCACACCCAAATCAAAGGAGCAATCTTGATGCAAAGACCCAGAAGGAGCCAAAGGCTTCGGGCACATTGACTTGGCTTTTCTGATCACTGGCCTCGCCATGCAGGGAAGCAACTTGTCTTTTTGTTTTTAATCAGCTGCTCAGGAGAGCACTACATTTGGCCACAGATGCTGGCAGACCCACAAAGCCAAATCATGGTCTGCCTGACCCGTTGGCTCACAGAGAACCGTTGGCATGTGTGCTGTGGGGAGATGCCATTACAAGGGGGCAGAGGGCAGCACTTCAAGGTTGGGGGACGTTTTTCAGCCCAAGGGCCCCCTTCCCTTCTGTGGTCACGTGCCACTGATGGGCGGGCGGAGCAACAAACACATTTGTGAAATAAGCTAGGGGCTATTCGCAAACTCACCCCTTCTCCATCCTCTACCCAGGAAGACCTTGGTCCCTCTTTCAGACTCTACCGTCTCACACAATCAATGCATCAAATGAACAAAGTTCACTGCATTAGTTCAAAAATCCCCAAGAAGGATTTCCATAATTGGCAGGTGAACAGAATGTGAATTAAGTTCATTTGGTGACAGAACTTCCTGCAATTTCTACTTCATCTTCAAGTTCGTTCTATTACGTTTTAAAAAAACTCTTCAGATTCTTTGGGCCTTTAAGCTCAAAGAACATAATTGCTAGGGAAACAAATTAACCAAGTCACATCCCACCGAATTGAAGTTTTCTTCGCCTCCACTTGGTTATTTTATACTTTGGCACAGCAGCTTGTAACATTCTGAATCCTTAAAACAAAACTTTTTTTTTTTTTACTGAGGATCCTTTGGATTACCTTGAAGTGAACTGTGAGCACTGGACATGAACCAAACTAGTTTGGTTTGGAAAGGGACAACTGTGACCTGGAACCTGTCCCTTTGGGAGCATGTTGAACTCAAATTTATTCCTTTTTAAAAATGAACTTTCCAGCTCTGCACAGTCCCAAGCTGGAAGGGAAAAGAAGAGGGGAAACCCAGCAAGACCCACAACTGGGAAACAGAGAGACGGGTTGGCGTTATCCAGGAAGAGGCGAGCATTAAGCTCGTGGCATTCCAACGGAGCTAGAGGAGGGAATCCAGCCTCTGGTAATGAGCTCCGCAGGGGCTTCCTGCGCTGATCATAACGTGCTTAGAGTCCCAATGAAGACCGAAGAGGCACGTGGTGTGTGTTCCTGGGCAAATGGGGAGGAGAGACTGAGGTGGGTGCTCTGGGAGACCCGCAACAGGCCAACCTAAGAAACAATGGGACTGGAGGAAGGATGGAGCTATCGATGGCTACTAGCCTTGATGGCTATGCTCTGCCTCTATGGCTGGAAGCTGTAATGCTTCTGACTACGACAAGGCTGTATATTGTCTCCCTGCTTATTTAACTTATATGCAGAATTCGTCATGCGAAAGGCTGGGCTGGATGAATCCCAAGCCGGAATTAAGATTGCCGGAAGAAATATCAACAACCTGAGATATGCCGATGACACAAGCTTGATGGCAGAAAGTGAGGAGGAATTAAAGAACCTTTTAATGAGGGTGAAAGAGGAGAGCGCAAAATATGGTCTGAAGCTCAACATCAAAAAAACCAAGATCATGGCCACTGGTCCCGTCACCTCCTGGCAAATAGAAGGGGAAGAAATGGAGGCAGTGAGAGATTTTGCTTTCTTGGGCTCCATGATCACTGCAGATGGTGACAGCAGCCACAAAATTAAAAGACGCCTGCTTCCTGGGAGAAAAGCAATGACAAACCTAGACAGCATCTTAAAAAGCAGAGACATCACCTTGCCAATAAAGGCCCGTATAGTTAAAGCTATGGTTTTCCCAGTAGTGATGTATGGAAGTGAGAGCTGGACCATAAAGAAGGCTGATTGCTGAAGACTGGTGCTTTTGAATTATGATGCTGGAGGAGACTCTTGAGAGTCCCATGGACTGCAAGAAGATCAAACCTCTCCATTCTGAAGGAAATCAGCCCTGAGTGCTCACTGGAAGGACAGATCGTGAAGCTGAGGCTCCAATACTTTGGCCACCTCATGAGAAGAGAAGACTCCCTGGAAAAGACCCTGATGTTGGGAAAGATGGAGGGCACAAGGAGAAGGGGATGACAGAGGATGAGATGGTTGGACAGTGTTCTCGAAGCTACCAGCATGAGTTTGACCAAACTGCGGGAGGCAGTGGAAGACAGGAGTGATTGGCATGCTCTGGTCCATGGGGTCACAAAGAGCCAGGCACAACTAAACGACTAAACAACAACAACCAGTTGCTTGGAACTGCAGGAGGGCAGAGTTTCTCTGGCAAGCCATTGGGAGAGCAGGATGCTGGACTAGGTGGGGCCCCCTGTGACCTGATCCAGCAGTCTCCCTGCTCTTTCTATGGGAGAGTGCTCTTTGTGGCTGGGTCCTGCTTGCAGGTTTCCCATTGAGGTATCTGGCTGGCCACGGGGAGAACAGGATGCCGAACTAGATGTCCCTACTGGTGACTGAAATAATACAGTGTCTGTGACTTCTAGAGAGGTGAAGCTAGCACCAAACTCAGCTCCTGCAACTGCAACCAGAAGGGTATGGATAGTGTTGTAAACAAAAATCTGCCCTTTTTCCCTTATGGGGTATCCAAGAGCCCATATAGAGTCCTTACGTAGGTTCCCTATTGGTAGGAGAAAATAACAGAGGCCAACCAGAGAATATTGAGAAGCAAAGCAGCTAGTAAGCCTAATCTTTATTGATCTGTTGCAACAGAGTCCTCGCTCACCACACGCAGGAGGGAGAAGGAACCAAGAACAATGGCATGCAAGGCCTTATATAGACATTTTAAATTCCCTGCACTGGAGCTCAAGACCACCCCTCCATACATCATACCTACATCACAGAAAAGGCGGTCTACAGCAGAAATCTGAGTGACTTGTTTACCTCCTGTCTGCCAGGTTACCTGTTTAATGGTCACTTGATTGGATTGCCTGGGGAGCCTGGCCAGTCTTTTGTAATGATAAATACTTAGTTCCTGTGCCAGGTCACACCCTATTCATATCTTAAATGTGCCCTTAAGACAGGATTTGTGAAGGGAAAGACAATGGGGAGGCTTTTCCATTTTCATTTGACCTTGTAGAGAAAACATTTGCTCAGTTTGGGAATCAAAATGGTTCCAGGTTAGTCTTCCTGTGCTGATCTGTGTACGCGCTTGGTTGGTACACTTATGAACATTTAACATATATCTAAGGCCTCAAAATTCCTATCACAATAGGTAGAAGTGGGCAGTGCCCACCCAGGGGCAGCTGTGAGCAGGACTCCTGCATTGCAGGGAGTGAACTAGATGACCCTTAGCGGTCCCTTCTAACTCTACAATTCCACAATTCCATGAAAACATGCACTTTCTCATCCTTCCCATTTTTACTCTGCAGATCATTTGGCATGGGTCAGTACTGAACCAAAGAGATCTCGTTCGGTTCTGTATTGCTTCCAAGGCAAATGCAAATCCCTTCCAAAGCCGCATAGTCTTCCTGAACTGGTCTAGTCCATTTGGACACTCAGCATTCTCTTGCCTCGTTTGCACCTCGTTCTGCTGTGTGGGTCAAGTTAGGCACAGAGGAGGAAGAAGAAGAAGATGAGTTTGGATCTGATATCCCGCTTTATTACTACCCTAAGGAGTCTCAAAGTGGCTAACAATCTCCTTTTCCTTCGTCCCCCCACAACGAACACTCTGTGAGGTGAGTGAGGCTGAGAGACTTCAGAGAAGTGTGACTGACCCAAGGTCACCCAGCAGCTGCATGGGGAGGAGCGGGGAAGCGAACCCGGTTCACCAGATTACGAGTCCACTGCTCTTAACCACTCCACCACACTGGCTACCCCGCTCTCTGCAGGAGCCCAGCATATTAAGCATGCCAAGTTTGTTGTCGTTATTTGTGATATTTATTCACCCCCCTTTTCTAGAAAGGTGAACTCAGAGAAACTTGCAAAAACAAGTGTGAAAATAAGAGAAATCACAAAGAGGGCTGCTCCTTGATGGAAGTCGAACAAAGCCTGTACTTGCTACAAGTCTTTTAAAGAAAAAGCTTCTATGCATTTTAGTGCTGTTGATTTAACCATAATGCAGTTACTGGGTGATGTACAAATGGATATGATGAGTGAGCAGATTATCCTTAAAAGGTTCTTAATGGCTGAGGCAAAGGCACTGACATGGGGGAAAGGACGGAAAGCTAGAGCAGGCTGCCAGAATCTGACCTGGTCCAGGCTCAGGTGGAATTTAGAGGGATGAAGCAAAGTGGATATGATCCGTCTGCAAGATACCAAGATTATCCATGTCTTTCTGCAGACGGGCGGGGGGGGGGGAGAGAGAGCTTATGAATTTTATTGAGCAATAAATGTTTAATAGCTGTGTGATTTGCATGACAGGATAAGTAGAAAGTATGGATGAGAAATCCAATCTATTGGTGTCGCTTAAGCACATCATTACTCCACCAGTATGAGCAGTTCCTGCTTGTATTAACACACACTTCAGCGCTGAGTAATAATGTTCACAGTGGGTGACAGATGCTTGGGAATGACATTACCCAGGGCTCCTGGATCATGAGGGTTGGAACTCTTGGGAGGGACTGAGTTCAACTTCGGGTCTAAGCAACATCATTGGGAATAGGAGGAGAAGAATACCAGTTGAAAACTAGGTGCTGGAAAAGGCAGGAAGGGAGGGTCCTGCTTCCTGGTTTCCCAAGGGTATCTTGTTGGCCACTGTGAGAAGAGGGTGCTGGACCATAGGGGCCATTGGCCAGATCCAACAGGCTCTTCTTAGGTTCTTAATACTGTTACAAGACACCCCAATCTCTGAGCGGTGTGAGATTCCAGTCACTTATCCTTGGAATGAGGGACCATGGAGACTGTGTTGTCTATATGTGTAAATAAATCATATATCTTGAACAGCCTGAGTCTTAGATGGAGGGGTTCACAGTGCTGACACCTCCAAAAGGTGGTATTGGGCATAGGGTGGGGGAAAGAGTGATTTTCTCAGTGGGGAAGGGACAGGATAATTTCCAAGTCTGCCTCCAAATGAAGCCCATGGAGTGGAAGTCAAGAGCTCTTAAGTTGCTGAAAACACTAAGCGCAGTGACATGGCTGCAGTAGCTCTTCACAGATGGAAGCAAGCAGCCTTCGACCCAAACAAGAAACTCACTTCAGTCTCCTAGCAGGACTCAGATGCACATGGCAGCAAATCACCTGTGGGCCATTGAGCTAGACAAGTGCTTTCTCCTGGCAGTCACAACAAGTCCAAAGCTCTCTAGCTCTCCTGCCACAGTGACCTACTTTTGCCTGCCACTTCGCGGCTGGATATTGAATGGCGCATTTTGACGTCACGCAGCTACACATGCGTGACTGAGCAAGGAGTAGCATTTGGTTAGCATCAAACTGCACTCCAGAGAGATACTGAGACAGACAGACAAACAGCAAGTATGTTTTCTGCGTCTCAAGACTTGCGACCTTCTTGTGGTGGAAGGAAAGAGTAAAAAGATACGTTTTGCTTTTTATTTTATTTTTAAAGCAAAAATAAAAACCCAAGTGATATAATCCATACTTGAAACCGTGGCTCAGTGGTTAGAGCATCATGCTCCCAAATTCAATTTCCAGTATCTCCAGCTCAGGCTGGGAGCCTGTCTCATTTGGAACCATGGAGAATTGTTGCCAGTCAGTGTAGAAAACACTGAACTAGATGGACCAATGGATTGGCTCAGTCCCAGGCAGTTTCCTGTGCTGAAGACTCCTGACAGGATAATAAATCTTTTGAGGAAATGAAGGTGGGGTTAGACGCAGCACTACAGTGGTACCTCGGGTTAAGAACTTAATTCATTCTGGAGGTCCGTTCTTAACCTGAAACTGTTCTTAACCTGAAGCACCACTTTAGCTAATGGGGCTTCCTGCTGCTGCCGGTGTGATTTCTGTTCTCATCCTGAAGCAAAGTTCTTAACCTGAGGTACTATTTCTGGGTTAGCAGAGTCTGTAACCTGAAGTGTCTGTAACCCCGAGGTACCACTGTACCGTTTTATTGCTGGGTGCCTCATCAGAACTTTCTGACATTCGTTTGACAGAGGAATGGGCTCCCTTGGAAGTTGGAGGTTTTTAAGCAGAGATGGCCACCTGTCAGAGATGCTTTAGCTGTGATTTGTGCATTGCAGGGGATGGACTAGATGAACCTAGAATTGCAGAACTCTGCAATTCTATGATTCATCAAGCATGCCAAGGTCGAAGCCATCAACAGAAGGCTGCCATTGTGTGAATAATGAATGCCTTCCGAGACCAGCAGAACCTCTGAGCAGAAAAGCAACCCAGCTGCTGCGTAAATTTGAACCCTATTCCTTCTGCAGCAGATAATGTGCTCAACTGCTCCTGGCGTCTCAAAAGCTCATTGTTCCCCAGATGCCCCAATTCCGCACAAACTCTGCTCCTCACTTCCAGGAGCACAACGGATGGCCGTGACAAATGGGAGATTTCATGGCAATCTGGTTCCTCAAGGAGAGAGGAAAACAACCATTAAGGGGTCCTTGAATTTCTTTCATCTGCTCTGAAGTGGCTGAGCTAAAGTATTAGAACAAGGTTTGGAGGGGGACCTTTCATTTGCCCCTCCCCACCTCGGTCTTGCATTCCTCACCTCCAGGAGGGAGCAAGGGGTGTGTGTGTCTTGCTATTCCATTCTCACTGATCAGTTGCACTGACATCAACATTTCTGCATGTCCTTGCAACATGCACAAGCAGTATTCGATGGCTGCACACCTAAGCAATAGAAATCGTTCGTATGGAAATCAAGATGTATAAGATGGTGTAAAAATAACAAGAAATGCTCTCAGGGTGGTGCCAAAGGCTCTCTCAGCTGCAAGCTTTGTTAGAAGGGATGTCAGGGAATTTAGGAGCAGAAATTGCCGACAAGCTCTTATTCATCTCACGTCTGGAATGGAAATCAATCCAGTGAATACGATTGGTATTTACTGTTGTTGTGGTTGTCAGTCTGCAAATGGCAAACAATGGATTATGGCCACGTCCCCTACAGTGGCATCCCGTTTCCTTTGCACTGTAATGAAAGGGGTGGAATGACACAATGACAACATCATAATTACTTAAACAAGTTGCATAGTTTTGCCCCAACGGACAGCAAGATGAATAAAGTACTTTTTGGCAGACGGTGAATGGCATCGGAACAAAAATAGGGCTGCAGGCAATGACTGCAGTGAAGAATGGAAATATAATAATAATAATAATAATAATAATAATAATAATAATAATAATAATAAAAAATTATTCATACCCCGCCCATCTGGCTGGGCTTCCCCAGCCACTCTGGGCGGCTTCCAAAAATAATAATAAATACTGTAATACATCAAACATTAAAAGCTTCCCTAAACAGGGCTGCCTTCAGATGTCTTCTAAAAGTCTGGTAGTTGTTGTTCTCTTTGACGTCTGGTGGGAGGGTGTTCCACAGGGCGGGTGCCACTACCGAGAAGGCCCTCTGCCTGGTTCCCGGTAACTTGGCTTCTCGCAGCGAGGGAACCACCAGAAGGCCCTCTGAGCTGGACCTCAGTGGACGATCGGTGTGGAGACGCTCCTTCAGGGATACTGGACCGAGGCCATTTAGGGCTTTAAAGGTCAGCACCAACACTTTGAATTGTGCTCGGAAACACAATAGAGAGCAATGCCTCCTTACACCCCTGATTGTTTTGACCAGTGACCAGAGAGCAGGACCTCTGAAGTGGAGCTCTTTGAGGGGGCACAGCAGACAACAAGAGGCTGCCCTTTAGGTAACTTAGTCCCAAGCCATTAAGGGCTTTAAAGATCAGCACCAGCATTTTCAGCCAGGCCCAGAAATGCATGCAGAGCCAATATAAATGGTGTAGAATTGGTGTTACATGTCCTGACCCCTCCCCCCCATTTTGTAAACCGCTTTGAGGTTGGTTGGTTTTGTTATAAGAATTTTATGGTCATATAAAAAAAAAAAAAAAAAAGTGGGACGCGGGTGGCGCTGTGGGTAAAAGCCTCAGCGCCTAGGGCTTGCCGATCGAAAGGTCGGCGGTTTGAATCCCCGCAGCGGGGTGCGCTCCCGTTGTTCGGTCCCAGCGCCTTCCAACCTAGCAGTTGGAAAGCACCTCCGGGTGCAAGTAGATAAATAGGGACCGCTTACTGGTGGGAAGGTAAACGGCGTTTCCGTGTGCTGCGCTGGCTCGCCAGATGCGGCTTTGTCACGCTGGCCACGTGACCCAGAAGTGTTTGCGGACAGCGCTGGCCCCCGGCCTCTTAAGTGAGATGGGCGCACAACCCTAGAGTCTGTCAAGACTGGCCTGTACGGGCAGGGGTACCTTTACCTTTATAAAAAAAAGTAATGTTCATAACTGTGTATATAAACCACATGTCTGAAACCCCACACGTTAGGTCCTGAACAAATCAACCTCAAATATTTCTCTGCAAGGTCAAAGTGGGAAACCTCCCCATTGCCTCTCCTCACAAATCCTGTCCTCACAAATCCTGTCTTAAGGGCACATTCAAGATATGAACAGAGTGTGAGCCTGTGACCTGTGACCTAGATTCAGGAATTAAGTAGTTATAATAACAAAAGAGTGGCCCAAACCCAGATAATGCAATCAGGTAACTTGCCAGATAGGAGATAAACAACGCACTCAGATTTCTGTTGTAGACCGCCTTTTCTGTGATGTAGTTATGATGTATCTGGGGGTGGTCTTGGACTCCAGGGCGGGCAATTTAAAATGTCTATATAAGGGCTTGCGTGCATGGCTCTGGGTCCTACTCCTCTCTCCTGCGTGTGGGGGAGCACCCTGTTGCAACCATTAATAAAGATCAGGCTTACTAGCTGCCTTGCTTCTCAATATTCTCTGGTTGGCCTCTGTTATTTTCTCCTACCAATAGAGAACCTAAAAAGAGGACTCTATATGGGCTCTTGGGTACCCCATAAGGGAAAATGTGTAGTTGTTTTTTCTTATATCAGTTTTTAAACGAACAAGCAGTGTATAAATTTTATGAAATAAAACAAACAAACAAACAAACAAACAAACACCAGGGTGGCCAAATTCTGCCCCATTTGAAGATTTCAAAGCATCGTCAGAGGCAGCTGCACATAAAGAGCATTACAGAAATCCTGCTTGGAGAACAATATTATATAAATATAGTAAATAAATATTTTAATAGCAGACATAGCAAATGCATCTTGTCCCCCACTTTTTATATGTGTATCCCCCCTTTCTTATGTCACCCAACCAGACACTGACCATGCCAACACCTGCTTCGACAGGTACAGCAAGGTATGTTTTCAGTCCAGGCCCTGTGTTAGAAGTGATGGTGCACTGTAACCCCACAGAGCTATAAAGGGGGAACTCCTGCCCCCCACAATTCCTTGCACACTCCCCAACTTGTGTTCCTCAAATAATAATTACCCTCCTCCATTGTCTACTACAAACATTTTGATAGGAAGTCATTAGGGCATTCCTCAGACGCTGCAGTCCCACAGACCCGGCAAGAGGAACAGAACTGATTTCTCCTCTCAGCGAGCCATGAACAGATGCAGAGAGCTGGCTTTTACAACCCACCAAATGCTGTTGAGACCGCTTGCATCAGCGATGAATAAAATTAGAGAGGAGCAGGAATTGAAAGGGACATAATGTAATTGAAAACCAGGAGTCTTTGGGGGACAATATCTTGGCTTCAATGGTTACGGCTTTGACTTCTTCAGCACTTTCACCGGGGGGGGGGGGGGCAGGAGGGGAGGAATGCGTTGGACTGACCCTGACATCTCTTCCGCATCACCTCTGAAAGTCCTAAAAGAATGGCTGGACCAGTGTCCATGCTCAGAAATTTAGCTTTGACAGATTAAGCCCTTGCCTAAGGCTAGAGACACCACAGTAGTAAGAGCCGTCCTGAGAAATTGCCCTGAAAATGTTGCCTCTGTGCACACATATTCACGTGTTTATGTGTCTTTTTGTTTGATAGTAGAACAATGGGAGAATTCTGATCCAAACAGAAACAGGAGTGGAAATTGCCCATGGTCATTGATAATGTCCCATGCTTGAAATGGAAATCAATCCAGCTGCTAATGTTCAATATTCACTGTTGCTGTCGCTTTCAGTTCACGAACGGTACATAATTGATTACACACACACACACACACCCCATTTGCACTGGGTTTCCTTTGCAGTGAAATTAATGGGGTGGAATAATATACATTCGTGACATAACGTCCTTGGTACAGTGGACAGCAAGACCAAGTGTTTGGCAGAAGACAGATTGCAGCAGAATGGAAACAGTGCTATATGAATATATGACGAATTAAAAAAACTATTTCAACTTAACATCAAAAAACGACCGGAGATTTTACTTCTAGGAATATTACCAACAGAAATAAAGCAAAACACAAGACCACTGTTTATGTACTCAATTATGGCTGCAAGAATACTCGTAGCCAGAAGTTGGAAATGTGAAACAATACCAACAATAATAGATTGGCAAACACTCATGGTAGAGTATTTTCACTTAGCAAAGCTGACTGGAAAAGTTAGGGGAGCCCTAAATCAAAAAGTATATAGAGAATGGATATTATTCAAGGAGTACCGTATTTTTCGCACGATTGGACGCACCGGACCATAGGACGCACCTAGTTTTTTTTGGGGGGGGAAATAAAGGAAAAAATTTTCCCCTTTATTTCCCCCCCAAAAGCAGGTCAGGGAAACCGAACCAGGTCGAGGAACAGCGGGATAGTGGCGCTGCGCCTCCCTGCTGTCCCCCGAGCTTGTGGGGCTGGCTGATGTCTGCCTAGCGCGCGGGGCGCTCTGCTTCAGGGTGCCCCACCCGCCGGGCGGCAGGCTGCTATCCGCAGCTTGGGGAGCCTTGCGGGGAACTGCTGCAGGGCTCCGCACGCTGCGGATGTCTGCCCGGCGCGAGGGGCGCTCTGCTTCAGGGCGCCCCTCGCGCCGGGCAGCAGGCTGCTATCCGCAGCGTGGGGAGCCTTGCGGGGAACTCCTGCAAGGCTCTCCACGCTGCGGATGTGTTCCCGAAGCGCCGGGCGCTCTGCTTTCAGGGCGCCCGACGCTCCGGGAAGCAGGTTGCTATCCGCAGCGTGGGGAGCCCTGTGGGGAACTGCTGCAGGGCTCCGCACGCTGCGGATGTCTGCCCGGTGCGAGGGGCGCTCTGCTTCAGGGCGCCCCTCGTGCTGGGCGGCAGGCTGCTATCCGCAGCGTGGGGAGCCTTGCGGGGAACTCCTGCAAGGGTCCCCACGCTGCGGATGTGTTCCCGAAGCGCCGGGCGCTCTGCTTTCAGGGTGCCCGACGCTCCGGGAAGCAGGCTGCTATCCGCAGCCTAGACACGGCTAGCGGAGCGCTAATCCCGAAGCTTGGGGCGTGTGGAGCTCAGCGCGCCCCAAGCTTCGGGATTAATGCAGCGCTCCGCTAGCCGTGGGAGAACTGGGTCTCCCACGGCTAGCGGATAGCTTCCTGAAGCCTGGAGAGCGAGCCCCTCTCACTCTCCAGGCTTCAGCGAAAGCCTGCATTCGCTCCATAGGATGCACACACATTTTCCCTTGCTTTTTAGGAGGGAAAAAGTGCATCCTATGGTGCGAAAAATACGGTATATAAGATCACACTGTAAACATGAAACTATCCTGGCAGAATTGAATGATACTTGTGTATAATAAATAATTGGGAAAATATCTTAGAAGAATATGCAGAAAAAGCTATAAAATAAACTGTGCAATAAAATCAAGATATTAGAAAAAGTACAACAAGAATGATTGGAAGTTTTTGTTCTAGAAGACATTATTGGACAAGATATGATAATGCAACCAATATTCTTTTATTTTAATGTTAATCTTCTTTGCTTTTTATCTTTATTCTTGTTATTCCTTTTTCATTTCCGTGTGAAATTCTGTTGTAACTATTTGTAGTATATTTGTATGATAGTATTTTAAATCAATAAAGATATACCGTATTTTTTGCTCTATAAGACTCACTTTTTCCCTCCTGTCTTATGGAGCGAATGCAGGCTGCGCAGCTATCCCAGAAGCCATAACAGCAAGAGGAATTGCTGCTTTCACTGCGCAGTGATCCCTCTTGCTGTTCTGGTTTTGAGATTCAGAATATTTTTGTTCTTATTTTCCTCCTCCAAAAACTAGGCGCGTCTTGTGGTCTGGTGCGTCTTATAGAGCAAAAAATACGGTATTCTAAAAAGTTCTGGTTTTGAGATTCAGAATATTTTTTTTCTTGTTTTCCTCCTCCAAAAACTAGGCGCGTCTTGTGGTCTGGTGTGTCTTATAGAGCGAAAAATACGGTATTCTAAAAAGAAAAAGGGGAAAAAAGGAAACCGTGCTGTATGCAACAAATACCAGACAGAATGTAAAATCAGAAGAGCCTGCTGAATCAGTCCAGTGGCCCACCTAGGTCTGCATCCTGTTCTCACAGTGGCCAGCCAGATGTCCCAGTGGGAAACCTGCAAGGAGGACCTCAGCACAAGAGCTCTCCCTGCCTCCTGTGGGAGTGAGTTCCATAGTTCAATTCCATGCTGCGTGAAGAAGGACTTATTTTTATCTGTCTTGAATCTTCCGACATTCAGCTTCATGGGATACCCACATTTTCTAGTGTTATGGGGGGGGGGGGCTTTTCTCTGTCCACTTTCTCCACATCAGGCATAATCTTATAAATGTCTATCATGTTGCCTCTTCCTCGCCTTTCTCTAAACAAAACAGTCCCAAATGCTGCAACCTTCTTTCACAGAGCAGTCACTCCAACCCTGGATCATTTTGGCTGCTCTTTCTGAACTTTCTCCAACTCTTGTTGTTGTTGTTGTTTAGTTGTTTAGTCGTGTCCGACTCTTTGTGACCCCATGGACCAGAGCACGCCAGGCACTCCTGTCTTCCACTGCCTCTCGCAGTTTGGTGAAACTCATGCTGGTAGCTTCAAGAACACCGTCCAGCCATCTCGTCCTCTGCTGTCCCCTTCTCCTTGTGCCCTCCATCTTTCCCAACATCAGGGTCTTTCCCAGGGAGTCTTCTCTTCTCATGAGGTGGCCAAAGTCTTGGAGCCTCAGCTTCAGGATCTGTCCTTCCAATGAGCAGCACTCAGGGTGGATTTCCTTAAGAATGGAGAGGTTTGATCTTCTTGCAGTCCATGGGACTCTCAAGAGTCTCCTCCAGCACCATAATTCAAAAGCATCAATTGTTCGGCGATCAGCCTTCTTTATGGTCCAGCTCTCACTTCCATACATCACTACCATAGCTTTTACTATATGGACCTTTGTTGGCAAGGTGACGTCTCTACTTCTCAAGATGCTGTCTAGGCCTGTCATTGCCCTTCTCCCAAGAAGCAGGCGTCTTTTAATTTTGTGGCTGCTGCCACCATCTGCAGTGATCATGGAGCCCAAGAAAGTAAAAATCTCTCACTGCCTCCATTTCTTCCCCTTCTATTTGCCAGGAGGTGATGGGACCAGTGGCCATGCTTTTTGATATTCAAATGGTTTCTATTGGCTCTTTAATTGCACTCATCTGCTGTGTTTATTCCTTTAATATTAGGGTTTTGTTTTTGTTTTTTAAACAAATGCTTTTAAGGATTCACAGTTAGTGTTTTACTGGGGGCTCCTCTCCCCAATAAAGGTGGGATTTGTTTTGTTTGTTTGTTTGTTTGTTTGTTTTAAAAAACCAAACACCTCACATTTCAAAAAGAGCTATTTTGGTACCAGGGGGGAAGTGCCATTCATGTGCAAATTAGCCTTTGATTGACAACGTGCCCAAGCCTCCCTCTCATTTGTATCTTTTGCTAATTCACATTGCATAATGGATGCAGCTTTCCCTCTGCCTAGCAACAGCCTCATTAGGGGCTCCTCTTAGGCCAAGGTCTGCCTGGATCTCAACACTGCCCAGTCCTCTTTATGCCACTCTCAGCGATCAAGGCAGCATTCCTGCAAACAAAAGCCTATATATCTTTCTGCCTCAGTTCTCCTCACCATGGCTACGCAGACACCTGGTGCACAGGGCAGGTCTAATTTGTGAGATATGCAAATATCCTCCACCCACAGTTGCTCCTGTTTGTCAATTTGTCAATATTGCTCAAAAACTGTCATTGTTATTGCCAATATGTCAATTTAGGAACCAAATGGACTTGATCTCCTGACCATCCATTGGACTTTAATTTCTCTTGATATGTTCTGTTTGCATAATACATTGGTCTATGGAATTACACTTTGTGAGATATTATATGTTGAATTGTGTTTGAAATAGAAGTTACAGTGTCAAAAACAGCCTGTTACATTGTGTGTGTTGTTACCAGGATTGTATTTATGTAACCTAAGGTTTAGTAGTGTTTTGCATGTCATAGCATCAGAACACCCAAAGGGTCTGCTGGATCAGGCCATTCCATTGATCTGGTACAGCAGGACTTTAAGCATCTGGACTTCCTAACCAGGGTATTGTGGGTTTGGGGGGGGGGGCAGCCTAGATGATGCTCTGCGTCCCTTCCAATCTTTGTGGGTCTTAATACCCAGTGAGGATTGGAATCTGAAGTAGGATTCTATTGCTAAACTGGCCGGGCAAGTCTCTTTATAGGCCAATGACCGTAGGTGGTCCTCATCAGCTAAGTGTCCTCCTCAGCACCCCAAAAGAAGGAGCCAGGCTACAGGAGCTGCAACTAAGTGATAGGACCCTCCATGCTAACAATGGGCCTTTCCTCCACCTAGCTGCTAGGTAGGAGAATGAAAGCCAGTGTGGTGTGTGAGGGCTGAGCTGGAGGCAAGACAAGGAGAAGCAAGATCTGTTGGGGTGTTAATGCTGTGGTCCCTCCAACTTATGCTTGGGTTGTATTGTTGTTGTTTAGTCGTTTAGTTGTGTCCGACTCTTCGTGACCCCATGGACCAGAGCACGCCAGGGACCTCTGTCCTCCACTACCTCCCGCAGTTTGTTGGGTTGTATAGATGTGTGAAATAATAATAATAATAATTTATTTATACCCCGCCCACTATGGGCGGCTTCCAACAGAATATTAAAATACAATAGTGTAAAACCATGTACAGTGGTACCTCGGGTTACAGACGCTTCAGGTTACATACACTTCAGGTTACAGACTCTGCTAACCCAGAAATAGTGCTTCGGGTGAAGAACTTTGCTTCAGGATGAGAACAGAAATCGTGCTCCGGCAGCGCGGCGGCAGCAGGAGGCCCCATTAGCTAAAGTGGTGCTTCAGGTTAAGAACAGTTTCAGGTTAAGAATGGACCTCTTGAACGAATTAAGTACTTAACCCGAAGTACCACTGTATCCTAAATACACCACATTCTGACCTTCACTCCAAGGATACTGAACCCTGCATAAGCGCTGGAACCACTGGAATTGCTCACCACTCAGAGGTTGGGGTGCATGAAACACTTGTGTTAGTGGTGGGATTGCATTTCCTGTAGGAGGAAATTTGAGCCCCTACATCCTCTGATAAATCCATCTATCCTAAAGAGATTCCACTGCCCTTCATTCCAAGGAAACTGAACTCTGGGCAAGCGCAGGAACCCCTAGACTCTCTCCCCAGTTGGAGATTGGGGTGGCATGTAACACGAGCATGCCTTGTGGCCACATGAGGGATCTTGGTTTGGTGCGGAAGACGCTGGACTAGATCAGCCTCTTACGGATTCTGATCTAACAGCGCTGACCTCTTAAGTCCACGGCAGGCAGCAGCCTGAATCACAGCAATTTCATCTCACTTTCATCTGGGTCTTTGGCACAGCAAATGCACGGACAGCTCCTCCTAGACTCTGTGTGTTGTTGAGGCTTGGAGAGGGGAGGGTCAATAATGGGAGGGGGGGAGAGAATGAGCTCTGAAGCATTCTTGGTTTTAATCTCACACATTGTTGCTTTCTCGCTGCTTTGAATGTCACTCCTGCCTCCAGGCGGGTCCAGGGTTGAGAAAGACTCCCTGCCTTTTCACCCAGGCATTTCCTGTGATTCTTGTTCAAATGTTTTTCCAGTAGGGCTTCAGACAGAAATGCCATAACAATATAAATGGTAAAATATGGAGACGCAAAGGATGTGGAAAAGATGGAGTCATGGCCCATAGACGACACCCCCACCCACAGCTCACTGGCAGAGCATTTGTCATGCAAGCAGCAGGTCCCAGGTGACACCTCCAGCATCTCCGGGTATCGTCCACACTGAGCAACATGGACCAGTGGCCTGACTCAGTATAAAGCAGCTTCCTGTTGTTGTTGTTTAGTTGTTTAGTCGTGTCCGACTCTTCATGACCCCATGGACCAGAGCACGGCAGGCACTCCTGTCTTCCACTGCCTCCCGCAGTTTGGTGAAACTCATGCTGGTAGCTTCGAGAACACTATCCAACCATCTCGTCCTCTGCCGTCCCCTTCTCCTTGTGCCCTCCATCTTTCCCAACATCAGGGTCTTTTCCAGGGAGTCTTCTCTTCTCATGAGGTGGCCAAAGTACTGGAGCCTCAGCTTCAGGATCTGTCCTTCCAGTGAGCACTCAGGGCTTATTTCCTTCAGAATGAATAGGTTTGATCTTCTTGCAGTCCATGAGACTCTCAAGAGTCTCCTCCAAGCACCATAATTCAAAAGCATCCATTCTTCGGCGATCAGCCTTCTTGATGGTCCAGCTCTCACTTCCATACATCACAACTGAGAAAACCATAGCTTTAACTATATGGACCTTTGTTGGCAAGGTGATGTCTCTGCTTTTTAAGATGCTTCCTTTTTATGGCAGCTTCCTAGGATCCTGAAAAAGCACCTTTCTTCCAGGACCCAGAGATACACAACTGCTCAGCGTTGTAACACTAGAATTCGAGGACATCTAATGAAGTTGAAGATTGAAAGAGTCATGAGAGGTAAAAGAAAGTCCTTCTTCAAGCACCACATAGTTAAACTATGGAACTCCCTCCCACAGGAGGCGGTGAAGGCTACCAACCTAGATGGTCTTGAAAGAGGATGGGACAACTATGAAGAAAAAGGCTATGCATGGCTACTAGTCAAGATGGTTGTGCTGTGCCTCCATGGTCAAGAGGCGGCTAAGCTTCTGAATACCAGTGGCTGGAAGCCACAGGAGGAGAGAGGGCTCTTGTGCTTGAATCCTGCTTGCGGGCAACTGGTCTAGTGACAACAGGGTGCTGGAACAGGGGGCCATTGGCCTGATCCACCAGGTTCTTCTTAGGCTCTTATCCCCAACCCTTAATCCAAATATTGCAGCAGCCATTCAAAAGCCACCTTCTGGAGATGAAACCAGCCGTGAGCCACTTGCACCAAGGAGCAGACCGTATTCTCACAAGATCTGCATTTGACCATGAAAAGTCTTTGCATCCATCCATCTTGTGAACGGGTGGAAAACACAAAGGCCCAAGAGACCAGTGTTTTCCAGGGTAGCAAATTTTGGCTCCAGCAGAAGCATCTCCAGGAGAGAAAACTAATGGAGGAAGGAACTTGTCTTCTCTCACCTCCTTCCTGGCTCATGGCAAAGCCCACAGAGGGGAACATTTGGGCTTAATTACAGCATCAAGGGATCTTCTGGAGAGGAGAGATTGGGCAGGGGAAGGGCTGGGGGAAATGTGTGCATTCTGAGTCAGCTGGGGGCAACCACACTATCTCCTTTGAATTATTACTGGCAAAAGAAGCTGGTCACAGCCCTATAGTCTGAAATCCTCACAGACCCACATCCAACTGCTATCATAAAAAAGTCTCAACAGCCTGTGGAGTTTGCTCCATTTGGTTGAATGGGGAGGTTCCCGCCACCCTCAGTGAGACTTCCACTGGGCCACCGCCTGCCTGCCTGCCTTCTTACTTAGAAGCAGACTGGGCAGTTGCCCTGCCTCTCAGCTCCCTCCTCTTCCTCCCTAGGCTCAGTGGTGTCTCCTTAAAAAGGGGGGGTGGCCTCTCCTTCCTTGGAGGTTTTTAAGCAGAGGTTGGATGCCGTGGCGAATCTTGGAGCCTCAAATTTCAGCGACGTCCCCAAGGCTCTGTGCCCAGTGTAACCAAACCAGTTGTGCTCCCCTAAATCTGACTTTGTCGGATGGGCCACTTCTTCTTCTTCTTCTTCTTCTTCTTCTTCTTCTTCTTCTTCTTCTTCTTCTTCTTCTTCTTCTTCTATCACTCATAGCCAAGTAAAATTGTCTTCCATAAACACGGTTTTAACAATGAGTCTGTAAGTGACTGTGGAGGCCAATTCAGGACCCACACGTCCTTCCACAGTGGGGACATTGGTTCCCGGGCAGGAGCTGATCACGGTGCGGATTTGCCAAGCGTGCCTTCCTCTTAGCATGTTTCTCCCTTGCGTTCTGAGTTCGAGTGTCTTCAAAGTCCATGACGCCTTTGGTAAAGGCAGTTCTCCAACTGGAGTGCTCGCAGGCCAGTGTTTCCCAGTTGTCGGTGTTTATACTACATATTTTTAGATTTGCCTTGAGACAGTCTTTAAACCTCTTTTGTTGACCACCAGCATTACGCTTTCCATTTTTAAGTTTGGAATAGAGTAGTTGCTTTGGAAGATGACACTCAGGCATCCAAACAACATGACCAGTCCAACGAAGTTGATGTTGAAGAATCATTGCTTCCACACTGGTGATCTTTGCTTCATCCAGTACACTGATATTAGTTCGCCTGTCTTCCCAAGTGATGTGTAAGATTTTTCAGAGACACTGTTGATGGAATCTTTCGAGAAGTAGGAGTGGCCCACATATAACAGATTTGTCAGCTGCGTTTCCTGCCTTGCAGGGGGTTGGACTAGATGACCCTTGGGATCCCTTCCAACTCTATGATTTTATACTCAGAAGATAGGGATGCGGGTGGCACTGTGGGTTAAACCACAGAGAATAGGACTTGCCGATCAGAAGGTCGGTGGTTCGAATCCCTGTGATGGGGTGAGCTCCCGTTGCTCGGTCCCTGCTCCTGCCAACCTAGCAGTTCAAAAGCATGTCAAAGTGCAGGTAGATAAACAGATACTACTCCGGAGGGAAGGTAAACGCCGTTTCCGTGCACTGCTCTGGTTCACCAGAAGTGGCTTAGTCACGCTAGCCACATGACCCGGAAGCTGTACGCCGGCTCCCTCGGCCAATAAAGCGAGATGAGCGCCACAACCCCAGAGTTGTCTGCGACTGGACCAAATGGTCAGGGGTCCCTTTACCTTTACTCAGAAGATAACAGGGGTCCTCCTTTTGCTCTTCCTTCTGTACTTGCCTTTCACAGGCACCTTGTTCTTTTCAGCTATGCTTCAATTTGCATGGGTGGGATTTGTGTGGTGGAGTGTGGTATATTTGTAAACATTCTATCAACACTGTTTAATAAATACGTTTTTAAAATTGTCCAGCTTTCCAATCTTCTTATAATCTGGGGAGGGCAATGTATCCACAAGCATGCCTTTAAGCTTATTTGCATGGAGTTCTATTATGCAGGAAAAAACCTTATACACAGCTCTGGGTGGGCAGGGGCTTGTAGGGCGAGCTTGGCGTGCGCACAGAGAAAACCCTGCCAATCAACAATGGGCACCTGTGACTGGCAGCCCCTTCCCTTCCCCCAGCATGGCATGGCAGCTTGATCCTGCCCTGGAGAAACATGCTGCTCTTGGGGTCCTCTCCCTCCCATCAGAACTAATTTATAGAAAACCTCAGCAGAAATGGGCAGCAAATCAGCAAGCAGATCTATATCTGGAAATGGGCCAACCTTTGCTTAGAATAATCCATGCACATTGTCAAGTTGAAGGGGTACGATTTGGTCATCTTAGACTACGGATTAGGGAGAGGGAAAAGAATTTGATTGGGTTTGCCTTCAGAATTCACCCTTTCCAAAACAATACGCAAAGCAAAGCACAGCCAGATTGGCACTCTTCCAGATTTTGCAAGGCAAAAGTAAAGTCTACAAATGATATGCTTGTGCGAGGGCAAAGAGCACATCAAAAGCAGATAGCTGTGAAAGCAGCATGCATTCAAAAATGCGTTCTATTGGGAGGAATTGCTTTGCAGGAAAACAACTCTGTATGTTAAGGGGGAAATTGCACACAAAATGTGTACATTAGTAGAAATGCACTGTAAATTCCTGACGACTTTCCACAAAGTCTGGTGTGGAGAACTGTAAAAATGAAGAACAAAAGCTGACAGATTTGCCTATCCCTGCTCTGGGTTTAATGCATTTTAGAAAGGCTTTCTGTCTTACTCCATTCATTTCAAAACGCGGTAAGACAGCCCTGCTTTGTTTGGGGCCCTTTTGCTCATTCTGGACTCCAACTCTAGTGCTGCCACTAGATCTTTTTCCCAGAGAGGAGAGACGCAGTTACTGTACTGTTCAGGATCCATTGGGTTATAACCTACGAGATTGCCTTATGCCATATATGCCCACTTGATCGCTTCGAACAGTAGAACTGGCACAGTTAACGGGTGCCACTTAAAACCCTGCCACATTTGTAAGAAATATCTAGTGTGGCAGCACCTACACTTTGTGAACTCCCTGCCTATTGACACCAGCCTTCAAGGTACACTTTTTGGTACCTGCTAAAAACATTCCTTTTTAGATAAGCCTACCCAGATGGGACGCGGGTGGCGCTGTGGGTTAAACCACAGAGCCTAGGACTTGCCGATCAGAAGGCTGGCAGTTTGAATGCCCACGACGGGGTGAGCTCCCGTTGCTCGGTCCCTGCTCCTGCCAACCTAGCAGTTCAAAAGCACGTCAAAGTGCAAGTAGATAAATAGGTACCGCTCCAGTGAGAAGGTAAACGGCATTTCTGGGTGCTGCTCTGGTTCGCCAGAAGCGGCTTAGTCATGCTGGCCACATGACCCGGAAGCTGTATGCCGGCTCCCTCGGCCAGTAAAGCAAGATGAGCACCGCAACCCCAGAGTTGGTCACGACTGGACCTAATGGTCAGGGGTCCCTTTACCTTTATCCAGATGCTTAGAAAGTTGATGCAAGTTTTACTTGCTGACAGCGGCAAGATTGATCATAGCTAGGAAATGGGAAAAGCAAGGAGGATTTCAAATAGAAGAATGGTATAAAGAAGTGTGGGATATAGCAATCAATGATAAATTAATGTGCGCTATCAAAGTAAGAAGGGAAATATGGAAGAGAAATGACTTTGAGGAAATATGGACGGTATTTGTGGTATTTGTATTGTTAAAACAGAAAGGGATCATGCCACCCGAAGAAGGGTAAATTCTTTGGAAAGTTGGATAATTATGATAAATAATGGTCTCGGGGATGGGTGCAAATTTCTATTTGTATTAGTATTACTGTTAAAAAAGAAATTTTATTTTAAAAAGGAAAGTTGATGCAAGTTTTAATCTGTTTTTAGTCTGTAATTTTAAATTTCTGTAAGTCTAAAATTATTGTTAATTTTTCTTATTGGTGATTTTATTGCTTTCTCTTTTTTTGTAAACCACTTTGAGGGTTTTTTCTTTTTTTACAGGCAAGTGGTATATAAATTTTATGAAATAGAAATGTAAGTACATTGAGTGAGTAGGGCTAGCAGATATCCTGCTGTTGACACCTCTTGTTTGGCCAGCTCTTATTTATTCCCACCCCCTTCATTCAGAAAAGGGTTAAGAACTCCGGTGCAGATGATCAACTGAGCGGCGGAATGCAACTTGTGGATTATTTTATTTAAACAAATAAAATAATACGATCCCAGCTTTATTTTAAAGCTGACATGTTCATAGAGCATATAGAGCCACATAGTGGTTGGCCTTTAATTCTTAATAGCCTCTTTTAAATGCAGGGTTAAAGTCCAGAAATGCAAACTGCAACTGTCAGGAGCTCAGCACCAAATGCAAAATTCTGTGTTTGCAAGGTTTGGTGTTGGAATTATGGAATATGCACAGCTGTGGCTACCAGTGCTGAGATCTGGGATTCAGGGATGCTAAACCAACGTTCCTTCCCCAAACATCAAACCTTGTTTGCCAAGACACTAAGCACACCGTGAGCACCTTTGCTTCCCTTGGAGGAGGGGGATTCTATATTCCAGGCCTCTTTTTTAATAATAATAATAATAAAAAACCCTGCTCATGGTTCAGACACTCAGAATTCAAAACAACTCAGTGATGCCCTTTCAATTAGTCTGCCATACCAAAGTCAGAGGCCTTTAATTGAGTCCCAGGATGCATCTATTATACACAAGGCTGGGTAACTCAGGGCGTCAAGATGCCGCTCTGTTTTATTTATTCCATTCAAAGTTTAAAATGCTGGAAGCGCTGCCTTGGTCTCTCACCCGCCAACTGTAGAAGATATCACAAGCCTGTGGTGAAGGATGCAATCACCTACAGAAGTAAGTATTTGAATTCAAAGAGTAGAGTGGGTGGTTTGTGTGTCACAATTGCCTCTACTCCTTCCGTCTTCTTCATCAGTTTATTTACAAGTGGGAACTGCAGCAAAATGTTGCAGCCACGCCCTTTTCCAAGGTACCTCCATTTCATTTCCCCTCTCACCCAGTCTCCTTTCCCTCCCCTTTAGCCTGCTGTTGCCTCACTCTTGTACACAGTGCCATTGCGGCTACATAAGCAACAACATTCATACAATGGTTCTCCACTCCTGACACAGGTCTTCTGTGAAGCAGGACACTCCTAACCCAGGGAAACTTTTTCTCTGGGGAGACGGGACGCAGGGGGACGTGTACCCCTAAACATTTGGTGTTGCCCCTGTCAGGAGCTCGTCCTACTCTCGAGTAGGACCCTGGCAGAGACACATGCCCGACTGGCATGTTCCCTCCCTCCTGGTCGATCGCTCGGGAGCTTCAAAAGCTTTCTTCTGCCCGAACATCACAGCGACCGATGCCAACAGACACCGGCACACATAGAGATCCGCAGAGTCTTCACAGCTTTTCGTGACAGACCTCAGCAACTCAGCATTTTGGCTAATCTACTTTATTTACACATAAACACACACGGAGCACTGCAACATGGCTCCCTCTCTCTCTAGCATCAGACAGCAAAGAGAAAAAACAAAGGACAATAGTCCCACTTCACGGAACACAGTAACACAAACATCCTGTCTCCGTCACTTCCCACTCTGTGGAGTCAAAACATATACCGTCACGTGAAAGACAAAAATCCCATGACTGCAATCATGGAGCAGGAATTCTAACAGCCCTAACCGACCAACTGATGGTTCGACATGCCAGCTGTCTCCGCAGTAGCAGCACAGACTGGAGCTCCGTCATTCTCCATGCCAGTGCCAGGGGAGGGGAGTCTGGGGTGGCCACGGTGGAGGCGACGGTGCTGCTCCTCTTCCTCCTCTTGCTGGGCTAGAGACAGCTGGAGAACGCTTGCCTCTCCTTGCTCAAGCCAACCCCATCACCGCCATTGCCAGGGGCCTACCCATCCTCTCAGCGCCGCCTCAAGTCCGTCGTCTGGGGGTTGGGAGGGAGGGGACAAGGAGCAGCCAAAATGAGAGTACCCCTAAACATTTTTTTTTAGAAAAGAAGCACTTCCTGTGACCATGACACGTCTCCCCAAATTGACATAATCTCCTTGCACTCAAGAAAACAGCAAAAGATAGAGTCAGAAAAGATACTCACACGACGACATAGGGATTGGGTACGTTGCCCTTCTTGGTTGAGGGAAGATTGCTGGCCCCATGCAGCGTGACCTCAACGGATTCCATCTCAGGATTCGCCAAGTGCATGGCGTTGGGTCTGGAAGTCAGCGTTCCTGGCTCTGCAGGATCCTCCTTCACCTGCCCAGGAAAAGCAGAAGAACCACCAACTCAGCAGAACGGAGGTTTGTCCGACGACATCCGCTGCAGAATGTGGCAGCAAAGCAGCTGGTAGTTAAACTCTGGAACTCAGATTGGAGAACTGGGCCCAAAATAACAGAATGAATTTCAATAGGAACAAATGTAAGGTTCTGTACTTAAACAGGAATAACCAGCTGCACAAATATAAGATGGGGGACAACTGGCTTGCCAGCGGTATGTGTGAAAAGCATCTAGGGGTCACTCCCAGGAGAGTCTTGCGGCTTGGGCATGCTGCAGGCCTGCGGTCAGTGCCGCCCACCATTTTGTCACCCCCCCCCTCAGTGGGGACATCCAGGGCGGACCACACCCACCGCACCCCCTCGCTACGCCCCTGCATGACTCAAAAGTGTGATGCAGCAGCAAAAAAAAAAGTGAATGCACTTCTGGGCCGCATCAACAGAAGTATAGATCAAGGGAGGTAAAAGAACCACTCTATTCTGCCTTGGTCAGACCACGCTTGGAATACTGTGTCTAGTTCTGGGCACCAAAATTTAAGAATCATAGAATCATAGAATCATAGAGTTGGAATAGACCACAAGGGCCATCGAGTCCAACCCCCTGCCAAGCAGGAAACACCATCAGAGCACTCCTGACATATGGTTGTCAAGCCTCTGCTTAAAGATCTCCAAAGAAGGAGACTCCACCACACTCCTTGGCAGCAAATTCCACTGTCAAACAGCTCTTACTGTCAGGAAGTTCTTCCTAATGTTTAGGTGGAATCTTCTTTCTTGTAGTTTGGATCCATTGCTCCGTGTCCACTTCTCTGGAGCAGCAGAAAACAACCTTTCTCCCTCCTCTATATGACATCCTTTTATATATTTGAACATGGCTATCATATCACCCCTTAACCTCCTCTTCTCCAGGCTAAACAGGATGTTGACAAGTTGGAACATGTGCAGAGGAGGGCAACCAAGGTGTTCAGGGGTCTGGAAACCAAGCCTGATGAGGAATGGAAAAGATATAGACTATATCTCCTCTCAGTCTCCTCTTTAACAGGCTCCACATACCCAATGGCCTCATGCACCACTCAGACTGAAAAAATGTTTGCCATCCAGGCTTTTGACTGCTAATAACATGTGGCTTTTGGAGCCAATTCTGGTTGGAAATTGGGGCAGAGAGGATGTGTTGAAGGCATTAATGGCTCAATCTCGCTTCATCTTATGACCTGCTTTGGCAACAAAACCCCTAAAGGGCCTCTGTGCAAATATACCAGAGGCCGGCAGAAGCAAGAGTTAAATCTCTGGCCTCCTTGACTTGCAAATGAAAGGCAGCAGAAGACCCTTTCAATCATCTTTTCATTAGCACCTCATCTGGCTTCATCGACAAGCAACATCCCAAGAGCCTTGCAAAGCCTTCCTCCTCTAATTCAAAGAGCCAGAAGTTCTTTGGAGCACGCAGAGATGCCACCTGCACCCCCACCAATCAAAACCTTGCAGGTCGGTGGGGGAGGAGGAGGAGAGAGAGAAAGGTTGTTACACACCTCAGCAGATGCAAGGCGCAAGTGATAATAAGGGCAAAGAAATCTGGGGAGAGGTCCTTTTGGTGAAGGCGTTTTAAGAACATAATAAGGGTCTGCAGGATCAGGCCAAGGACCCATCCAGCCCAGCATCCTGTTCACATTGTCTGCCTGAACACTTGCCTGTGGGAAACCCACAAGCAAGACACAAGCACAAGAGTTCTCTCTGCTCCTGTGGTTTCCAGCAACTAGTATTCAGAAATATTCCTGCCTCCAACTGTGGAAACTGTAGAAGCAGTGGAAGACTCCCTGGTCCTGAATGGGGTAACTCTGCCCCTGAAGGACCAGGAGCGCAGCCTGGGAGTCATTCTGGACTCACAGCTGTCCATGGAGGCGCAGGTCAATTCTGTGTCCAGGGCAGCTGTGTATCAGCTCCATCTGGTACACAGGCTGAAACCCTATCTGCCCACAGACTGCCTCGCCAGAGTAGCACATGCTCTAGTTATCTCTCGCTTGGACTACTGCAATGCGCTCTATGTGGGGCTACCTTTGAAGGTGACCTGGAAGCTACAACTAATCCAGAATGCGGCAGCTAGACTGGAGACGGGGAGTGGCCACCGAGACCATGTAACACCAGTCTTGAAAGACCTACACTGGCTTTCAGTACGTTTCCGAACACAATTCAAAGTGTTGGTGCTGACCTTTAAACTCCAAGGGCCCAAGGGGTCTTTGGCCCCTCCCAATAAAATATCTGGACGCAGGTGGCGCTGTGGGTTAAACCACAGAGCCTAGGACTTGCCGATCAGATGGTCAGCGGTTCGAATCCCCGCAACAGGG